>NC_142796.1:13574032-13939011 GCF_049724085.1 Artemia sp. Qi Xiang Cuo
ACATCCAACAGAGAGACGCAAGGCCCAGAAAGACACAAAAAGCCTAAAGAGACTCACACAGACCATAATGATTCAAACTGCATAAAGAGACATACAGACTAAAGACATACACTCAGACCTAAGAGAAATATGAAGGCCCAATAGACTAACACACAGATCTAAGAAAGACTCAAAGCCCAAAGAGACACACACAGCCCAAAGAGACACAAACATCCAAAAGAGAAAAAACACAGATCAAAAGGACTCAAACAGCTCAAAGAGACACACACACTGACCAAATAGACTAAAAAATCACACATATAAACAGAGCCCAAAGAGACAAGAGACGAACACATATAAAAGAGAGAAACAATGCACGAAGAGACACAAACAGCCAAAAGAGGCACACACAGACCATAAGGATTCAAACTGCCCAAAGATACATACAGCATTAAGAGACACACACATCCCACAGAGACACACACACATGCTAAATAGAAATACACACCTTTCTAAGAGACACTAAAAGCAAAACGATACACAACACACGCCCAAAGATACAACCAACTACAATCTATAACAAGGACGACAAAATATAGTAAAATCCATAAAACTTTACCCAAAGTGACCAAAGAGACACACATGGCCTAACAGTGCCCAAAATCGAACAAAGACCCATCCCAAGCAACAAAAACGCTACTACAGACACATACAGACCACAAGAGTACCACACCCCAAAACGCAACCACTAGCTACAAGTGGAACTTAATCCTCCTCGTGTCAACAAACACCCAAAAGAAAGACACCCAGATAACACTTACAAACACAGCCCAAAGAGACACACATAGCCCGAAGAAACACAAACAGCCCAAAGAGACAGAAGCCCAAAGAGATAAACACAGCCCAAAAAAGACTCAAACAGCCCAAAGAGACACAAACAGATCAAAAAGACTCAAACAGTCCACCGATACACACAGCCCAAATAGACTCACAAAGCCCAAAGAAACACACACAGCCCAAAGAGACACAAACAGCCCAAAGATACCCACACAGACCAAAAAGACTCAAACAGCCCAAAGAGACACACAAACAGACCAAAAAGACTCAATCAGCTCAAAGAGACACACAGCCCAAAGAGACACACACAGTCTCAAGAGACACAAACAGATCAAAGAGACACTGACAGGCCAAAGAGAAACACAACTCAAAGAGACAAACACAGACCTAAAAGACTCAAACAGCCCAAAGAGACATATACAGACCAAAGAGAGACGCAAAGCCCAAAACGACACAAACAGCCAAAAGAAGCACACACAGACCATAAAGATTCAAACTGTCCAAAGAGATACACAGCCTAAAGAGACACACACTGCCCAAAGTCCCCCCTTGTTCAACTGAATCCCTCCATGTAACTGAACCCCTGTATAACCGAAACCCTGTACAACTGAACCACCGTGCTACTGAACTCTCTTACTACTGAACCTTCGTGCAACTCAACCCAATTTAACTAAACCCCTCGGGGAACGTTAGATCCTATTTAAATTGACAATACTCTCCAAAACATCACTTGTGTATTATACAGTGCATAACCACTCCATCTCCTCCAATTCGCAAATCCCATTACCCCTTTTTTTTGCAAATGTTAATCAACCATTTCCGATTCGTCGTTAGGTATTTTTCAAATTTATAACAAATTACCTCAGTTAACAGCTCCTTTGGGGTTACGTTAGCTGTTAATCAGTTTAATCCTTTTTTTTTCTCCACTGATACAATCAATCACTAATTAATATCGTTCATTGTCTAAGTAAATTAAGTTATCTCCTGCCCTACAGAAATGAGGGAACAAACCAATTTTTTTTGTCTGCTTTTCAAAATGATTGTATTTGGAAATCTGTCATTTAACACTAAGAAGTAAATCGAGTAATCCCTTTCGCAATAACAATAGGCTTAGCAGCGATTAAATCTCATTGTCGGTGACAATTCAATCAGATCACAGTAACACGTTTCAGTCATTTCTCGTTAAATTGACAATACTCTCCAAAACATCACTTGTGTATTATACAGTACATAATCACGACATCTCCTCCAATTCGCAAATTCCATTACCTCTTTTTTGTAAATGTTAAACAAACATCTCCGATTGTAAAAGCATTAAAAAATATTCCAATCATTAATTACCCCTTTTTTTGATCTTGCCTCCTATCTATTCTGAGTTTCACCCGTGAAGCATTCTTAACCATCGCAATACCTTTACACAAATACATTTTCGCAAAAAATTCGCAAATCTCGTAAACTAAAGAAGTAATTACCCTTTTCAAAAACATTAGTCGTTCTATTAATGAAACCCATGAAACGAATAGCCAAGTTTTTTAAAAAAAAAACCTACTAATCAACTTACAGATGAATGACCACGGATTTAACCTAAAAAAAAAACCTGTATATCATGAACTAGAAATCTACGTCAGAAAAACTTGTCCTTAATAGGACCGGTACTAAATGACCCTGGTAACCCAATTACTTGAAAACCTACACACATATCCATGCCTTAGGCGTAGGTTTGCGTGTAGGTTTTCAATCTTATATGGCCTTACTACTCACAGCTATGTAAGCTCCTACTCCTTTCCAATCTAATCAAAACCTCCCTCTTTGCTTCCTCCCAGGAAGTTTCCATTTCTCTTAAATCTTTCCTTACAACACCCTCCCACCCGAACCGAGGATGACCTGCTTTCCGTTTAGCCCTAGAAGGTTGGCCAAAAGGGACAATCATTGGCAATATGTCATCCTTCATCCGCAGAACGTGCTCTAGCCATCTTAACCTTTCTCTCATCATAACCCTAGAAAGCGGGATTGAACCACACTTTTCATATAGCCTACTGTTTGAAATACAGTCATTCAGTCGGGTACCCAAAACAATCCGCAAGCAATTTCTCTGGAAAACATCTAGCACTTCTTCCTCTATGTTTTGGAGAGACCATGCTTCAGAACCATATTTAACCACTGTCACCACTGCTGCTTCCAATATTCTAATATTAGTTGGCAGACATATCTTTCTATTATTCTAAACTTTTTTCAGCTGAAAAAAAACCACTATCGGCCTCGGTTATTGTACTTTTAACATCGTCACCACACCAACCGTCTTTACTGATATAACTACCAAGGTAAGTGAAGCTGTACACTTGATCGATGTTTTCGTTACCCTGTGACTCGGACACAATTTAACCCTGACAGATTATCAGATAGGGGCATCAAAAAAGAATTCACCACAGAGCTGTCACACAGATTTGAAGTCTTACAATCCTCTGAAGAAATAGACGAAGAATGTATGAGGGAAAAAATCGAGTATAACTGCGAAACTAGTCCTTTGTTTAAAGAAAAGACCAAAAGACCAATGGGTGTCAGATGAAACGTGGGACTATATCTAAAAACGCAAGCTGGCAAAACTTCTTCTTCTTCCTAGCTGCAGTGCCAAGAATCACGTGTTCAGCAACCTGACATACCAATATTATGACAAGTTGGTGAAAAGAAGGGCTAAGAATGACAAACGTAATGACCTTGAGAAGAAAGCGGAACAAGCTGCAAGGAGAGGTGACTCGAAGACTGTTTAATGTTTAACCAATGAAATCATTGGGAAACGCCAGAATATGGAAGGTTCTGTACGAGGCCCGAATGGACGTCATGCAACAGATCTAGAAGATGTGAGCAAAGTCTGGACAGACCATTTTCAGACGATTCTAAACCGTCCTCCTCCTCTAGAACCACCAACGGTCCCTCATGTACCGCTACTAAACCTTCCAATCAACATATACCCTCCGGATACCACAGAGATTTGTATGGCGGCAGAGCAATTAAAAAATGGACAACCCCCAGGCAAAGACAAAATCTCAGCAGAAATGCTTAAAGCGACTGTCATTCCTTGCATGACCTTGTGGAGCAAATTCTTGAGGACAATTTCGGAGTTGGAAGAGGTGCCTAAAGATTGAACAAGGAGAATCCTGGTGAAACTTTTCAAAAAAGGAGATTCCACAAAGTGTGAAAACTGGCGTGGTATCTGCCTCCTTTCAATCCCAGGAAAGTTGTTCGCTCTCATAATCCTCAACAGAATAAAACCACATCTTGACAGACACCTACACGAGCAGCAACACGGCTTCCGTCCAAACCGCTTCTTTACTGACCTCATATTTGTCCTCAAAATGCTGCTGAAAAAAAAACAACAATGAGGTAAGACGAAAATTGTACCTTGTGTTCATTGATTTTGATAAGGCTTTTGACTCAGTAGATAGAACAAAAATTTGGAAAATACTTTTACATTACGGCATACCGAAAAAAATCATTAAACTTATCATCGCTTTCTACAAAGAAATAGAATGCTGTGTACAAACTGGACAAGGGAATACCAGATATTTTAAAATAATGACAGGAGTAAAGCGGAGATGTGTCCTTTCCCCTCGTACTGTTCATCCTTGTTGTTGACTACATCTTAAGTAATTGCGAGGGATTTGGGATTGATATTGGTGAGCCAGCCAGACCTGGAGATCTCGATTTTGCTGACGACATAAGCCTTCTTGAAACTTGCAAACTGAGACTGCATACCTTTATAAATAGTGTTAGATGCATCAGGACAATTTGGACTAAATATCAACACAAATAAAACAAAAAGCATGTCACTCACTGGATCTCCTCTTGATCCACTGATCCACTGTCCAAAGAGACATAAAGCCTAAAGAGATACACACAGCCCAAAGAGACACACACAGGCTAAAGAGACATACACACAGTTCGAAGAGACACGCAAAGCCCAAAGAAACACACACAGCCCAAAGAGACACAAACAGCCCAAAGAGACAAAACACAGATCAAAAAGACTCAAACAGCTCAAAGAGACACACAAACAGACCAAAAAGACTCAAACAGCTCAAAGAGACACACAGCCCAAAGAGACAAGAGACGCACACATCCAACAGAGAGACACAAAGCCCGAAGAGACACAAACAGCCAAAAGAGGCACACACAGACCATAAAGATTCAAACTGCCCAAAGAGACATACAGCCTAAAGAGACGCACACAGCCCAAAAACACACACACACAGGATAAAGAGACATACAAACAGTTCTAATAGACACACAAACCCAAAAGAGACACACACACACCCAAAATACACAAAAAACGCCCATAAAGACACATACATACCAAAAAGATTCAAATCCCTCCAAAGAGACACACATTGCCCAAAGAGACACACATGTCCTATAAGAGACACAAATAGCAAAAGGAAACACACACAGACCAAATAAAGCCAATACAGACACATACAGACAAAAAGATTCAAACGCCCCAAAAATCCACACATAGCCCAAAGAGACAAATACGACTCCTAAGAGACACAAACGGCCAAAAGAAAGACACACAGACCAAAATGACTCAAACAGCCCAAAGAGACACACATAGCCCAAGGAAACACAAACAACCCAAAGAGACAGAAGCCCAAAGAGACAAACACAGCCCAAAAAAGACTCAAACAGCCCAAAGAGACACAAATAGAACAAAACGACTCAAACAGTCCACATAGACACACAGCCCAAAGAGAATCACAAAGCCCAAAGACACACACACAGCCCGAAGAGACACAAACAGCCCAAAGATACCAACACAGACCAAAAAGACTCAAACAGCCCAAAGAGACACACAAACAGACCAAAAAGACTCAAACAGCTCAATGAGACACACAGCCCAAAGAGACACACACAGTCTCAAGAGACACAAACAGCTAAAAAAGACACAGACAGTCAAAAGATAAACACAACTCAAAGATAAAAACACAGACATAAAATACTCAAACAGCCAAAAGAGACACATACAGACCAAAGAGAGACGCAAAGCACAAAACGACACAAACAGCCAAAAGAGGCACACACAGACCATAAAGATTCAAACTGCCCAAAGAGACACACAGCCTAAAGAGACACATACTGCCCAAAGTACCCCCTTGTTCAACTGAATCCCTCCATGTAACTGAACCCCTGTATAACCGAAACCCTGTACAACTGAACCCCCGTGCTACTGAACTCTCTTACTACTGAACCTTCGTGCAACTCAACCCAATTTAACTAAACCCTTCGGGGAACGTTAGATCCTATTTAAATTGACAATACATTCTTAACCATCGCAATACCTTTACGCAAATACCTTTTCGCCAAAAATTCGCAAATCTCATAAACTAAAGAAGTAATTAACCTTTTCAAAAAACATTACTCGTTCTATTAATGAAACCCATGAAACGAGTAGCCAAGTTTTAAAAAAAACCCTACTAATCAACTTAAAGATGAATGACCACGGATTTAACCTAAAAAAAAAAACTTGTATATCATGAACTAGAAATCTACGTCAGAAAAACTTGTCCTTAATAGGACCGGTACTAAATGACCCTGGTAACCCAATTACTTGAAAACCTACACACATATCCATGCCTCAGGCGTAGGTTTGCGTGTAGGTTTTCAATCTTATATGGCCTTACTACTAACAGCTATGTAAGCTCCTACTCCTTTCCAATCTAATCAAAACCTCCCTCTTTGCTTCCTCCCAGGAAGTTTCCATTTCTCTTAAATCTTTCCTTACAACACCCTCCCACCCGAACCGAGGATGACCTGCTTTCCGTTTAGCCCTAGAAGGTTGGCCAAAAGGGACAATCATTGGCAATATGTCATCCTTCATCCGCAGAACGTGCTCTAGCCATCTTAACCTTTCTCTCATCATAACCCTAGAAAGCGGGATTGAACCACACTTTTCATATAGCCTACTGTTTGAAATACAGTCATTCAGTCGGGTACCCAAAACAATCCGCAAGCAATTTCTCTGGAAAACATCTAGCACTTCTTCCTCTATGTTTTGGAGAGACCATGCTTCAGAACCATATTTAACCACTGTCACCACTGCTGCTTCCAATATTCTAATATTAGTTGGCAGACATATCTTTCTATTATTCTAAACTTTTTTCAGCTGAAAAAAAACCACTAACGGCCTCGGTTATTGTACTTTTAACATCGTCACCACACCAACCGTCTTTACTGATAGAACTACCAAGGTAAGTGAAGCTGTACACTTGATCGATGTTTTCGTTACCCTGTGACTCGGACACAATTTAACCCTGACAGATTATCAGATAGGGGCATCAAAAAAGAATTCACCACAGAGCTGTCACACAGATTTGAAGTCTTACAATCCTCTGAAGAAATAGACGAAGAATGTATGAGGGAAAAAATCGAGTATAACTGCGAAACTAGTCCTTTGTTTAAAGAAAAGACCAAAAGACCAATGGGTGTCAGATGAAACGTGGGACTATATCTAAAAACGCAAGCTGGCAAAACTTCTTCTTCTTCCTAGCTGCAGTGCCAAGAATCACGTGTTCAGCAACCTGACATACCAATATTATGACAAGTTGGTGAAAAGAAGGGCTAAGAATGACAAACGTAATGACCTTGAGAAGAAAGCGGAACAAGCTGAAGAAGCTGCAAGGAGAGGTGACTCGAAGACTGTTTACCGTTTAACCAATGAAATCATTGGGAAACGCCAGAATATGGAAGGTTCTGTACGAGGCCCGAATGGACGTCATGCAAGAGATCCAGAAGATGTGAGCAAAGTTTGGGCAGACCATTTTCAGACGCTTCTAAACTGTCCTCCCCCTCTAGAACCACTAACGATTCCTGATATACCACTATTAAACCTTCAATCGACATAGACCCTCCGGATACCACAGAGATTTGTACGGCGGCAGAGCAATTAAAAAATGGACAACCCCCAGGCAAAGACAAAATCTCAGCAGAAATGCTTAAAGCGACTGTCATTCCTTGCATGACCTTGTGGAGCAAATTCTTGAGGACAATGTCGGAGTTGGAAGAGGTGCCTAAAGATTGAACAAGGAGAATCCTGGTGAAACTTTTCAAAAAAGGAGATGCCACAAAGTGTGAAAACTGGCGTGGTATCTGCCTCCTTTCAATCCCAGGAAAGTTGTTCGCTCTAATAATCCTCAACAGAATAAAACCACATCTTGACAGACACCTACACGAGCAGCAACACGGCTTCCGTCCAAACCGCTCCTTTACTGACATCATATTTGTCCTCAAAATGCTGCTGAAAAAAAAACAACAATTAGGTAAGACGAAAATCGTACCTTGTGTTCATTGATTTTGAGAAGGCTTTTGACTCAGTAGATAGAACAAAACTTTGGAAAATACTTTTACATTACGGCATACCGAAAAAAATCATTAAACTTATCATCGCTTTCTACAAAGAAATAGAATGCTGTGTACAAACTGGACAAGGGAATACCAGATATTTTAAAATAATGACAGGAGTAAAGCGGAGATGTGTCCTTTCCCCTCCTACTGTTCATCCTTGTTGTTGACTACATCTTAAGTAATTGCGAGGGATATGGGATTGATATTGGTGAGCCGGCCAGACTTGGAGATCTCGATTTTGCTGACGAAATAAGCCTTCTTGAAACTTGCAAACTGAGACTGCATACCTTTATAAATAGTGTTAGATGCATCAGGACAATTTGGACTAAATATCAACACAAATAAAACAAAAAGCATGTCACTCAGTGGATCTCCTCTTGATATTAAGTAGGTACCTGACCGAATAGAGCAGGTGGTTGAGTTCAGATACCTGGGCAATACAGTCAAAAGCACTGTCTCAAATGCAAGAGAAGGCCAACTTAGGTCGGGACAAGCACACGGGGCGTTAAACCATGTCAAACAGGTTTGGAAATCTCAAAAATACTCCTTGAGGCTAAAAATACGACTGTTCCAAAGCAATATTATGTCGGTAAGGCTTTACGGATCCGAGACCTGGCACCTCAATCAACAACAAGAGAAAAAAATACAATCATTTGAAAACACTTGCCTCAGAAGAATCCTAAATATAAACTGGACCCAGAGGATAAGAAATAGGTTCAGCTACCTTTAATAACAGACGTTATCCGTCAACGTAGGTGGCGTTATCTTGGGCATGTCATCAGGATGGGAACTAGCACTGAACTAGCAAAACCTCCGAACGTCCATTCATTTTGCTCATACTGTCATGTTGGATGCTTAAAACATCAGCATAATCTAAGTCCAGGAAAGTTTTACTTCTTCATTTTATTCTGAATTATCCCATTGTACTTGATGTGCTCCTTAAGACAAAGTCCATCAAAATATTCTATTTTTTTTTTTTTTTTTGATAGAGCATAACCCTGCTTAACTCCTGATTTAATACGAAGCCAGATACTAACCTCATTTCCTACCCTAACCGCAGCAGTGTCATTCTCGTACTTAGAACTAATCACTTTGATGTATTTTTCTGGTTTACCGTACAAGGATAAGACCTTCTTTAAAGCTCTTCCAACCCTGAGTTTATTTAAATAGTAGTGCTGAAACTACCAAAAAACGAAAAATATCTGCTTACACCCCTGTTAGAATCTTTTCATCTCGTATTCTTTTTATGCTTTCTTTCGAGGCAAATTTTATCTCCCAAAATTTACTTCAAAGACTGTTAATTTTCATATTTTGACAACAAAACCCTTTAGATTTCAATAAACTCAAGCTTTCTTTACTTTTTTAGAGCAGTAAGTCTTTTATTCTTCAGATTTTGAAAAGTAAGTCCCTCAAATTTTAAGAAACTCAAGTTTTTTCACAACTTTAGACTATTACTTTTAATGTTCTATTAGACTAATCTCCTATATAGAACATTAAGTGAGAATTTATTTGTAACAATGTCAGAGTTCCCAGTCTTTTAGTCGTTAGATTTTGACAACGAAACCCCTCATGTTTTGTACTTTAATTTTTTTCTAAAATTCGAAATTCCAAGACTTTTAGTCTTTATATTTTGACAACTCAACCATCAAATTTTAAGTAGTTCTGGCTGCTTCACAAATTCAGACTTGCAAGATGGTTAACCTCAGTCGCAGATCCAGGAGGGGTGAGAGGGTTGCCCCCCCCACCCCCCCCCCCCTAACGAAGTCTAAAGTAGTGTAATTTACTTAATTAACCCAATTTTGCTTTAATTAAACTTGCTCCTAACGCAAGTTTATCGGATCAACCTATTTTGCCCCCCCCCCCACAAAATCCTGGATCCGCCCCTGGTTAACCTTCAGATTTTGACAACGGAACATCTAAGATTTTAAACATCTAAACATTTACTACTTTTTACTTTTCAAATTTTTAGTTCTAAGTTGTAAGTTGTTTTGTTTCCATATATCGAAAGCTGAACCACCAAAATTGCAAGAAATTCGTGTTTTTCACAATTTCAGAGTTCTTAAACTTTTACACTTTGGATTTCGATAACAAAACCCCATTACATTTCAATAATTTCAAGTTTTTCACTTTTTCAGTTCGAAGACTTTTGAAATTCAGATTTAGACAACTGAACCCCTTACATTCCAAGAAACCCAAGTTTTTTTTACGATTTTCGAATACCAAGACTTTCAGTTCCCAGATTTGTACAAGTACGCTCTTCGAGCTTCAGGAATTTCTAGGTTTCTTACAATTTTAAAGTTTCAAGACTTTTAATGTTTAGTTTTTGCCAACGAAACCCCTCTGTTTTGAAGAATTTCAATTTATCAAAGTTTCTGTGTTCTATGGCTTTTAAGCATCAGATTTTAACAACTAAACCTTCAAATTTCAAAAATGTCTCCTCCCCCCCCCCCTCCTCTTTACTCACATGAATTATAAAAATATAAAATTTAAAAAATGTGAAATTTCATGCAGGTATATAAAAGAAACTGGATAGGGTGCGGCCTCGTAGGAGCTTTTTATGCAGTAAATAAGAAGTTTATTTTGCTTGACATCATAGGTTAAAGAGAAAATATTACATAATAAAATAAATTTAAATTCCAATTGCGTTTGCTGCGATTGTCTACCAATATCTGTTATTACGACTGAGAGACACTCGCGCACAAACAACTGAGAGAGAGAGAGAGAAATTTATTTCAAAAAGATCACTATCACAAGCCCACAAAGGGCCAAATTTGGACTTCAGAGTCGACAATATAAATAATTGCACTAAAACTGGCAAAAATGAAACAACAACAACGAAAAGGAAAAATCATAATGAACAATCATTTAACAGTCAATAATTAAAACTCTAAAAAGTCAATTAAAAAGTTAAAAAGATAAAAACTGATCAAACTAAACTTACACAAATACGAATCGGAAAAAGAATTATAACGGACATAAAAAAAAAGGGAATGGGGGGGGGGAATAAGCGAATATACACAGAAAAAAAAAGAGCGAGACATAAAGGCATATGAATTAAAAGGGACAATAAGAAAGTGTAAATAATCCAACTACAGTAAATCAATAAAAGAGTTAAAAAATAAAAACTGGTCAAGAAGGGGGGGAAGACAAAAAAAAAAAAAAAATAAGAAAAAAAAGAAACTATTGGGACATTTTATTCATTTTTCCTGTAATAAAGGGGACAAAAGTTCTTTCGTATCTCGAAGTAACGCAGTGAAGGGGGGACAAAACAGGGATGGGATCAGAAACAGCTCGAGGCGGCCGTAATCTGGATGGGGAGTGATGTTTGGGGAAAATACTTGCCGTCCGAGGGTTTGTTATGGCATTTTTTGCAAAACGGAGGCACAACTGGTGCCCTTCGACCTACCAGAACATTGTCTCGATTCGAGTCACGGAGCTCCCACCTTTACTCTTTCCGGCAGCTGCCAGTTCCCCTATCAACTATACCTATTACCCACCACCAGTACTAAGACCTGAACCACCTTGTCTGAAGAGAATAATGCCCAATGTGTTACTCTGTAACACCCGATCTAACAAAATGAATGAACTTAAAACCGTCCTGAGGCAAAATAACATAGCTATTGCTGCAATTACCGAATGTTGGAATATGACTAAACAAAATTGCTCAGTAGCTGGCTTCGCCAATTGATTTGTAACAAGAGAAGACAGGCATAAGCCGTAACGGTGGAGGCGTGGCTATTTTCTTACTACTGCTGTTTTGGTCTGTGGTTGCTTGGTTTTGCGGTGATTTGTTAGCAGTAGTGGAAGTAGCAGTATTAGTTTCAGTTAAAAAACTTACAATTTTGATATGTTGGACTTCGACGTACCTGGAGATAAAAACTGCATAGAAAGGGTATTTGGGACCACCAGTCATTAGCCTTGACCCTTAAAATGCTATTATAACCCAATGGACAATCAGTTCAGCTGTCCCCCTAGTATCTAAATCGACATGATGATAAGGATAAATATAAGAAAAAACTAATTATATGTGTAACATTGCTTTTTATAAAGTCGATGCATTTGTTTTAACTATAAAACATACATCATAAGGATAATATTTGTGGATAATCAGACATAAATCCTATACAAACAATCGAAACAGCATAGCCAATCCTCTCCTAGTCCTGAAAGATAATTACAAATCATGAAGCTTAATGAGAATGCCTTAAGAGGTCCTCATTTTCAAAGGGACGGTTGTCCAACTGGGAGAAGGAAATCTTGTTATACGTATAACTTCCACCTTTAATAAGTATTTGATAAGAATGACCTTGTTCCGCATTCAGATAATATTTCAGTAATAATGAAGATCGTACCCCTCTAAAGATGGAAATTAATATTAAATAGCTTCTGATGACTTTGCTAAGTCTTTTGACCTTGTTCGATAATACAAAGAATGTTGTGACATATACAAGATGCTTACAGTTTAAAGGATTACTTTAGGCTACTTTATAAATGAAAAACAATAATAGTAAAAGTTTTTTTCTAGGACATTTTTGAAACCTTTGCTCGATAATCCGGTAGATATTTATTAAAGAACATTTTCTCTGCAGTCACTACCAGCTTATTGATGTATAATATGGTTTCATGTCCCAAATATTTCTAGTAAATTTTTCTCTTTTTTACGTAAGCCAAAGTGTTCGGAATCAACTAGAGCAATTTTTAATTTCTTACTAAATATATATGACATATATTAATATATGATATTTGATATTATAATGTATGACATATTATTAAACAAATCATGAAATAGAATCTTATTTTAATAAAACCCAGAGTGCCTCCTGCGAGCCTTTAAAAATAAAAATTCCTTGGCCCTATATCCAATCATCATTGGTTGTATCTGCCGAGGAATGGAATATAGGCCTAATAGAAAAAACTGCTGCGGAATAACAGCACTTTCTTGAATGAACTATTTAAAAGCTTTTACTGTTACTCTACTGATTTTTTTGTTGTCATATGCTATCAAAATTTTATTTTATTACAAAGTAAATTCAAACTTCAGACATAGGTTTACCATACTCTTTATTCGACTACCTAAGAAACTGAGAATAATAAATAAAGAATAAAATAAAACATAAGATAGGATCTACGTAAATCGGATCCTTACAATGCTATAACAATACCTCAGCCATATGTACAATATATTACATCTTGTTTATGAGCCTCTCCTAATTTTAACAAAGCAACAAGAATACATATATGTCTGTTCATGACGTGTTTTGTTTCGATTTAATTTTTTGTTTTAATTTTATTGATGCCTCGCTTTTCCTGAATTTTTTTTAGTACATCCGTAAGTTTAAAACTTGTTAATAAAATCTTCAGCAATAAAGCTGTGGGGTTCAATCCCAAGGCATGCCTCTCTTTTTCCAAGAGATATTTCTGTACCAAAAATAAATTTTCCTGACGTAACAATAATCAGAAACCTAAAATGGAAGGCTCGTGTGTTTAATATTTCACTATTTTTCTTAAATTTCTAGTTAAGCCAGGGAGCTATTAATTTGCTTTAATTTATAACCTTTCCAATGTTAGTGTATTTTGCGTGTGCATTTTGCTAGTAATTTTCTAATATTTTCACTATTTCACTGAGATTCAGTATTTCTGTCTTAAAAGGCATAAGAATAAAATAAATATAGATTTTCTATTGGACATTTTTTGGATTCCAAAAATAAATATCATAGAAAGAGAAAAACATACTTTTTAACTTATATTATACTCGTCCGTCAATCAAAGAGGTTTGTTGGACATATATTCCCGCTATTAGCCATCCCATTCTTGAAACTCATGGTATGAAAATGAAAGAAATGAGAGAATCTGAGGATGATGCCTCGATTGAGGGATAATATATCCACCCTGACCTTAATAGTAATAATAATGGTAATAATATAACAATATGTAATAGTAACAATAATAACGGTAGACGCGAAGGCACACAGCTCGGTCCAATTTTTTAAAGGAGGACATTTCAAGAACCGAGTATTTGAGGAAGAGCTTCGTCCGACGTTGCACTTCTATCTGGAACAAGCTTCCTGGGGATGTTATTCCTGAAAATCCCTCTGTTGACTCATTCAAAAGAATGATTAACTGACGTTTAAACCTTGAAATTTCCTAATGAAGTAATTGAATAACGGCATATCAGATACCTTTAAGTACCTTGCACCGTGAATATAGAAAAAAAAACATACAAACAGTAAATAGTAACAGAATGCATAGACAACAAACACAGTAGGTAACTTCAAATTTTCACGGGAGTCAAAACCAAAAGCGTCCTGGAAACTATTTGCACTACTACTAATAAAAACTCATTATTGCACCAAACCTTCTGAGACCAAAACAGCGGCGCAGACTCCTCCTCCATATTAATCTATTTAACGCTTTCCTCTTTACAGCCTTCCAAGAAGTTTCAATTTTCTTTGAATCTTTCCTTACAAAGTTCTCCCAACCAATTTCATGACTACTTACTTTTACTTTGGTCCTAGTTGGTTGGTCAAAAGGGATAGTACTTGGCATTCAGTAATCCATCATTCACAGAACATGTCCTAGCCATTCAGCCATTCTCTTATTATCATAGGCAACGCAATAGCGCTGCCAAAGTAAAGAGCGATGTGGGCGCAATGTATTTTGTTGGCCTGGTTTTCTTAGACCAGGGCACTTCGTATCGGAAGAGTTGTCGTAGAAGCTTCAAAAAGGGCTCATTTCATTGAAAATTGAAAGGGCTAGTGCCCCTTGTAATAGTCAAAAGTAACTGGAGCTTAACAACCCCCCAACGCCCATCAATTTCCAAAACACATCTAATCAAAATTTTGATATAGCCATTTTGTTTAGCGTACTTTAGAAGTCTGTAAATTATGTCTTTCAGAAACTTTTACAACTATTTTTGATCCTGACACAAACAGTATTTTTTAATTTAATTTTATAGCTTCTGAAGTTGAACTGAAAAATAAAACTTAATTTTATTCCCAAAAAGATTCTATCTATGTTCTTTGACATCCTGGATACACTTATACTCTTTTTATTTATTTAAATTGTAAGAGCAGAAGTAGTAATAGTATTATCCCCAAAAGTTTCAACTTAATACCCCCCGTCATTCTCAATATATCGCTGAGGTGTCTTATTGGCAACCATTTACCACAATGCCTTTTGATTTATTTTAAAGCAAAATTGATTTTTAAAGCATAATGGCTCAATTGTATAATTGTGCGGGTTGACATACCCAATATCCCTAAAAACATAGTTTCTGGACCATTCTACTATGCTGAACAAAATGGCTGTCTTAAAATTGTGACTGGATGCATTTGGAAAATGTATGGGCTTGAGAGAAGGCCTACTTGCCCTCCAATCCCTTTTTACTCTTAAAAAGTGCACAAGATACTCGCGCTGTAATGGGAGTGCAAGGGGAAGGACTTCCCCCTTCATATCATAGGCAGCGCAATAGCGATAGTCATAATAAAAAACAATGTTGGCACAATGTATTTTTGGTTGGTTTTAGACCAGGGCACTTCGTATCGAAGTGTCATAGAAACTTCGAAAAGGGATAATTCGATTGAAAATTGGAAGAGCTTGTGCCCTTTTTAATAGCCGAAAGTGCTTTGACGGCAACTAACCTCCACGCCCACCATTTCCCCAAACACATCCAATCAAACTTTTGAGATTGCAATTCTGCTTAACGTAGTGGAAAGATCTGAAAATTATGTGGGGAGAGGACACACCCCCCACAGCCCCATGGCAAAGGTTTTAAGTTATTCCCTGGGGGCATATAAGGTATTTACAGAAAACGTTGTCGTAAAAACTTCAAAAAGGGCTCATTCGACTGGAAACTGAAAGAGCTAGTGCCCTTTTTCATAGTCACAAATGAAAGGAGGGCAACTAACCCCCCTCTTACGCCCATCTAACCCCGTTCTAGAAATTAGATCTTTGAGGATGTTAACCCCCTCAGAGCCCTCAGGGCAAGGGCTGTAAGTTATGCCGTGGGGGCATACAAGGTTTTTATAGAAAGGGTTGTCGTAGAAACTTTAAAAAGGGCTCATTCGATTGGAAATTGAAAGAGGTAGTGTTCTTTTTAATAGTAGAAAGGGATTTGAGGGCAACTGTCCCCCTCTCAAGCCCACCATTTCCACAAACACATCAAATAAAAATTTTGAGATAGCCATTTTTTTCAACATAGTTGAAAGTTCTGGAAATTAGGTATTTGAGGATGTTAACCCCATCAGAGCCCTCATGGAAAGGGTTGCAAGTTATGCACTCGGGGCACATAAGGTTTTATAGAAAGCGTTTTCGCAGAAACTTGAAAATGGGCTCATTTGATTGGAAATTGAAAGGATTAATGCCATTTTTAATAGTCGAAAGTGACTGGAGAGCAACTAACCTCTCACACCCACCAACTATCAGAATGCATCCAATCAAATTTTTTAGATAGCCATTTTGTTCAACGTAGTTGAAAGCTCTGGAAATTAGATCTTTGAGGATGACAACCCCTCAAAGCCCCTAGGGCAGGGGTTGTAAGTTATGCCCTGAGGCATATAAGTTTTTATAGAAAGTGCTGTCGTAGAAACTTCGAAAAGGGCTCGTTTGATTGGAAATTGAGAGGGCTAGTGCCCTTTTTAATGGTCCCAAGTGAAAGGAGGGCAACTAACCCCCCTCTCACGCCCACCATTTCCCCAAACACATCCAATCAAAATTTTTGAGATAACCATTTCTTCAAAGTAATTGAAGGTTTTGGAAATTAGGTCTTTGAGGATGACAAACCCCGCCACAGCCCTCAGAGTAGGGGTTCTAAGTTATGCCCTGTGGGTATATAAGGTTTTATAGAAAGCGTTGTTGTATAAACTTCAAAAAGGGCTCGTTCGATTGGAAATTGAAAAGGCTAGTGCCCTTTTTAATAGTAACAAAAAATTGAAGGGCAACTAACCCCCCGCTCACGCCCACCATTTCTCCAAACACATCCAATCAAAATTTTGAGATAGCCATTTTTTCAACGTAGTTAATAGTTTTGGATATTAGGACTTTGAGGATGACAACCCGCGCCTCAGCCCTCAGAGTAAGGGTTTTAGATTATGCCCTGGGGGCATATAAGGATTTATAGAAAGTGTTGTTGTAAAAACTTCAAAAAGAGTTCATGCGATTGGAAATTGAAAAGGCTAGTGCCCCTTTTTAATAGTCGAAAGTGATTGAAGGACAACTAGTCCCCCTCTCACGCCCAGCATTTCCCCAAGCAAATCCAATCAAAATATTAAGATAGCCATTTTGTTCAACGTAGTTTAAAGTTCTGGAAATTAGGTATTTGAGGATGACAACCCCCGCAGCCTTCAGGGCAAGGGTTGTAATTTATGCCCTGGGGGCATATAAGGTTTTTATAGAATGTGTTGTAGTAAAAACTTCAAAATGAGCTCATTTGATTGGAAATCGAAAGGGATAGTGCCCATTTTAATAGTTGAAAGTGATTGGAGGGCAACTAACCCCCCTCGCGCGTCCACCATTTCCTCGAAAACATTCAGTCAAATTTTTAAGATACCCATTTTGTTCAACGTAGTTGAAAGGTCCAGAAATTATGTCTTTAAGGATGATAAACCCCCTACAACCCCCACGGCAAAGGTTGTAAGCTATTTCCTGGAGGTATATAAGTTTTTTTTATAGAAATTGTTGTTGTAGAAGCTTCAAAAAGGGTTCATTCAATGAGAAATTGAGAGGGCTAGTGACATTATTAATAGTCAAAAGTGATCGGAAGGTGAATGCCCCCCACGCCCATCTTTCCCCCAGAGATTTCCGATCAACATTTTGATATAGCCATTTTGTTGAACGTAGTTGAAGGGTCTGGAAACTATATCTTTGAGTATGACAAATCCCCTCCACAGCCGTCAGGGCCAAGGTTGTAAGTTATGCCCTGGGGGCATATAAGATTTTTTTTTATAGAAAGCGTCGTCGTAAAAACTTCAAAAAGTGCTCATTCGAATGAAAATTGAGAGGGCTATTTAATTTTTCAATAGTCAAAAGTAATCGGAGGGAGAATCACCCCTCCCACACCCATAATTTCCCCAAAAATATCCAATCAAAATTTTGAGATAGCCATTTTGTTCAACGTAGTTGAAAAGTCTCGAAAATATGTCTTTGAGGATGACAACCATCTCCCCATAGCCCTCAGGACAAGGATCGTTAGTTATGCCTTTGGGACATATAAGGTTGTTATAGAAATTCTTGTCGTAGAAGCTTCAAAAAGGGCTCATTCGATTGGAAATTGAAAGGACTAGTGCCTTTTTTATTTGTAGAAAGTGATCAGAGGGCAAATGCCTCCCTCCACGCCCATCATATCCCCAAACACTTCCAATAAAAATTTTGAGATAGCCATTTTGTAGCCGTATTTGAAAGGTCTGGAAGTTATGTTTTTAAGGATAACAAATCCCCAGCCCTCAGGGCAAGGCTTGTCAATTATGCCCTGAGGGCATATAAAGTTTTTATAGAAAGCATGGTCATAGAAACTTCGGAGCGGGACTCACTGAATTGGTAATCAGACTTTCTAGTGCTCTTTTTAAGAGTCAAAGTGATCGAAGGGCCCCCTATACACACACATAGACACGCACACACGTCGTATTATCCATCTATTAGAAATTGTGAGATAGCCGTTCTATTCAAAATAGTCTAAATATTATATAACAAGGCTTTTGGGGTTGAAACAAACCCCAGAGATTAAGGGCAAGGGTTGTAAGTTATTCCCAGAGGGTATTCCACACTTTTATGGAGGGGATGTTTGTTTAACTTTAGAAGATGCTCAGTCTTTTTTCCTGGAAAAGACTATGTCAATATAAAACGAAAAGAAATTAGTAAAAAAACTTTTTCCACAAAATAAGTTCTTCAAAAAAAGTAAATAACTCCATTAAACTGAGAATAAAAAAAAATAGAATGAAATAATCTACCAAGCATACAACTACCACAAATCAGTATCAATAAATAAATAAACCCAAAACAAACAGTAATTGAAATAAACAAGAGAGTCAAACTCAAAACAAGCAAAAATTAATATGAGTAGGGTTCTAAGCCCCTATACTTTCTAAAAGCCAGTATATAATTTGTACTTTACTGAAAAAAATTCAAATGAGTTTCCTGAAAAAAATGCGCTTTGTTTTTTCATTTCTATAACTTTAAAAAATCAAAAACTAATTAAGATTAGATTAAGAGTATAAACATTTTAAACCAGTAAAAACGAAGTGAAAATATTTCAAATGTATTTTGTTTTCAGTAAAGTGCAAAATATGCTCTGGTCTTGAGAAGGCTTGGGGGTTGTTAGCTCTACTCATGTTAATTCTTGCTCGTTTTGAGTTTGTCTCGGTTGTTTATTATATTGTTTAAATAAACAAAATATGTTCAAATGTTTTAACTTTTTTAACTTTGATAGATTAAAAAATATTATTAATTTAAGGAATATATATCAGTGTATGTGCACTAAACTGAAAATCCACAGCCATTTTTTTTCAATAAAGTGCAAATTATGTTCTGGTCTTGAGAGGGTATGGGGGTTGTTAAAAACACAATTTCCAGACCTTCCAACTACACTGAAAAAAATGGCTATCTTAAATTTTTGATAGATGTGTTTTGGGAATTCATGGGCTTGAGGGGTGGCTTGTTGCCCTCCAATCACTTTTGAAGAATAAAAAGGGCACTAGTCCTTCACATTAAAAAATCTTATTATATAAGATTTGTCTCGTTTCATCCTTTTAGCTTATAAGATCGCCCTCGTTTTATCCTTTCTTCCCGATTTTAAGTTTTAATCTTTAAAAAGACACAAGAGCTTCTGATTATTAATCCGACGAGCCCCCTCCGAAACCTATACGATAACTCTTTCTATATGTACTTTATATGCCCCCACGGCATAATTTACCTTGCCCTGAGAGCTGTGGGGGTCATCCTCAAAGACATAATTTCCGGTCCTTTCAATTAATTTGAACAAAATGACTATTTCAAAATTTTTATTGGACGCTTTTGGGAAATGGTGGTCAAGAGAGGGGGGCTAGTTGCCCTCCAATCACTTTTGAATATTAAAAAGGGTACTGGCCCTTTCATTTTTCAATCGGATGAGCTTTTTTCGAAGTTTCTAAGACAACAAATGGCCTTCTAAAATTTTTGTCAGATACATTTCGGGAAAATACGAGGTATGGGAAGGGGGGAGGGTATCCACCCTCTGATCACTCTGAATCCTAAAAAGGCACTGGAACTTCTGATTACGAATCCAAGGAGCCCCCTCCGAAGCTTATACGATCACACTTTCTATAGGCCTATATTCCTTATTTGACCCCAGTGCATAACTTACATATCTTGCCCTGAGGGCTGTTGGGGGGATGCCATCATCAAAGACACGAGTCCTGGACCTTTCAATTACGTTAACAAAATGTATATCTAAAAAATTTATTATATGTGTTTGGGGAAATGGTGGGCGTGGGAGGGGGGTTAGTTGCCCTCCAATCACTTTCGAATTTTAAAATGGGCACTACCTCTTTCAATTTCCAATCAAATGAGCTATTTTCAAAATTTCTTCGACAATAAATGGCCGTCTCAAAATTTCTATCAGATGCATCTCGGGAAAATACGAGTTGTGTGTGTGTGTGTGTGTGTGTGTTGGGGGGGGGGGTTATCCACCCCCTGATCACTTTAAATCTTAAAAAGGGCACTAGAACTTTTGATTACCAATCCACTAAGCCCCTTCTGAAGTTTATATGATCCCACTTTCTATATATGCCTTATATGCCCCCAGGGCATAAATTACAACCCTTGCCCTGAGGGCTCTTAGGAGGTTGTCATCCTCAAATAAAAAATTTTATGACCTCTCAATTACGTTGAACAAAATGGATAATCTAAAAATTTTTATTGGATGATTTTGGGAAAATTGTGAGCACGGGAGGGGGAATAGTTGCCCTCCAATAACTTTTGACTATTAAAGAGAGCACTAGCCATTTCAATATCCAAATGAGCCTTCTTCGAAGTTTCTAAGACAACAAAGGGCCATCTAAAAATTTTTATCAGCTGCATTTCGGGAAAATCTCAGGTCTGGGAGGGGGGAGGGTATTCACCCTCCGATAACTCTGAATCTTAAATAGGGGACTAGAACTCTGAAGTTTATACGATCACGTTTTCTATATATACCTTATATGCCGCCAGGGCATATAGGGGAACCCTTGCCCTAAGGGGTGTAGGGGGGCTGTAATCCGCAAAGACATAATTTCCGGATCTTTCGACTATGTTCAACAAAATGGCGATCTCAAAATTTTGTTTTATGTGCTTGAAGAGATGGTAGGCATGGGAGGGGGGTTAGTTGCGCTACAATCCCTTTCGACTATTAAAAAGAGCACTAACCCTTTCAATTTCCAATTGAATGAGCTCTTTTTTAAGTTTCTACGACAACAAGTGGCCGTCTCAAAACTTTTTTCAGATTCATTTCTGGAAAATTCGAGATGTGGGGGAGGGTATCAAACCTCTGATCGCTCTGAATCCTAAAAAGGGCACTAGAGCATCTGATTTTCAATCCACTGAGCGGATTCTAGAGTTTTTACGATCACCCTTTCTATGTATACCCGCAGGGCATAACTTGTAACCCTTGCCCTGAGGGCTGTCGGGGGAGGGTGCGGTTGTCATCCTCAAAGACATAAATTCAAGAAATCTCAGTTACGTTGAACAAAATGACTATCCCAAATTTTGATTGGATGTGTTTGGGGTAATGGTAGGCGTGGGAGTGATGTTAGTTGCCCTCCAAATACTTTTGTCTATTAAAAAGAGCACTAGTCCTTTAAATTTCCAATCGAATGAGCCTTTTTCTTAGTTTCTACGACCCCAAATGGCCATCTCAAAATTTCTATCAGATACATTTCGGGAAAATACGAAGTGTGTGGGGAGAAAGGGGTATCCAACCTCCGATAACTCTGAACCTCAAAAATGGCACTAAAACTTCTGATTAGCAATCCACTGAGCCCCCTCCGAAGTTTATACGATCACCCTTTTTATATAAATCTTGCCCCCAGGGCATAACTTACAACCCTTGCCCTGAGGGCTTTGAGGGGCATGAAATCTTCAAATACATGATTTCCCTACCTTTCAACTTCGTTGAACAAAATGGTGATCTCAAAATTTTGATTGAATGTGTTTGTAGAAATGGTGGGAGAGGGAGGGGGGTTAGCTGCCCTCCAATCACTTTTGATTATTAAAAAGGGCACTAGCGGTTTCAATTTCCAATCCAATAGGCCCTTTTCAAAGTTTCTACGACAAGTCCTTGGATACGAAGGGCCCTGGGCTAAGACCAAAAAAACAAAGGAAATTATAATAATACATTGTGCCCAAATCGCTCTTTAATTAGGCAGCGCTATTGCGCTGTCAATGATAAGAAGTACTTTTAAAAGTACTAGGACCTTTAACGTGAAGACCGATGTATTGAGGAGGGGCAACCCTCTAATATACCAAATGATACATATATACAGGTCAGGCTAGCAACAACAGTGATTAGGCATATTATGTTTGAAAAGAAAAAAATAAAGTTTGGAATCAAAATGGTATATTTCTTCAATTTGTATCTGATTTATGTCTTATAAGTAATTAAATAAAAAAAAACAAGTTTTTTTTTAACTGAAAGTAAGGAGCGACATTAAAACTTAAAACAAACAGAAATTATTCCGTGTATGAAAGGGGCTGTCCCTTCCTCAACGCCCCCTCTTTACGTTAAAGTTTTTTATTGTTTTAAAATGTAGAGTTGGGAGAAAGAGTCAAACATTAGCGTAAAGAGCGAGGCGTTGAGGAGGGGACAGCCTTTTTCATATATAAAGTAATTTCTGTTAGTTTTAAGTTTTAATGTCGCTCCTTATTTTCAGTTAAAAAAATTGTTTTTATTTATTTAATATCTGAACGTTTTTGAATTAATGTAGGCTTTGATTTTGGCTCACCGTACATAACTCATCAAAACGAAATTTGCATATTAATCTTACTTTTATACATAGTTTATATGCTATTTTCTTTTTCTTTCAGGCATTTTTTTTAGTTACTCTTACTCGGCTTTGGCAGCTCACATTTCTCTGTTATGTTTTGGACTTTGTTCACTCAATTACTTCACCCTCTCCGCAGGATGCAAATAGCTTGTTTCAAGTGTGTTCCAAAAAGGAGGAGAAAACGGTCCATATCTGTCAGGAGTAATTCTTAAATCATTGGAACAAAAGTCAAATATTAGCGTAAAGAGTGAAGTACTGATAAGGGGGCAACCCCGACATATACGTAATAACTACGTTCGTTTCAGTTTTAATGTCGTTTCTTACTTTCAGTTGGAAAAAACTTGTTTTTTTTTATTTAAGAACAGCCACAAGCCGAAGAAATACAATATCTCCGGTTTATTGTCACATAAAAATCATAGTTATTAAGCTGCTTGAGATAAAATTAAATGCTAAGATTGGCCGAAAAATAATACAAATAAATTATTGTTATATCGGCCGTTATTTAACAAATTTGAACTTCAGCGTAAAGATCAAGGTATCGACGAGGGAGCGAACTTCTTCATATACGTAATATGAGGGGGTTTGCCCCCTCGCTAGTACGTCGCTCTTCAAATTTTGTTCCAATTCTTTAAGAATGACCCCTGAATAACAAAGGCCGTTTAATTAGAATAGATAGCTCTTTTGAAATTACTAAAAATACTTTAGCGTAAGGAGCGTGGTATTGAGGAGGGTACGAACCCCCTCCCATATACGTAATAATTTCTGTTCGTTCTAAGTTTTAATAATGCTCCTTACTTTCAGTTGAAAAAAACTTACTGATATTACGTATATGAAGGAGCGAACTCCTTCATATACATAATATGAGGGGGTTCGCCCCCTCGCCAATACGTCGCTCTTTACGCTAAAGTTTGAATTTCGTTCCAATTCCTTATGAATGACCCCTGAATAACAAATCCGTTTAATTAGAATAGATAGCTCTTTTGAAATTACTAAAAATTCTTTACCGTAAGGAGCGTGGTATTGAGGAGGGGACGAACCCCCCCATATACGTAATAATTTTTGTTCTTTTTAAGTTCTAATGTTGCTCCTTATTCTCACTTGAAAAAACTTGTTTTTTTTATCTAATTTCTGATTGTTTTAAATAATGCTGGAAAATCCAGTGCCCCCTTCATGGAAATTCTCTTCCCCATGAAAAAATCCTCCGCGGAAAGATCCTACCACCTAACCCCCTCTCCCTGAACCCCAACAGAAGAAATACCCCCTGAAAACATTTGTATACTTCCAAATAACCAATACAAAATGTAAAAAATGGACAAAGCTCATAACTTACAACCCTTCCCCCGGGGACTGTGGGGGATTAAGTTGTCCACAAGGACATAGTTATTAGATTTTATGACTATGCTGAACGAAACGGTTATCTCAAAATTCTGATTCGGCGACTTTGGAAAGAAATGAGTGGGGGACGAGGCCTCGTTGCCCTCCAATTTTTTGGTCACTTAAAAAGGACACTAGAACTTTTAATTTCCGTTCGAAAGAGCCCTCTCGCGACATTCTAGGACCACTTGGTTGATGCGATCACCCCTGGGAAAAGAAAACGAATCAAATAAACAAATAAACACGCATCCGTGATCTTTCTTCTAGAAAAAAAAAAAAAACAAAATTCCGTATTTTTGCAGATAGGAACTTGAAATCTCTACAGCAGGGTTCTCTGATAGGCTGAATCTGATGGTGTGACTTTCATTAAGATTATATGACTCTTAGGGGGTGTTTCTCCCCTTTTTTGAAAATGAGGCAAATTTTCTCAGGCTCGTAACTTTTGATGGGTAAGATTAAACTTGATGAAACTTATATATTTAATCAGCATAAAAATAAAATTCTGTTGATGTATCTATTGGTTTTAAAATTCTGTTTTTTAGAGTTTCGGTGACTATTGAGCCGGGTCGCTCCTTACTTACAGTTCGTTACCATGAACTGTTTGACAAGGCCTGGGCTACTGTTTAAACAGTATTGTAGCTATACATTAGGTATTATGGTGATGTTGAACCAAGATCCCAAATATGAAATAAGCAGTGTGGTAGGAAAAGAGTAGCTTCATTAGGTTCCTGATTTCAAAATACAATTTTCACCTCCCTGGAAATGCATTAATAGGCCAGGTAATTCCTAAGGCTATATTTTGATGTTTTTTTTTTTTTTAAATTGGCATTCTTTTGCAGTAAGAACCGAAAGTATTAGCCATGGATTGGGAATATGGAAAAGGAGACATTTTAAGAAAGCAATTCTTACTTTATAATATGTAAAAATAATGTTTTTAGCGCATTTTGAAGGCAATTCTTTTGTAATATACCCCTCGCCTCTCCTGTGTGGGGAAATATACAACCCAAATTATATTTCTTGTGTGTCATTCTGTCTCTTGATTTGGTCATCATTGATTTAATTACCTATGCAAACTATGGACCTATGGCCATCACAGTGAATATCAAATTATATTTTGCAAAACTGAGTAGAGTCCTTGCCAGAGGGCGACAACAGTGCATAGTGAGCGACAGCATGGGTTACAGGGGGCGACAGCATAGTGAAAACAAGAGTGGCGCACGCCAATTTGCATGATATATTACGGGGCTTGGGTGTAAAGTAAGTCAAGGCCGTATCCAGGATTTTTTTCGAAGGGGATTTTACTAAAAGATTTTCCTTCGGGGGGGGGGGGCTACACCAAAAACCTCAAAATGCATACAAAATTTGTTTATGTCCATTTTTGTTATGTTTTTACGAGTCAAAAAACATTTTGGGAGGGATTCAAACCCCCCTAACCCTCCTCTGGGTACGGCTAGGTACAATGGAAGTTGAAGCGGTCCCCGCGGAACTTATTTGTTTAGTCAAAAGCTTAAAGCCTATTCCTTAAAATCTATTTAATTGGTCTAACCTTGACCAATTTTTATCTATTTTATGATGTCATAATTAACCAAGTCATGAAACAAAACTAACCAAGTCACATTTGAATATTTTAAAAGCAAATAATAGAATATTATTGTCCTTGACTGTAAAAAAAAGGAATACAAACAACCAAAGGCACGCAGGAAATTCAAGAACAAAAAGTTAATTTGCATTATCGTTAGACTGAAAAATAATTTTACTTATTACTTCTTGATGAATTAGTTTTAAAATACATCCCAGTATTATTTACAAAAGGTAAGAAATTAAACAATAAAACAAACAGTTTTATTTAACTGAAAGTAAGGAGCAATATTAAAACTTAAAACGAACAGAAATTTATTTTGTATATGAAAAAGGCTGCTCTCTCCTCAGAATTTCGCTCTTTACGCTAAAGTTTCTAATTACTTTAAAAAGTAGGGTTGTGACAAAGAGTCAAACTTTATCGTAAAGAGCGATGTGTTGTGGACGGTGCAACCCCTTTCATATACGGGATAATTTTCTGTTTGTTTTAAGTTTTAATGTTGATCCTTACTTTCAGTTAAAAAATCTTGTTTTTATTATTTAATAGAATAAAAATTCAAGGAAAAATGACTCTTTTTGATGCAAAATTTGAAAATACTCGCCACTTCGTGGTAAAGCACAGCTTTAAATTTAATTTGAATTAAAGAACGTGAGAAATTTGTAAGAGCGGACAGTGGCGCTAGTATCGAAAAGAAAAATCACAGTGCTATCTAGGCGTTGGCAACATTAGTCTACTGCATTGATTCCCAGGTAGGCTTACGATCTTAAACTCATCTAACCTGCTTAACTTACAGGGACTATTGCCAAACAAACCCAGGCCTTTCTCGGCCAGACTAGATTCTGGCTTTGAATAGTTCTTAAAATAAAATTAAAATATTAGGTGTAACTCTTACCGAGAATTTCAGCTTTAATTTTTCTTTTTTTGCAGGTTAATCCTATCAGATATGTGATTCTTTTAATACTTTTTTTCGTCAAATTGGCAAATGCTACACTGCAATCGCTATTAGTAGTTCTTAGTCCATATCTTCCCATTTTAAGTGCCTGAAGATCGAACTTTATAAGCTTCCAATTCTCTTTTATTTGAATCAACGAAGACATTTATCATTTTTAAGGAGAACTAGTAAATAATCAATTTTATTATTCGCTTCCAGCAACACAAAGCACACAATCTCAGCGAGCATTACCACCAGTAAGCTACGTCAAAGCAATAGACGTGTGGATGTCCTCATGCACAGTTTTTGTGTTTTTGTCACTGATGCAGTTTGCCATTGTCAACGTTTTCATGGGACCTGTGGCAACGAAGCCAATGAAGGGTTATTCTGACCCAGATATATCAAATTCTGCTTTAGTCTTAAGCCCAGAAGAAAAGGTAGGTTTTCTAAGTCCGTCCTAATTGGTATAATAAGGGTATGAGGCAAGACACTTAACAAGACGTTTTATCTTTGTTGTTACCTTTTATTCCACCCTCCCTGCTTTAAGTTTATTTTAGTATTCAAAGTTTTGGTATGTAGAGTATCACATTATTTAGTGTTATTCTCTGGTCGAAACATTTTGAATTTGCAACAATCAATAAACAATTCTGAATTTTGTGTGCAGAAGTTACATTAAAGGAACTTGTTTTCTTCTCACTTGCTTCCTTATCGTTTTATTCCAGCAACGGATAAACAGCGCAAAAAATGTGAAGAAGCAATTTAACCCATCATAATAAAGGATGGAGCAGAGTTTGTTTCTCCTTCTTTTCCGATTTGTAAATGACAAAAATGAAATCAGATTCGGCTGATGTTTTTAAAAGGAAAATGGTGGCTCCAAGGAAATAGTACTGGTATTTTCACTAAAAGATTAGACACCAGACCTAATGAAGAGATATCAGGATAATTTGTACTAAATTGTGTCGTGTTTGATCCGCAATGTCAGTAACTTTCTGACCATTACTGTCTACCAGTTACTAAAACCCTCCAGTTCTGAAAACAATTATTTGACGCAATACGAACGGTATCTAAAACCTGAACCTTTGCGAGTGTTTTTCTTTATTATAGTCATCGGCTTTGTGAAAAGATTAATTAAAAAAAGTTTTTCCACAAAATAAGTTTTTCAAAGAAAGTAAAGAACTCCATTAAACCAAAAATGAGCAAAAATAAAATCAAATAATCTACTAAGCGCAAAATAAATCAGCATCAATAAATCAGTGAAACCCAAAATAATGGGTAGAACTAAATTTGATTAAACTTATATATTTGAAACCAGCATAAAGATCCGATTCTTTTGACGTATATGCTGGCATCAAAATTCCGTTTATTAAACTTTCGGTTACTATTGAGCCGGGTCGCTCCTTACTTACTTTTCGTTACTACAAACAGTTTGATAGTCTTTTCAGGGAAAAAGAAAAAAATAGCTTGGATCTTTTCTTTTTTTTAAACTTTATAGTTTAGCCTGCTAATTGTTTCCTGGAAAAAAATTTGTTAGCAACTTTTATCAACATACACCCTTTTAAAAATCTGGACACAATTAGTAGTGTTTAATTTAGTTTCATACCTCCTCTAGTTGACCTGAAGTGGAAAACTTGATACCATTCGCAAAAACATCTGTTTACTTTCTTCGATAGCTTGGATACATTTACGCTATTTTGATTTGGTTAAATTTTAAGAGTAGAAGTAGCCCCGAAAGTTTGAACATAATACCCTCAGTCGTTCTTGGGATACTGCTGAGATGCCTCTTTGGGAATTAGCATCAACACAGTGCATTTTGATTTAATTTTAAGTCAACATTTAGTTTTTAAACATAATGGGCAAATAGGAAGGTGGGCGTGGGAGGGGAATTAGTTGCCCTCCAATCACTTTCAGCTATTAAAAAGGCCACTAGCCCTTTCTATTTTCAATCGAATGAGTCCTTTTTGAAGTTTTTACGACAACTCCTTCAATAGGAAGGGCCCTGGTCTAAAAAAAAGCCCTTTGAATTTCCAAGCAAATGAGCCCTTTTTGAGTTTCTACGTCAACGTTTTCAATAAACACCATATATTCCCCCTGGGCATAAATTAAGCCGTTGCCCTGAAGGCTGTGAGGAGGTTGTCATCCTCAAAGACTTAGTTTTCAGACCTTTCAACTACGTTGAAGAAAATGGTTATCGGAAAATTTTGATTAGATGTGTATGGGGAAATGGTGGGCGTGAGAGGTGCGTTAGTTGCTCTTCAATCACTTTGAACTATTAAAAAAGGCACTAGCTCTTTCAATTTCCAATCGAATGAACCAATTGAAGTTTCTACGACAACGATTTTCATAAAAGCCTTATATGCTCCCAGGGCATAACTTACAAACCTTGCCTTGAGGGCTGAGGGGGCGGGGTGTCATTCTCAAAGCCATAATTTCCAGAACTTTCAACTAAGTTGAAAAAAATTCTGATTGGATGTATATCTCAAAATTGTGATTGGATGTGTTTGGGGAAATGGTGGGCGTGAGAAGGGGGTTAGCTGACCTCCAATCACTTTCGACTATTAAAAAGGGCACTAGCCCTTTCAATTTCCACTCGAATGAGTCCTTTTCGAAGTTTCTATGACAACGCTTTCTATAAGAAAACCTTATATGCCCCAAGGGCATAACTTACAACCCTTGCCCTCGGGATTTTGAGGGGGTTGAAATCCCCAAAGACCTAATTTTCAGAACTTTCAACTACGTTGAACAAAATGGCTATCTCAAAATTTTGACTGGATATGTTTGGGGAAATGGTGAGCGTGAGAAGGGGATTAGTTACCCTCCAATTACTTTCAAATGTAAAAAAGGGCACTAGCCCTTTCAATTTTCAATTGAATGAGCCCTTTCTGAAGTTTCTGCGATAGCACCTTCTATAAAAACCTTATATGCCCCCAGGGCAGAACTTATAACCCTTGCCCTGAGGGCTGTGGAGGGAGTGTCATCATCAAAAACATAATTTATGGACCTTTCAACTACATTTAACAAAATGACTATCTCAAAATTTTCATTGGATCTATTTGGAGAAATGGTGGGCCTGACAAGGGGGTTACTTGCCCTCCGATGACTTTCGACTATGAAAAAAGGCACTAGCCCTTTCAATTTCCAATCGAATTAGCCCTTTTCGAAGTTTATACGACAACTCCTATTTTATCATTTAATTTAATAATCCCACCTCCTCTCCTCTCGGCGACATAATAATCTTTTTCATATAATTTCAAAACTCTAATGTCACCTACACTAATTTAAAAACGTCATTTAATTTTTAAATTTTTTATCCAAAGAATATTTATAAAAACACACTCTGCTACTATACATAATTAACATGATCAAAAATTTTAATAAGGATTACTAGCCTTCATTATCATTTTCTGTATTTTTATCCTATATTTTCATTTTTTCCTTTCCCTTTTTCCATTTTTTCTCTTTTACCCTTCATCCACATTTTTCTTCTATTAAAAAATAAATTCAAAAAAATTACAAATTAACTATCTTTTACTTCTACGACAACGCTTTCTATAAAAAAAACCTTATATACCCAACCACATAACTTCCAACCTTTGCCCTGAGGGCTGTGAGAGGAGTGTCATCCTCAAAACCATAATTTCCGGACTTTTTATCTGCTTCGAGCAAAATGGCTATCTCAAAATTTTGATTGGATGTGTTTTGGGAAATGATGGGTGTGAAAGGTGTGTTATTTATCGTTCAATCACTTTCGACTACTAAAAAGGGCACAAGCCCTTCTAATTTCCAATCAAAGGAACCCTTTTTGAAGTTTCTACGATATCGCTTTCTATAAGAAAAACCTCATTTACTCCGAGAATATAACTTCTAAGCTTTGCTCCGAGAGCTCTGAGGAGATTATCCTCCCCAAAGACATAATTTCTAAAACTTTTAACTACGTTGAACAAAATGGCTATCTAAAAATCACTCCAATCACTTCCGACTATTAAAAAAGGCACTAGCTATTCCAATGTCCAATCGAATGAGCCCTTTTCGAAGTTTCTACGACAACTCCTTCGATCCGAAGTACCCTGGTATGGACAAAAAATTGATATGAAGTCCTCCAAAAATATATGGGGGAATAATGGGCGTGAGAGGGAGGTTAGTTGCCTTCCAATTACTTTTAATTATTAAAAAGGGCACTAGCCCTTTGAATTTACAATTGAATGAGCCCTTTTTCAAGTTTTTACGACAACTCTTTCTCCAAAAACCTTATATGCCCCCATGACATAACTTACAACCCTTGCCTTGAGGGCCGTGGGGTCCTCCTCAAAAACATAATTTCTATCTGGAAATCAGACACGCGGAATAGAATGGCTATCTTAAAATTTTGATTGGACATGCTTGGGGAAATGGTGGGCGTGAAAGGGGCGCTAGTTGTCTCCCCATCACTTTCGACTATTAAAAAAGGCACTAGCTATTCCAATTTCCAATCGAATGAGCCCTTTTCGAAGTTTCTACGACAACTCCTTTGATACGAAGTGCCCTGGTATGAAAAAAAAATTCGAGAAGAAGTCCTCCAAAAATGATTGGGGGAATGGTGGTCGTCAGAGGGGGGTTATATGCCTTCCATTTACTTTTAACTATTATTTTCAAGTATTTACGACAGCGCTTTCTAAGAAAAACCTTGTATGACCCCAGGGCATAACTTACAACCCTTGCCCTGAAAACTTTGGGGGGGGGGGGCGTTATCCTCATAGACCTAGTTTCAACTATATGAAAAAACGGCTATATCAAAATTTTTATTGGATGTGTTTGGAGAAAAGGTGAGCGTGAGAGGGAGTTTAGTTGCCCTCCAATAACTTTCGACTATTAAAAAGGGCACTAGCCCTTTTAATTTCCAATCGAATGAGCCTTTTTTGAAGTTTCTACGACAACGCCTTCTATAAAAATCTTATATTCCCCCATTGCATAACTTACAACTGGTGTGCGTGGAAGGGGCGTTAGTTGCCTTCCAATCACAGTCGATAATTAAAATGGACACTAGCCATTTCAATTTCCAATCAAATGAACCCTTTTTGAAGTTTCTACGACAATGCTTTCTATAAAAAACCTTATATGCCCCCAGGGCATAACTTACAACCCTTGCCCTGAGGGCTGTGGGGGGATTGTCATTTTCAAAGACCTAATTTCTAGAACTTTCAACAACGTTGAACAAAATGGCTATCACAAAACTCTGATTGTATGTGTTTGGAGAAATGGCGGGTGTGAGAGGGGGGTTTGTTGCCCTCTAATCACTTTCGACTATTAAAAAGGGGCCTAACTCTTTTAGTTTCCAATTGAATGAGCCCTTTTTTGAAGCTTCTACGACAAGTCTTTCTATAAAAATCTTATATGCCCCCAGGGCATAACTTACAACCCTTGCTCTGAGGGCTGTGGGGGAGTGTCCTCCTCAAAAACATATTTCTATCTGGAAATCAACTACCCTGAGCAAAATGACTATCTCAAAATTTTGATTGGATGTGTTAGGGGAAATGGTGGGCGTGGAAGGGGTGTTAGTTGTCTTCCAATCACTTTCGACAATTAAAAGGGCACTAGCTATTCCAATTTCCAATCGAATGATCCCTTTTCGAAGTTTCTAGGACAACTCCTTCGATACGAAGAGCCCTGGTATGGAAAAAAAAGTAATACATTGTGGCAACATCGTTCTTTACTTAGGCAGCGCAATATGTATCACTTATCTCGCTGTTGGCTGGGGGTTATTCACCTGCAGCAATTGCCTGCGTTGGAAAACGAGAATCAAAATAATACATTTACGCTTTATGATGTTGCAATTATAATATATATGCAACACATCTATAATAAATAATACTACATAGTATATAATAATAAATTTAAATTACAACCTATTACACAATTCCAGATATAAAAGTATAAACAAATGGCAAAATAGATGTAAATAATATACTCTAAAATAAAAATATATAAATAAATAAAAAAAAAATAAAATAAAAATAAATATATAAGAAGTGAGAAAAAAATCTCATAGGGAGTAAACTAAACCAGCTGTCTGATCAAATCTTCCTAATAAATGTGTGCTTAGTCTTCTAGTTCAAGGTGGTGGGTTATGATGACCCAGAACTGTAGTTCTTATCTTGACTGGTTGATCGTAAATATTTACACCATTTTTTGCACCAAAGTTTGCACCATTTTTGTTATATATCTGGTGATGGCCGGTTTATCTATTCTCTTTTTACGATGAAATTTCTATATTGTCTAGTCTATGGGTGCAAAAAGACTGCAAAGAGTATTGCAGTCTTTTAATAAAGAATATAGTTATTCTTTCGTGACCGAAATAATAACTGTCAAGTTCAAAGCTATGTGAGAGTTCCTACGAAATTTAACTATATGGAAACTGACTTATATCCGTGGTTCAGTTGTCAGATAGATTGACAACAAAAAACAAACTTGCGAGAATATACCCTTTGCTGATTTTAATTCGTCTAATATGTGCAGATATTATTTCATTCCAAAAAGAACATAACTAACGCTAAGAGAGCCACATTTTCACAAAGGCTAAAGCTATAAAGCTTAAGAAATTGAAAGAGCATTGTTAACACAAAAGGAAGATTGAAATAAGATTTCTGTGTTTAAATGCTAGGCAAAGAGTAGCAACATTAAAATTCATACAAACATATCAGATAACTTTGAATATTTCTTAAGAATCAGCCTCGCTTTATGTTCATTTGAAGCGAATTGTATATTTTTTTGTATTTAATTCATTTAAGTAGTTTACTTTGGATGTAGGCATTGGATTGGATAGAGCGTAAGTTGTATTATCATTGGAAATTGAGTAATGTATAGTATTATTTTTGGTTATTTATTTAAGGAATAAAATAATATAGATTATATTAATCGAAAGAGTTTGCAATAGGCTTATGCTATTGGACTGGAGAATGAATTTACCTAGGATTGAACTTGTTCATATTCTCGCTCACTAAATTATTGGCAGTGGTGGGTCTCTGGGTTCTGTGGTCCAGCGATTTGAATTCTAATTTATTTTATTAGTTTTTTCACTATTCTTGAAGTTCTGTAATTATCATTACAACTATTATTTTTACTAGACTCTTTGTTATTGTTTATTTTTTTCCTCGCTGGGTCTTGCTCAGATGACATTTTGCCCTTAAATAAATTCATATAAGTTCTAATTTTAGTTTCAGGATTATAAAATGGCGTTAGAAGAGAAAAAGGTGAAAAAGTTTTTGTAATTTTTGTCTATTTGTTATATTCTCTTCCTTTCTACATTGACAAAAATGAAGTAAGTGAATTTGTAAAGAAAGTGGAAGTTCAGAGCAAGGTAATTCCGTGGAAACCATTAAATGATATAGTGGGTCTTAAATTGAAAGGCAACGCCTTTCCGTATTTTTCCGTGTAGAAATCTAATGATCTTTTTTTCTTTATGGTTTGTTTTAAGGCTCTTTTTGCTAGCACGACAATTGAAGCATGACGAGATTTTTCATCAGGAAAACAAGTCATTTTATTTATTACTGTTCAAGGATCCAGGACTCTAGAGAAAAATTTGGGAATGATGTCTCAAATGTATAAGTTGGTCGGTTGTCTCAAAAATTGATCCAATTGGCTTTGTGAAAGGAGCCCGTAGACCTTAACCATGCTCACAGTAGACAGATCTAGATATATGTACTGTGACCATGCGGTAGGAATTTTAGCAAAGGCAGAAGAAGTGGTGGCTGCTCTTACGCTGCGTCAAGAGGGTGAAATAAATGTTGCTTCACAGTCAGGTCGTAGGGGCTTTGAGGACCAGTAGTCCAATATTATACAACCTCACGGGCAGCACAACTCGCGTCAGCGAAACGGGGCTAAGAGCTGACGAGGGTCAAATCCTATAGCAGTCACATCTTTCTTACTTCAAGTGGTGGCATGTCTAGTGCTGCTTGGAATGGGTACAGTCTTCGAAATAGTGTGGAATATTTTCGTTATTCCAAAGATGTTTATGAGACTTCACCTTTTAAGTAAGCTGCGGAGTAGATCCTGCGTTTCATTATTGAATACTACTATTCCAAGGATTCAAAGCTGCAAACTTTAAATTTAATAGAAGTTTTTTTTTTCGGACCCAAAAATTTCTTTCGCTAATCTACGCTTTTAGTTGCACTAATATTGCTGCAACTTCTTTTTTAACAATTGAAGTTTGAATAATTACGTTTATATATTTTAAGTCTAAACTAACATGGAATGGATTTTGTTTTTGTGATTTGATTCTCTACTGTCGATACAAACAGTTTGATCACTATTAACATATAAGTTTTTCCTTCTTTTAAAAATGATTAAGTATTTGAAGTGACTTCAAGTGAACAAAATAATTAGTACCACCTGAAACTTAGGTGCTTGAAACTATGAACTAAGTGCTTTCATGCTCTCATTATAAGCCTCGTCCCACCGACATGTTTCCTTTCACTTATAACATCCTTTATAAGGCATCCTTCAGATCTAGTCTTCAGAAAGTCTTTTGTCCCATTTTTATTAGTTTTAAACACTTCTAATATTGTGCTTAATTGTGCTATTAATTATTTGTAGTCTAATGTTACAGCATAGACAAGTCAGTAATTGACAGCTACTAGACTAATCAGCATTCAATCAATCAGCGGCCAATTGACTGCAAATTTTTTGCAAATTTGGATTGGAGGGCAACTAGCCCCCCTCCCCCACGCCCGTCATTCCTCAAACACATCCAATCAAAATTGATTTCCGAGAGAAAATATATTTTTGAGGAGGACATTACCCCACAACCCTCAGGGCAAGGGATTTAAGTTATGCCCTGGGGGCATGTAAGGTTTTTATAGAAGGCGTTGTCGTAGAAACTTCAAAACGGGCTCATTCGATTGGAAATTCAAATGGCTAGTACGCTTTCATAGTCGCAAGTGATTGGAGGCCAACTAGTGCCCCCCGCCCATCATTCCCCCAAACACATCCAATCAAAATTTTGAGATAGCTATTTTGTTCAGCGTAGTTGATTTCTACATAGAAAATATGTTTTTGAGGAGGACGCCCACCCCACAACCATCATGGCAATGGTTTTTAGTTACGCCCTGGAGGCATATAAAGTTTCTAGAGACGTCTTTGTCGTAGAAACTTCAAGACCGGCTCATTCAGTCGGAAATTCAAAGGACTCATCCCCTTTTTAATAGTCGAAAGTGATCGGAGGGCAACTAACCCCCCCCCCTACGCCCATCATTCCTCCAAACACATCCAATCAACATTTTGAGATAGCCATTTTGTTCAACGTAGTTGATTTCCAGATAGAAAATATGTTTTTGAGGAGGACACTCCCCCACAACCCTCAGGGGAAAGTTTTAAGTTATGCCCTGTGGTTATGTAAGGTTTTTAAAGAAGGTGTTGTCGTAGAAACTTCAATAAAAGCTCATTCGACTGGAAAGTCAAAGGGCTAGTGCCCTTTTTAATAGTCGAAAGTGATTGGAGGGCAACTAGCCCCCCCCCCCCTGCCATACCCATCCTTCCCCCAAACACATCCAATAAAAATTTTAAGATAGCGATTTTGTTCAGCGTAATTGATTTCGAGATAGAAAATAAATTTTTGAGGAGGACATTCCTCCGCAACCCTCAGGGCAAGGGTTATAAGTTATGCCCTGGGGGCATATAAGGTTTTTAGTGAAATATTTGTTGTAGAAACTTGAAAAACGGCTCATTCGATTTGAAATTCAGAGGACTAGTACCCTTTTTAATAGTCGAAAGTGATTTTAGGGCAACTAACCCCCCTCTCACGCCCACCTTTTCCCTAAACACATCCAATCAAATTTTTTACATAGCCATTTTATAAAACGTAGTTGAAAGTTTTGGAAATTAGGTCTTTAAGGATGACAACCCCTGTCCCCACAGCCCTCAAGGCAAGGGTTGTAAGTTATGCCCTGGGGGCATATAAAGTTTTTATTGAAAGAGTTGTCGTAGAAACTTCAAAAGGGCTTATTTAACAGGGAATTGTAAGGGCTAGTGCCTTTTTTAATAGTTGAAAGTGATTGGATAACGACTAATACCCCTCTCACGCCCACCATTTTCCCAAACGCATCGAATTAAAATTTTGAGATATCCATTTTGTTCAACGTAGTTGAAAGTTATGGAAAATTTGTCTTTTAGGATGATAACCCCCTCAGAGCCCTCAGTGAAAGGGTTGTAAGTTATGCCCTCGGGGCATATGAAGTTTTTATTGAAAGCTTTGTCGTAGAAACTTCAAAAGGGCTCATTCAATTTGAAATTGAAAGGGCTAGTGATTTTTGAGCCTAGTGATTTTTGCCTTGAGGGCACAGCCCTCAAGGCAAGGGTTGTAAGTTATGCCCTGGGGGCATATCAAGTTTTTATTGAAAGAGTTGTCGTAGAAACTTCAAAAGGGCTTATTTAACAGGGAATTGTAAGGGCTAGTGCCTTTTTTAATAGTTGAAAGTGATTGGATAGCGACTAATGCCCCTATCACGCCCACTATTTTCCCAAACACATCCAATCAAAATTTTGAGAAATCCATTTAGTTGAAAGTTCTGGAAATTAGGTCTTTTAGGGTGATAGCCCCCTCAGAGCCCTCAGTGCAAGGGTTGTAAGTTATGTCCTGGGGGCATATAAGGTTTATATAGAAATTTGTTGTATAGGATTTATAAAAAAGAGTTTAGTCTTCCTCAAGTCCAATATTTATTTACAACGTATTCGACCCATTTACGACGCAAAAGCTTTGCAGGTTACTGACTCGACGCTAGTCTTCTTCATTATTAATCAAGAAAAGTGGAAATATGTTACAAAAGAAATTGCAATGACATTTCGGAATCGTTGCAGGATAGTTGAAATTTGTAATAGATATATTTTTCTAACAGAATTGATAATCAAAATTAGTATTATTCTTATTCCTCGAAAATTACTGTATACAAAACTTCGAATACCGTATCACAAAATTCATCATTCATCTTTGAATATTAGAGCGTCGAAAAAAAAATCCTTCAGGCAAACTTCAGAAGTATATTAGAACTACGGGATGTGGCTATAGTTATCGTGAATAAAAATCAACTTATCCACTCTGTGTGGACTGATGCCATTTCTTTTCTTAGTCTCTATCATAATCAACTATCAGGCCTACTACCAAAAATAGTCTTTCTGCGGTCACACTAGTCGCAGGAATGGACAATAACTTAATGGAAAGTGCGGCGACGTAGGAAATTTCATCACGATTGTGTCTTTGGAACAGAAGAACATTGCCGTCACCGTCGTCTTCGGTTTCTTCCCATCATAGGCAGCGCGCTCACGCTGCCTAAGTAGAGAACGATGTTGGCACAATGTGACATTTTCTCCATACCCGGGCACTTCGTATCGAAGGAGTTGTTGTAGAAACTTCGAAAAGGGCTCATTCTATTGGAAATTGCAGTGGCTGGTGCCCTTTTTAATAGTCGAAAGCGATTGGAGGGCAACTAGGCCCCCCACGAACATCATTTCCCCTAACACATCCAATCGAAATTTTGAGATAGCCATTTTGTTCAGCGTAGTTGATTTCCACATAGAAAATATATTTTTGAGGAGGAAACTCCCCCACAACCCTCGGGGAAAGGGTTTTAAGTTATAACCTGGGGGCATATAAAGTTTTTATAGAAAGCATTGTCGTAGAAACCTAAAAAAACCATTCGATTGGAAATTCAAAGGGCTAGTGCCCTTTTTAATAGTCAAAAGTGATTGGAGGGATACTACCCCACGCCCACCATTCCCGCAAACACATCAAATCAAAATTTTGAGATAGCCATTTTGTTCAGCGTAGTTGATTTCCAGATAGAAAATATCTTTTTGAGGAGGACACTCCCCCACAACCCTCGGGGCAAGGCTTTTAAGTTATGTCTTGGGGGCATATAAGGTTTTTATGGAAAGCTTTGTCTTAGAAACTTCAAAAGGGCTCATTCAATTGGAAATTGAAAGGGCTAGTGATTTTTTAATAGTTGAAAGTGATTGGATAGCGACTAATGCCCCTATCACGCCCACTATTTTCCCAAACACATCCAATCAAAATTTTGAGAAATCCATTTTGTTCAACATAGTTGAAAATTCTGGAAATTAAGTCTTTTAGGGTGATAGCCCCCTCAGAGCCCTCGGTGCAAGGGTTGTAAGTTATGCCCTGGGGGCATATAAGGTTTATGTAGAAATTTGTTGTATATGATTTACAGAATAGAGTTTAGTCTTCCTCAAATCTAATTTTTATTTACAAGATATTCTACCTATTCATGAGGTAGAAACTTTACGAGTCGCTGGCTGGACGCTGGTCTTCTTCACTATTCTACATCAAGAGAAGTAGAAATCTGTTTAAAACGAAATGGCTGTGACATATCAGAATCCTTTCAGAATAGTTGAAATATCTAAGAGCTATATTTTTCTAATAGAATTAATAATTAAAATTAGTATCATTCTTATTCCTCGAAAATTACTGTATACAAAACTTCGAATACCGTATCACAAAATTCATCATTTATCTTTGAATATTAGTGCGTCGAAAAAAAAACTCTTTCAGGCAAACTTCAGAAGTATATTAGAACTGCGGGATGTGGCTATAGTTATCGTGAATAAAAATCAACTTATCCACTCTGTGTGGACTAGAAGGCCATTTCTTTTCTAAGTCACTATCATAGTGACTATCAGGCCTACTCCCAAAAATAGTCTTTCTGCGGTCACACTAGTCGCAGGAATAGACAATAACTTAATGGCAAGTGCGGCGACGTAGGAAATTTCATCACGATTGTGTCTTTGGAACAGAAAAACATTGCCGTCACCGTCGTCTTCGGTTTCTTCCCATCATAGGCAGCGCGCTCGCGCTGCCTAAGTAGAGAACGATGTTGGCACAATGTGACATTTTCTCCATACCCGGGCACTTCGTATCGAAGGAGTTGTTGTAGAAACTTCGAAAAGGGCTCATTCGATTGGAAATTGCAGTGGCTAGTGCCCTTTTTAGTATTCGAAAGCGATTGGAAGGCAACTAGGCCCCCCCACGAACATCATTTCCCCTAACACATCCAATCAAAATTTTGAGATAGCTATTTTGTTCAGCGTAGTTGATTTCCACATAGAAAATATATTTTTGAGGAGGACACTCCCCCACAACCCTCGAGGCAAGGGTTTTAAGTTATAACCTGGGGGCATATAAGGTTTTAATAGAAAGTGTTGTCGTAGAAACTTAAAAAAAAACCATTCGATTGGAAATTCAAAGGGCTAGTGCCCTTTTTTAATAGTTAAAAGTGATTGGAGGGATACTACCCCACGCCCACCATTGCCCCAAACACAGCCAATCAAAATTTTAAGATAGCCATTTTGTTCAGCGTAGTTGATTTCCAGATAGAAAATATCTTTTTGAGGAGGACACTCCCCCAAAACCCTCGGGGCATGGCTTTTAAGTTTTGCCTTAGGGGCATATAAGGTTTTTATGGAAAGCGTTGTCTTAGAAACTTCAAAAAAGGCTCATTCGATTGGAAATTCAAAGGGCTAGTGCCCTTTTTAATAGTCGAAAGTGATTGGAGGGCAACTAGCTCCCCCTCCCCCACGCCCATTATTCCGCCAAACACATCCAATAAAAATTTTAAGATAGCGATTTTTTTTCAGCGTAGTTGATTTCCAGATAGAAAATATGTTTTTGAGGAGGACACTCCCCCACAACCCTCGGGGCAAGGGTTGTAAGTTATGCCCTGGGAACATATATGATTTTTATAGAAGGCGTGGTCGTACAAACATAAAAAGGCTCATTCGATTGGAAATTCAAAGGGCTAGTGCCCTTTTTAATAGTTGAAAATGATTGGACGGTAACCAACCCCCTCTCACACCCACCTTTTCCCCAAATAAATCCAATCAAAATTTTGAGATAGCAATTTTGTTCAACGTAGTTTTAAGTTCTGTAAATTAGGTTTTTGAGGATGACAACCCCCTCACAGCCCTCAGGACAAGGGTTGTAACTTATGCCCTGGGGGCATATAAAGTTTTTTTAGAACGCGTTGTCGTAGAAATTTCAAAAAGGGCTCATTCGATTAGAAATTGAAATGGCTTGTGCCCTTTTTAATAGTCGAAAGTAATTGGAAGGCAACTAACACCCCTTCCACGCACACCATTTCCCCAAACAAAAATTTTGAGATTGCCATTTTGTTCCACGTAGTTAAAGTTCAGGAAATTATACCTTTGAGCCGGACACTCCCCCCACAGTCTTCAGAGTAAGGGTTATAAGTTATGCCCTGGGACATATGAGTTTTTGTTGAAATCTTTCTCGTAGAAACTTGAAAAAGGGCTCATTCGATTGGAGATTCAAAGGTCTAGTTCCCATTTTAATAGTCGAAAGTGATTCGAGGGCAACTAGCCCCCCTCTCTCGCCCACCTTTTCCCCAAACACATGCAATCAAAATTTTTAGATAGCCATTTTGTTCAGTTTTGTGGATTTCCAGATAGAAATTATGTTTTTGAGGAGGAAACTCCCCCACAGCCCTCAGGGCAAGGGTTTTAAGTTATGCCCTGGGGGCATATAAGGTTCTTACTGATCGCGTCGTCGTAGAAACTTCAAAAAGAGCTCATTCGGTTCGAAATTGAAATGGCTAGTGCTCTTTTTAATAGTTGAAAGTGATTGGAAGGCAACTAACACCCCTGCCACGCCCACCATTTACCCAAACATATCCAATCAAAATTTTTTGATAGCCATTTTGTTCCACGAAGTTTAAAGTTCGGAAAATTATATCTTTGAGCAGGACCCTCCCCCCACAGTCTTCAGGGCAAGGGTTATACATTATACCCTGGTGGCATATAATGTTTGTATTGAAATGTTAGTCGTAGAAACTTGAAAAAGGGCTCATTCGATTGGAAATTCATAGGGCTAATGCCCTTTTAAAAGTCGAAAGTGATTTGGGGGCAACTAGCTCCCCCTCCCCCACGCCCATTCCCCCAAACACATCCAATAAAAATTTTAAGATAGCGATTTTTTTCAGCGTAGTTGATTTCCAGATAGAAAATATGTTTTTGAGGAGGACACTCCCCCAAAACCCTCAGGACAAGGGTTGTAAGTTATGCCCTGGGGACATATATGGTTTTTATAAAAGGCGTGGTCGTAAAAACTTAAAAAAGGCTCGTTCGATTGGAAATTCAAAGGGATAGTGCCCTTTTTAATAGTTGAAAATGATTGGACGGTAACTAACCCCCCTCTCACACCCACCTTTTCCCCAAACACATCCAATCAAAATTTTGAGATAGCCATTTTGTTCAACGTAGTTTTAAGTTCTGGAAATTAGGTTTTTGAGGATGACAACCCCCCCACAGCCCTCAGGACAAGGGTTGTACCTTATGCCCTGGGGGCATATAAAGTTTTTTTAGAACGCGTTGTCGTAGAAACTTCAAAAAGGGCTCGTTCGATTAGAGATTAAAATGGCTAGTGCCCTTTTTAATAGTCGAAAGGAACTGGAAGGCAAATAACACCCCTTTTACGCCCACCATTTCCCCAAACACATCAAAATTTTGAGATGGCCATTTTGTTCCACGCAGTTAAAGTTCAGGAAATTATACCTTTGAGCAGGACACTCCCCCCACAGTTTTCAGAGCAAGGGTTATAAGTTATGCCCTGGGACATATGAGTTTTTGTTGAAATCTTTCTCGTAGAAACTTGAAAAAGGGCTCATTCGATTGGAGATTCAAAGGTCTAGTTCCCATTTTAATAGTCGAAAGTGATTCGAGGGCAACTAGCCCCCCTCTCTCGCCCACCTTTTCCCCAAACACATCCAAACAAAATTTTTAGATAGCCATTTTGTTCAGTGTTGTGGATTTCCTGATAGAAATTATGTTTTTGAGGAGGACACTCCCCCACAGCCCTCAGGGCAAGGGTTTTAAGTTATGCCCTGTTGGCATATAAGGTTCTTACTGATCGCGTTGTCTTAGAAATTTCAAAAAGAGCTCATTCGATTCGAAATTGAAATGGCTAGTGCTCTTTTTAATAGTTGAAAGCAATTGGAAGGCAACTAACACCCCTTACACGACTACCATTTCTCCCAACATAACCAATAAAAATGTTTTGATAGCAATATTGTTCTACGAAGTTTAAAGTTAAGGACATTTTACCTTTGATCAGGACCCTCCCCCCACAGTCTTCACGGCAAGGGATATACGTTATACCCTGGGGGCATATAAGGTTTGTATTGAAATGTTAGTCGTAGAAACTTGAAAAAGGGCTCATTCGATTGGAAATTCATAGGGCTAATGCCCTTTTAATAGTCGAAAGTGATTTGGGGGCAACTAGGCCCCCCCAAGAACATCATTTCCCCGAACACATCCAATCAAAATTTTGAGATAGCCATTTTGTTCAGCGTACTTGATTTCCTCATAGAAAATATAATCTTGAGGAGGACACTCCCCCACAACCCTCGGGGCAAGGGTTTTAAGTTATGCCCTGAGGGCATATAAAGTTCTTATAGAAAGCGTTGTCGTAGAAACTTAAAAAAAAACCATTCGATTGGAAATTCAAAGGGCTAGTACCCTTTTTAATAGTCAAAAATAATTGGAGGGATACTACCCCACGCCCACCATTCCCCCAAACACATCCAATCAAAATTTTGAGATAGCCATTTTGTTCAGCGTAGTTGATTTCCAGATAGAAAATATCTTTTTGAGGAGGATACTCCCCCACAACCCTCGGGGCAAGGGTTTTAAGTTATAACCTGGGGGCATATAAAGTTTTTATAGAAAGCGTTGTCGTAGCAACTTAAAAATAACCCATTCGATTGGAAATTCAAAGGGCTAGTGCCCTTTTTAATAGTCAAAAGTGATTGGAGGGATACTATCCCACGCCCAACAATTCCACCAAACACATCCAATCAAAATTTTGAGATGGCCATTTTGTTCAGCATAGTTGATTTCCAGATAGAAAATATCTTTTTGAGGAGGACACTCCCCCACAACCCTCGGGGCAAGGCTTTTAAGTTATGCCTTGGGGGCATATAAGGTTTTTATGGAAAGCGTTGTCTTAGAAACTTCAAAAAAGGCTCATTCGATTGGAAATTCAAAGGGCTAGTGCCCTTTTTAGTAGTCGAAAGTGATTGGAGGGTAACTAGCTCCCCCTACCCCACGCCCATTCCCCCAAACAAATCCAATAAAAATTTTAAGATAGCGATTTTGTTCAGCGTAGTTGATTTTCAGATAGAAAATATGTTTTTGAGGAGGACACTCCCCCACAACCCTCGGGGCAAGGGTTGTAAGTTATGCCCTGGGGACATATATGGTTTTTATAGAAGGCGTGGTCGTACAAACTTCAAAAAAGGCTCGTTTGATTGGAAATTCAAATGAATAGTGGCCTTTTTAATAGTTTAAAGTGATTGGACGGTAACTAACCCCCCTCTCCCACTCACCTTTTCCCAAACACATCCAATCAAAATTTTGAGATAACCATTTTGTTCAACGTAGTTTTAAGTTCTGGAAATTAAGTCTTTGAGGATGACAACCCCCTCACTGCCCTCAGGACAAGGGTTGTAACTTATGCCCTGGGGGCATATAAAGTTTTTTTAGAACGCGTTGTCGTAGAAATTTCAAAATGGCTCATTCGATTAGAAATTAAAATGGCTTGTGCCCTTTTTAATAGTCGGAAGTAACTGGAAGGTAACTAACACCCCTTCCACTCCCACCATTTCCCCAAACACATCAATATTTTGAGATAGCTATTTTGTTCCACGCAGTTAAATTTCAGGAAATTATACCTTTGAGCAGGAAAGTCCCCCCATAGTCTTCAGAGAAAGAGTTTTAAGTTATGCCCTGGGGATATATAAGTTTTTGTTGAAATCTTTGTGTAGAAACTTGGAAAAGGGCTCATTTTATTGGAAATTCAAAGGTCTAGTTTCCTTTTTAATAGTCAAAAGTGATTCGAGGGTAACTAGCTCCCCTCTCTCGCCCACCTTTATCCCCTAACACATCCAATCAACATTTTTAGATAGTCATTTTGTTCAGCGTAGTTGATTTCCACATAGAAAATATATTTTTGAGGAGGACACTCCCCCAGAACCCTCGGGGCAAGGGTTTTAAGCTTTGCCCTGGGGGCATATAAAGTTTTTATAGAAAGCGATGTCGTAGAAACTTAAAAAAAAACCCATTTGATTGGAAATTCAAAGGGCTAGTGCCCTTTTTAATAGTCAAAAGTGATTGGAGGGCAACAACCCCACGCCCACCATTCCCCCAATCACATCCAATAAAAATTTTGAGATAGCCATTTTGTTCAGCGTAGTTGATTTCCAGATAGAAAATATCTTTAAGAGGAGGACACTCCCCCACAACCCTCGGGGCAAGGCTTTTAAGTTATGCCTTGGGGGCATATAAGGTTTTTATGGAAGGCGTTGTCGTAGAAACTTCAAAAGAAGGTTCATTCTATTGGAAATTCATAGGGCTAATGCCCTTTTTAATACTCGAAAGTGATTGGAGGGCAACTAGCCACCCCCCCCCTCCCCCACGCCCATCATTCCCCCAAACACATCCAATAAAAATTTTAAGATAACCATTTTGTTCAGCGTAGTTGATTTCCAGATAGAAAATATGTTTTTGAGGAGGGAAATCCCTCACATCCCTCGGGGCAAGGGTTGTAAGTTATGCCCTGGGGACATATAAGGTTTTTACAGAAGGCGTTGTCGTAGAATCTTAAAAATGTTCATTCGACTGAAAATTCAAATGGATAGTGCCCTTTTTAATAGTTGAAAGTGATTTGACGGCAACTATCCCCCCTCTCACGCCCACCTTTCCCCAAAGCACATCCAATCAAAATTTTGAGATAGCAATTTTGTTCAACTTAGTTTTAAGTTCTGGAAATTAGGTTTTTGAGGATGACAAACCCCTAACAGCTCTCAGGACAAGGGTTGTAACTTATGCCCTGGGGGCATATAAAGTTTTTTTTAGAACGCGTTATCGTAGAAATTTCAAAAAGGGCTCAATCGATTAGAAATTAAAATGGCTTGTGCCCTTTTTAATAGTCGAAAGTAACTGGAAGGTAACTAACACCCCTTCCACGCCCACCATTTCCCCAAACACATACAAAATTTTGAGATAGCCATTTTGTTCCACGCTGTTAAAGTTCAGGAAATTATACCTTTGAGCAGGACACTCCCCCCACAGTCTTCAGAGCAATGGAGTTATGCCCTGGGGATATATAAGTTTTTGTTGAAATCTTTCTCGTAGAAACTTGGAAAAGGGCTCATTTGATTGGAAATTCAAAGGTCTAGTTTCCTTTTTAATAGTCGAAAGTGATTCGAGGGTAACTAGCCCCCCTCTCTCGCCCACCTTTTCCCCAAACACATCCAATCAAAATTTTTAGATAGCCATTTTGTTCAGTGTTGTGGATTTCCAGATAGAAATTATGTTTTTGAGGAGGACACTCCCCCACATCCCTCAGGGCAAGGGTTTTAAGTTATGCCCTGGGGGTATATAAGGTTCTTACTGATCACGTCGTCGTAAAAATTTCAAAAAGAGCTCATTCGATTCGAAATTGAAATGGTTAGTGCCCTTTTTAATAGTTGAAAGTAATTGGAAGGAAACTAACACCCCTTCCACGCCCATCATTTCCCCAAACATATCCAATCAAAATTTTTTGATAGCCATTTTGTTCCACGAAGTTTAAAGTTTAGAAAATTATATCTTTGAGCAGGACTATCCCCCCACAGTCTTCAGGGCAAGGGTTATAAATTATACCCTGGTGGCATATAATGTTTGTATTGAAATGTTAGTCGTAGAAACTTGAAAAAGGGCTCATTCAATTGGAAATTCATAGGGCTAATGCCCTTTTTAATAGTCGAAAGTGATTTTGGGGCAGCTAATCCCCCTCTCACGCCCATCTTTTCCCCAAACATATTCAATCAAAATTTTTAGATTGCCATTTTATTCAACGCAGTTGAAACTTTTGGAAATTAGGTATTTAAGGATGACAACCCATCTCCCCCACAACCCTCAGGGCAAGGGTTTTAAGTTATGTCCTGGGAGCATGTAAGGTTTTTATTTAAAGCGATGTTGTAAAAATATCCAAAAAGGCTAATTCAATTGAAAATTGAAAGGGCTAGTGCCCTTTTAATAGTCGAAAGTGATTGAAGGGCAACTAACCCCCTTCTCACGTCCACCATTTCCCCAAACATATCCAATTAAAATTTTGAGATATCTATTTTGTTCAACGTAGTCGAAAGTTCTGGAAATTAGGTCTTTTAGGATGATAACCCCATCAGAGCTTTCAGTGAAAGGGTTGTAAGTTTTGCCCTGGGGGTATATAAGGTTTATATAGAAAGTTGTTTTAGAAATTTCAAAAGAGGCTCATTTGATTGGAAATTGAAATTGCTCTTTTAATAATCGAAAGTGAGTGGAGAGTAATTAACCCCCCTCTCACGCCCACCATTTCCCCAAACACATTCAATCAAAGTTTAGAGATAGCCATTTTGTTCAACGTAGTTGAAAGTTCTGGAAATTATGTATTTAAGGATGACAAACCCCACAGAGTCTCCAGGGGAGAGGTTATAAGTTATACCCTGGGGGCATATAAGGTTTTTAATGATAGAGTTGTCGTAAAAACTTCAAACGGGGCTCATTCAATTGGAAATTGAGAGGGCTAGTGCCATTTTTAATAGTTGAAAGTGATTGGACGGTAACTAACCCCTCTCTCACGCCCACCATTCCCCAAAACACATCCAATCAAAATTTTCAGATAGCCATTTTGTTCAACGTAGTAGAAAGTTCTGGAAATTAGGTCTGTGAGAATGACAACCCCCCAGCCCTTAGGGCGAGGGTTGTAAGTTATCCCCTGGGGCATATAAGGTTTTTACTGAAAACTTTGTCGTAGAAACTTCAAAAGGGCTCATTTGTTTGGAAATTGAAAGGGGTAGTGCTTTTTTTAATTGTTGAAAGTGATTGGAGAAAGACTAACGCCCCTCTCCCACCCACCATTTTCCCAGACACATCCAATCAAAATTTTGAGATAGCCATTTAGTGTAATGTAGTTGAAAGTTCTGGAAATTAGGTCTTAGAGGATGGCAACCATCCTCACATCCCTTAGGGTAAGAGTTGTAATTTATGCCCTGGGGGCATATAAGGTGTCTATAGGAAGTGTTGTCGTAGAAACTCAAACAGGGCTCAGTTGATTGGAAATAGAAAGGCCTTGTGCCCTTTTTAATAGTCGAAATTAATTGGAAGGCTTGACATTTTTATAGTAAAGATCTATATGGGTATAATTTATTATTTTTCTGTTGTTTTTGTTGTTTAGACCAGGGCACTTTGTATCGAAGGAGTTGTCATAGGAACTTCGAAAAGGGCTAATTCGATTGAAACTTTGATGAAAGTTCTGGAAATTCAGTCTTAGAGGATGACAACCACCCTAACAGACCTTAGGGTAAGGGTTGTAATTTATGCCCTGGGGGAATATAAGGTATTTACAGAAAGCGTCGTCGTTTCAAAAATAGCTCATTCGATTGGAAATCGAAAGGCCTAGTGCCCTTTTTAATAGTCAAAAGTGATTGGAAGGCTTGACATATTTATAGTAAAAATCGATGTGGGTATAATGTATTGTTTTTTGTTGTTGTGGTTGTTGTTTAGACCAGGGCACTTCGTATCGAGGAGTTGTCGTGGGAACTTCGAAAAGGGCTCATTTGATTGAAAATAGAAAGGGCTGATGCACTTTTTAATAGTCGAAAGTGATTGGAGGGCAACTAATCCCCCTCCCACCCTCCCACGCCCACCCTTCCATTTCCCCATTATGTTTAAAAACTAAATGTTGCCTTAAGATTGAAGAAGCACCCCTCAAAAGGACACAAAAACTTTAAATTTCCAATTGACCGGCCCTTCCCCCGATAATCTTTGACAACCCCTGTCATGCAAAGGGGTCCGGGAAGCAATTACACAAGAAAAGCACATGCCTCTTTACTAGGACAGCGCTAGAACCCTGCCTCTTAAATCCCATACAAAAATAATACACGAGGTGATTTCCTGTTCTGAGAAACAGTGGTTTAGCTTTCACCCTTATCCTTGTGTCTTTTCTCTTGGTTTTAAATCCTCTTTGTATTATTTAAAGAGTCCTCGTGGTAGTTTCGAAAATCTGGGCCTAAAAGTACCAATTTTTGAGATTGCAGATGTCCTCCCCCTCTATACATACAATAACCCTTTACCAATAGCTGATGCGTGACTATACGATAATGGACAGCTGGCAACATTGCTGAATGAACAGTTTACAATATCCATTAATTTTGTGCGGATTACAGATATTTTGGGGGAGCCAAGACTCACCACTCAATAATATGTTATCAAACAGTTCGTGGTAACGAAGTGTAAGTAAGGAGTGACCCGGCTCAATGGTTACTGAAACCCTAGAAAACGGGTATTTGATACCAATAGATACATCAAGAGAATTAGATTTCAATGCTGATTTCAAATATATAATTTTCATCAAGTTTAGTACTACCCATCAAAAGTCACGTGCCTGAGAAAAATTGGCTGATTTTCACAAAAAGGGGGAAAGGCCCCCTGAAAGTTATAGAACCTTAACGAAAATCACACCATCATATTCAGCATATCAGAAAACTCTACTATAGTGGTTTAAAACTCCTATCTACAAAAATGTGTACTTTTGCAGTTTTTGCCATAATAAATATAACGGTTGCGTGTTTTTTTTTTTTTTTTTTTTTTTTTTTTCAGGGGTGATCGTATCGACCCAGTGGTTCTAGAATATCGGAGGAGGGCTCATTGGAACGGAAATTAAAAGTTCTATTGTCCTTTTTAAGTGACAAAAAAAAAATGGAGGGCAACTAGACCCCCTCCCACGCTTATTTTTTTCCCAAAGTCACCCAATCAAAATTTTGAGATAGCCATTTTCTTCAGCATGGTCGAAAATATGATAACTATGTCTTTTAGAATGACTTAATTCCCCGAAATCCCCAGGGGGAAGGCTAAAAGTTATGAACTTTACCCAATGTTAACATATATTATTGGTTATTGGGAAGTATACAAAAGTTTTCAGGAGGTTTTTTTTTCTGGTAGTGGGTGTGGGTGGGTCAGGGGTTATTTTGGAGGATCTGTCCATGCAGGAAGTTTTCATGGGGGAAGGGAAATTGCCATGAAGGGGGCGCCGGACTTGCCAGCGTTATTTATTGGTTATTGGGAAGTATACAGACATTTTCAGGAAGGATTTTTTTTCTGGTGGGGGGGGGCTGGAGGAGGGGGTTACTCGGGAGAATATTTCAGTGGAGGATGTTTCTTTGGGGTAAGGGAAATTTATATGAAGGGGGCACCAGATTTCCCATCATTATTTAAAAAACTATCAGAAATTAAATTAAAAAAAAAACAAGTTTTTTCAACTGAAATTAAGATGCAACATTAGAACTTATAACGAACAGAAATAATTAGGTATATGAAGGGGTTCTCCCGAAAGTCAATACCTCGCTCTTTACGCTACAGTTTTTTTTTTAGTGTTTTCAAAAGAGCTATCTATTCTAATTAAACGGCCTTTGTGATTCAGGGGTTTGTGAATTAAATTTTTTTTACTTTTAACGTAAAGAGCGTGGTATTGACTAAGGGGAGAACCCCCTCATATACGTAATAACATATACGTAATAAAAAAAACAATAAAAAAAAAAACAAGCGATACGACTCAATAGTAATCGAAACTTTTAAAAACGGAATTTTGATGTCAATAAATGTATCAAAAGAATGGGCTTATAATGCTGATTCTAAATATATAAATTTTATAAAGTTTAGTATTACTCATTAAAGGGTACGAGCCTGAGAAAATTTACCTGATTTTGTAAAGAGGGGGGAAACATCCCCTACAAGTGAAAGAATTTTAATGAAAATCACACCATCAGATTCAGCGTATCAGAAATCCTATTGCATAGGTTTCAAGCTCATATCTGCAAAAATCTGCAACATTGTATTTTTTGCCAGAAGAAAAATATACGAATATAGAAGTTCGTTACGTAAGTTAATTTGTAATTTACGTCAGAACCAAATTTAGAGACAGCCATTTAGTAAAAGAAAAGTAAAAATTCTTATGCAAATTTTGTTCACTTATTCAATGACGGTGAGCCAAAATAAAAGCTGCATTAACTAAAAAACGATCAGAAATTAAATAAAAAAACAAGTTTTTTAAACTGAAAGTAAGGAGCGACATTAAAACTTAAAACGAACAGAAATTATTCTGTATATGAAAAGGGCTGTCCCCTCCTTAACGCCTCGCTCTTTACGCTAAAGTTTGACTCTGTCTCGCAACTTTATTTTCTAAAACAATAAAAAACTTTAGCGTAAAAAGTGAGGCGTTGAGGAAGGGACAGCCCCTTTCATGTACGGAATAATTTCTGTTCGTTTTAAGTTTTAATGTCGCTCCATACTTTCAGTTTAAAAAACTTGTTTTTTTTATTTAATATTAAACTAGGACGTTGTAAAAATTAGTTTTTTAGCATTCCTACGGTTTATGATTTACGAATTCGATCAATTGAAGCAAACTGGTTTCATAGATGAAATAATGGATTATGATTTATGGACTATACTACTTTAAGTAAAAATGACAGATCTCGAAATTTGGACGAAAGATAAACTTTTCTATGATCCAATGTTGAATTTCATGCAGAAACACTTTGAGTAAGGGATTTCCCACGGTTTGTTTAAAGACCATGCCTCGGATTTTTTTTTTTCGGCTACTGATGTATTATTTGCGAGAAAACTTTTCATCCAGAAATCATTTTCGAGGGAAGTTCCACCCAGGCGAATTGGTAACAATGCCCAATAAAATATTATTGGCGACATTATTGCAGGGCATGATTGATGCGATGCTAAAGATATAGATGTTCCGGACTTTGTTAAACGGAACGTGAGCGAAATCCCGATAATCCCCGCTTCGACATATTCCCTGCTTAGTAGCAAAGTCAACGCTTGTTTAAATGCACTACTTGCATTGCCAGAAAATCTTCAAACCCGGCCGCCAATCCCCACCTCCGCCTCCATTCCGGTTGAAAATAAACCTACGCATACAATTATGTGAAAAAATGTTCCTACCAATTTAAGGCATCCTGGTTCGCGAAAAGAAAAATTGGATTCGCTTGAAGGTCATGAAGGGATTTTTAGTCTAAGATCTGATAATTAGAATAAAAAGTGGATAGTAGTAACTCCAGATAGGCGGTCAGCCGTATGTCTTGCCACTTGAGCCTCTAAGAGCCTACTCTAATGTTCAAACCAAAGTCCCTGATAAAAAAAAGGCACTTGGTATAGTTCAGGGGTATTCCTGAAAACGTATCCTAATCGCCTCTGAGGAAACCATATCGGAATTAACACGTTCAGGACGGGAAGCCGAAATACTTGAACCTTTATTATTATTATTTTTCTTCCCTTCTCTAATTTAAATATTATACCCAAATTTCTGTTTTTCATTTGTTTGTATTGGTTCGGTTGCTTTCAAGTCAAATGTTAGTTACGTATTTTTTATCTTTTTAGATACTCCTTCATGAACGAGCCTCTCGAGCTGGGAGTTTACAGAGGGGAAGCCTCCCAAATGGTCGTTCGAGATCCCGATCTCAGTCTAATAGAAGATCAGTCTCAAGAGGTTTGACGCCAAGTCCTGGAAGACTAAATAGTGGCCCTCAATATGCCCGATGTGGAGATACACCTATTCCTCTGTGTATTGACCACTGGTCGCGTTTTATATTTCCATTTTCTTTTATTATTTTTAATTGTTTTTACTGGATAAGTTATCCATCGTTTTAGAAATTTTTTATATTCTATACTAATTTACCTTTTCAGTAGGAAATAAATTATTTGCTTTACTAAAGAAATGTGTTTCTCTAGAGTGACAATTTAGTAAGTGATAGAGACTATTTTTCAAACGACATATCTTCTTCTAATCGTTTTAGCACAAACCTAGAATTTTTCAAAAAAATAAATGTGAAAATCATTTATATTTCAGATGTTTGTGAACCAAAACATAAGATGTATGAATGAATGGTTACGTATGGTATTCATGAAACGAATAAACCCAACAAGTTTCAAACAGTTCGTGGTAACGAAATGTAAGTAAGGAGCGACCCGGCTCAATGGTAACCGAAACTCTAGAAAACGGGTTTTTGATACCAAGAGATACATCAAAAGAATCAGATTTTAATTCTAATTTCAAATATATAACTTTTATCAAGTTTAGTGCTATCAATCAAAAGTTAAGCGCCTGAGAAAACTTGGCTGATTTTCGAAAAAAGGGGGAAAGACCCCCTAAAAGTTATACAACCTTAATCAGAATCACACCATCATATTCAGCGTATCAGAGAACCCTACTGTAGAGGTTTCAAGCTCCTATCTATAAAAATGTGGAATTTTGCATTTTTTGCCAGAAGAAAGATCACGGATACGTGTTTACTTGATTTTTCCCCAGGGGTGATCGTACTGACCCAGTAGTTCTAGAATATCGTGGGAGGACTCATTAGAACGGAAATTAAAAGTTCTATTGCCCTTTTTAAGTAACAAAAAAAATGGAGGGCAACTAGGCCCCCTCCCACGCTCATTTTTTCCCAAAATCACCTGATCAAAATTTTGAGATAGCCATTTTGTTCAGCATGGTTGAAAATATGAGAACTATGTACTTTAGGATTACTTAATCCCCCGAAATTCCCGGGGGGAGGGCTGAAAGTTATAAACTTTACCCAGTGTTAACATATAGTATTGGTTATTAGGAAATGTACAGACGTTTTCAGGGGGGATTTTTTCTGGTAGTAGGGGAATGGGTGGGTCGGGGGTGATGTGGGGGATCTTTCCATGAAGGACGTTTTCATGGGGGAAGGGACATTGCTATGAAGGGGGCGCCGGATTTCCCAGCATTATTTAAAAAAAAGATCAGAAATTAAATATAAAAAAACAAATTTTCAAAGAGAGAGAGAGAGAGAGAGAGAGAGAGAGAGAGAGAGAGAGAGAGAGAGAGAGAGAGAGAGAGAGAGAGAGAGAGAGAGAGAGAGAGAGAGAGAGAGAGAGAGAGAGAGAGAGAGAGAGAGAGAGAGAGAGAGAGAGTGTAAGGAACTACTTAAAACTCCTTTAAGCCAATTGTTTAAAGTGGAATCATGCAATAACTTTTTATTTGTGTTGATTGGACAGGATAAGTTTTTTGTCAGAGCTTGCTATAGGGAGAAAAAACAGAAAAAACAATAGTGACGTAACTTAAAAATAAGAGAAAACGAAAAAAATAAAAGAGAAAGAGATAACTCTTTTCTTCAGTCAAGACACAATACCTGATCTTCAACACACCAAAAACAAACAAAAGACAGATTCAAATAAATTTATTAGCAAAAGTAAGGCTTATATTATCTTTCAACAATCATCGGGAGAACCTATTGAGCTGTATTTGATTATTGTTTCATCCTTACAATCGATCAATATATATTTATACTCCACCTATAAATCCAAAATGACAAAACAGGAAAAAATTATTAAAAAGAAATAATTAAAAATCTAAATCATTAAGAACTTTTCAGGAGGTAATGTTCCAACTAACAGACCTCCAATAACCCCGTTCAAACGAAAATTAAAAATGATATTTTTAATGATGAAATTTTTAATTTAAAAAATGATGATTTTTAGTGAACCAGAGCCATGGAATTTTTGTTTCATTCTCTAAATTATTCCAATCATTAACCCTTCCACCGCGTAATTAAAGAAAAAGTTTCATATGGGACTGGTGGCTTGAGGAGCATGATGGCTACAGGGTTGGATCCAGGATTATTTTTTAGGGAGGGGGTGCAAATTAGGTTGATCCAATAAATTTGCGTTAGGAGCAAGTTTAATTAACACAAACTTGCATTAACTAAGTAAATTACACTACTTTAGGCTACGCTAGGGGAGGCCCTCTCCCCCTGGATCCGCCACTGGAAGGCTATCACTTTAGCGGGTATCATACGTTTAGAAAGTGGATCTAGCAAGAAAGGTACCTGAAAAACAATTTTGAAGTAGATATGTGGCAATTCAGGTTTCCCTGTTTGGAATTTAAATGTTGTTTCCAGGTATTTGAACAATGAGAGCTTGTACGTTTCTGAGAGTGCTATTGAGGGTGCAATGGAATATGCTATGAGGGTGCTGAGCACTGAGACTGCTATTCTAAGAGCATGCTCATTTGTCTCCAAGTCAGTGAATGTTGTGCTGCAATCTTCTGGAAAATATAATGAAAATTTTGACATTAGTATTATTTGGAAAAAATTAAGATTTGTACACGAAACCACAGTAGGGACGATTCCATCACAGTTCTTCAAAGGCGGGGCGTCTGTTTAAGCAGCAAAAAGTCAATTAGTTTTGGAAAGAATCTTTATGCTACAGAGAAGGGTACACCATAGGACCCTTTGGTGGCTGCTTAGGTCTCCTAGCAAAGATAAGGTGTTTATGCATGGCTTGCTGGTTACTGGAAGGAACCCTTAAAAAAAGAAATCTACTGGAGACATATTTGCAGTGAGCTAATAATTTACAAAATATAGCTCTTCAGCCGTTCAACATCAGTACACGGCTGCCGGTTATGCTTTACATCATCATTTTCCCCCTTGGAAATACCTCGAGTGCTCCCAAGTCCCCAAGTAGGCAATCAATAGTAACGTGACTGAAATAGGAAATGCTCAATCTTTCTGAGTGGTTGCACGTAAGATATTCTCCTACAGGTTTACCACCCCGTGAGCAAAAAAATCACAAGATTTTAGTCATCTTTGATGGATTTAGTGATTTTCTTCAATAATCTAGTGATTTATGTGCTGATGCTGATTTTTGTTTAGGCAATATAAAAAATCGCTTGAAATAGTGATAAATCACTAGGAGTGACAACCCTGTCTCCTTAGCTTTGATACGACTAAGTACAATACACAAGGACTACAAAGGTATCTCGCATTCGCGCCAGACATAATGCAATTAAGTGCAGACTCAACATGCCATCTACACGAGGGAATCTTCTGTGAGGGCGATTAGAAAGTCTTTGGATTGGGTGGTTATTTCCATTCTTAGTGCTCCAAATAGATGCAGATCAGTGCATTTAAACAGATTCACAGATAGACCATTTGTAAAAACAATTTAATTCTTTTTTATATTTTAAAAAATAAAGGGCAAGTCCCTTTTGTTAAGTAATGTAGGTTCTTTTGTATAAATAATTTTGGGCTTTTAAAGTTCCTTTTCTTGAATAAAATGATTGAATTTTTTTCTTTGGAGGTTTCCTTCGGATATTTTGTTTTAAAATTTAAATTAAATCTTACTCTATCTTTAGTAAAAGCACATTTCCATATTAAGAGCAAACATGCAATTATTTTAAAGAGGAAAAAAAAAAAAACGACTGTGGTTGACATTGAGAGGAAGTATGGGACTGCAAGAAGTTACCTTTTATGGCTCACATCATAAACAGGTCCTCATCAAACGGATGCACAAGGGCTATCGAGGGACATCTTTGGCCTGAAGTTTGGGGCACTGAGGGTGATGAACCGACTGCGGGTGGACAATGTTGATAGACAAACATCGGGTCTTGGTAAATGCTTGGTTTTGAAAATGTTGGAGATGCTTGGTCTTGAAAAATGTCGGCTTTTGATAAGCATAATGTTTAAAAATATCTTTTACTAAACCTTTTGTTACTTTTAATGATTTATTTAAAGTTAGAAAATAGTCTGTTTTTCATTGTTCCTTCTTTTTTACCTGAAAATTTTGAATCTACTCCAAAAAGGTCTGATTGATCGTATAAACTAGTATGGTGAGCTTAGGCTTGCTGAGGAGACCGAGTGTTCTTTTACAAAACTTTTGAATCACAACTTTTTCTAAATATATCACAGTATAGATAAATTTAAAGAAAACGTTTGAGTTTACATTCTATTCCACTAATAATAGAAATGAAAATTAACGGTTGAAGAGAATTTTGGTTCTCATAATTAAGGGCTACTGTCTTGTAAGGGTATCGAAATTCATTTTTTAGAGTTTTGGCTACTACGGGCCTGAGTTTCTTCTTACTTACAGTTCTTTACCACGAACTGTTTGTTATGAAAGACAAAGATTCAGCAGCGTAATTTACATTTTAAATATTATTTATTTTTATTATTGTTAATCGGTGTGTTTGAACATTCTTTTTTTTTAAACATAGAATGAAATTTCCTAACATATAGTCAGAATCACTGTAAAGAGTATTGTATGTTAGTTGGATTTTTTTTGTAGAATGAAGAATATACATTTTTCAAAACCTTATATCATAAGTATTCAGAAAAACAATGTTTTCATTTGCAGAGAGTCTAACAGGGCAATCATCTAGGATCATGGGCGTAGGGAGGGGGGGAGCAGCTACCCCCACCCCCCTAGAACTTCAAATTTACACTAGACATTAACAAGAACTTTTCGTATGTTGGAATTTTTTGTTGGACGGTACCTGGTAGATGGTTAAAAAAACTGGAAATAAACAGAAATTTCCAAATAGCGTTTGCGATATCATCATTTACGTTTCGATATTCAATATTGATTTTTGGTCCGACATGTAGATAGGAGACTGGCCCATGATCGGCAGGTTTTGACTTGTTTAATTCTCTATGAGTTGATTCAAGCGATAAGAAGTTGCTGAGCATGCCAAAGCAAAAGTAACTCATTCAATACCATCCCTGAAAAAGACAATTAGAAATACTCCGCCATTTTTTCCATCTGGATGCATCTCTATCCAAGTGGTGAAGAGAACCAAACCTGGTCACCCCGGCACTGGTTCGGCCGTCTCTGGCTTATGTTTGGTCACCGGAAAAAAAAAGAAAAGTGACCAGGGGAACATTAAAGCTTGCTTTTCGGCTATAAAATTAAGACAGAATACGGTCAGAATGAAAAATTAAAAAATGAATTTCATTAAGTTTTAAAAAAAAACTAAGAGTATTAATTTCTAATTACATATTGACTCATCGACAGCAAAAGTAAGCCGCTCCACTAATCTTGGTGTTCTACCTGTCAGTGATGGCAGTTTTATTTCAACTTTTGTCTTTAAGACAATATCCATCTCGTCAGTTAGCGCCAAGTCTCTTGCTCCAGTCTCCTTCCAAAAGTGGACTCGAATACCTTGAAAGGACCATAGAATTTAATGCTACCAAAATAATTAAACTAGATTAAAAAAGATACTAAAAATATGTTATAATTGCTATTTTACAAGTATTAAAACGTGATTAATCCAATAAGTTATGTAGTCAACGAGTCTTTACTTATCATGACATTTCATAATACTTCATATATCACACACAGAAAAAAAATTTCGGCTTTTTCTCAGCTGGTCGTGGTTGCAGCGAAGCTGTAACCTTTAAGAGACAAAGACGTCCCATAGTAACAAAAACAATAGCCCCATACCCCTAAAAATAAGTCAGTTCGAAACAAAAAGTGCACTGCTGGAACTGCCTTGGCTCAAATCCCTATAAATTAAACTTACATTCCCTTGGCTTGAAGAACAAGGTAAATCCATTGGCTTGAAAAATAAGGAAAGTGGCGTCATTCACGATATTCTGCATCAAAAGCATCTTTTTTCTTTCCGGTTTCCCCTTTTAAGGAGCTAGATGGGTACTTGAGCATCATAGAGAGCTGTTTAATGGCTCCTTTTGAAGGAAATTGCTATATTTGCTGCCTTTGTATTTAAAAAAAAATAATGTTTAAAATTAATTCAGTTCTTTTACAAAAAAAAACTGTATTCTCCTAAACAAGATTATCAATAACGTCACAATTATATAAATGATCAGTTTAGTTCATTATAAATGAGAATAATGTCAGTTTCATCGGCATCATGGCTGTAGAGATATATGACACCTAGTGAAAAAAAAAAAACAACATACCCTAAAGTAACTCAAAGTTAAAATAATAAAAGTATCTTTTGAATAGTTGCTTTTCTGGGCTAGGCTGCTATATTTGACTTACTTAACTACCTGATTCTCTGAATTTGGTCTCATACTATTCCAACTAAGAAAAATCCAAAGGCTTTTTTCTGTTTGTAATTATCTTTGAAAATGTGTGTCTCGTCAAGCATTTATATATATATTTGAAATATTGGATGACTAGAAAGTGCTGACTATCAGTTATAGCAGTAAACGCTCATGTAAGAGTGACTGACGGAGAGTAGTGACTCAGATGAATTTTAATTACAGATACAGAACCAAACAGACGGGGGGTCCCGGGTAGAAATATGGTGTTATGTTGGGAGATTTTAATATCCAGGTCGGTAGGAATATGGCAAGATGGTATCCAGGATGGTAGGAATATGGCAAGATGGTATCCAGGATGGTAGGAATATGGCAACACGGTAGGTGTAGGAGAAGAATCAGTAATGGTTACGGCTGCTGAAATTTTATAGGTATAACAATGTAGTTGTAACCAACACAGTATCAAACAGTTCATGGTAACAAATTGTATAGTAAGAGCGACTCGTCTCAACAGTAACCGAAACTCTAAAAAACAAATTTTTAATATCAATATATACAACAAAAGAATGGGATTTTTATGCTGATTTTAAATGTATAATTTTCATCAAGTTTACTCATATCCATCAAAAGTTACGGTCCTGACAAAATTTGCCTTATTTTCAAAAAAGGGAAAAAAAACCCTAAAAGTCATGAAATCTTAATTAAAATCACACCATCATATTCAGCGTATCAGAGTACCTTACTGTAGAGGTTTCAAGCTCCTATCTGTGAAAATGTGAAATTTATATTTTTTGCCAGAAGAAAGATCACGGATACGCGTTTATTTGCTTTTTTTCCCCCAGGGGTGATAGTATCGACCCAGAGGTCCTAGAATCTTGCAAGAGGGCTTATTTGAACAGAAATTAAAATTTCTAGTGCCTTTTTAAATCAACAAAAAAATATATATATAAAAAATTCACTTTTTACAAAAAAACTGCATTTTGAATATCTTTTCATATTTTCGAAGATATTTGATTTTTTAAGCAATCATAACCATATATGAAGTAATAAGTGGCGTGACGCAGGATCTAACACCGATTGTGTACTAATAACCATATTTGACGTAATTTAAATATATAAGTTTCATCAAGTTTACTCATATACATCAAAAGTTACGAGCCTGATGAAATTTGCCTTATTTTCAAAAACGGAAAAACGCACCCTAAAAGTCATACAGTCTTAATGAAAATCACACGAACAGATTCGGCGTATCGGAGTACCTTACTGTAGAGTTTTCAAGCTCCTATCCACAAAAATGTGGAATTTTATATTTTTTGCCAGAAGAAAGATCACGGATGCGTGTTTGTTTGTTTGCCTTTTTTTTTAACAGGGGTGATCGTGTCGACCCAGAGGTCCTACAATTTTGCGAGAGGGCTTATTTGAACAGAAATTGAAAGTTCTAGTGCTTTTTTAATCAAAAAAAAGAAAAAAGGATAACTTTTTACAAAAAAAACTGCATTTTAGATGTCTTTTCATATTTACAAAGATATTTTTTTTAAGCAATCATAACCATATATGAAGTAATAATTGACGTGACGTAATGATTTAACATCGATTGTGTATTGAAAACCATATATGACGTAATGTGATAAAATATGATGAAAACTGTATCATAAGAGCGACTCGTCTCAATAGTAACCGGAACTCTAAAAAACTGAATTTTAATATCAATATATGCATCAAAAGAATTAGATTTTTATGCTGATTTTAAATATATAAGTTTCATCAAGTTTACTCATATTTATCAAAAGTTATGAGCCTGAGAAAATTTGTCTTATTTCCAAAAAAGGAAACACCTTCTAAAAGCCATAGAATCCTAATGAAAATCACACCATCAAATTCAGCGTATCAGAGAACCGTACTGTAGAGATTTCGAGCTCCTATCTGCAAAAATGTAGAATTTTGTATTTTTGCCAGAAGAAAGATCACGGATGCGTGTTTATTTGCCCTTTCTTTACCAGGGGTGATCGTATCGACCCAGAGGTCCTAGAATTTTACGACATGGGTTATTTGAACATAAATTAAAAGTTCTAGTACCTTTTTAAATAATAAAAAAATAAAAAAATAGAGTCACTTTTTACAAAAAACTGCATTTGATATGTCTTTTCATATTTTCAAAGATATTTGATTTTTAAGCAATTATAACCATATATGAAGTAGTAAGTGCGTGAAGTAAGATCTAACACCGATTATGTAAAAATAACCATATATGACGTAATGAATGACGTTACGTAAAAATTGAAAAAATCAATTTTTATTTTATTTTAGTTTTAGTTCAGATACAGTAAGGATCGAAATCTATCTCATAGTACCTGATGCAACGGGAAAAGAAAAAGAGGTCTGTGGTATTATTCAATTTTAGATCCTAGAGAGACCTTAGAGTCTACCAACGTCATAGCTTCCCAGAAGATAGTTATCTAATTTAACTCAAGACACAACTAGATGGTGATCTTTACTTTTAACATCAATAACAGCACTTCAATATACCCTAGTATCTTGTACCGATCCTGCCAGTCTTCAGTTTACAATAACATCATCAATAAGTTTAGCTGACTTACCATCGTGGGAATAAAATATTAACTTGTGGGCCATTTTGTGACCAGAATACGCTGAAACTGATGGTGTGATTTTCATTAAGATTCTATGACTTTTAAAGGGTGTTTTCCTTTTTTACAAAAAATAGGGCAATTTTTTTTAAGCTCGTAACTTTTGACGAGTAGGACTAAACTTGATAAGAACTTAAATATTTAAAATCAGCATAAAAATACAATTCTTTTGATGTATCTATTGATATTAAAATTCCGTTTTTTAGAATTTTGGTTACTATTGAGGCGAGTCGCTCGTACTATACAGTTCTTTATCACAAACTGTTTGAAAACTCAAATTAAAAAAAAAAAATTGATTTTTTTTCTTTGGAAATATAGGACAACAATATAGAGATACTTAGCCTACTTTATGGATTAAGCCAAAAAAAGCTTGGTTCCAAGATACAAATGTTAATGATTGTCTTTTATTGTAAACAACATTTTTTCAACTGTGAAAAAATACCCTTAGCCTTGGCTATTCTACTTTTAACATGTTCAAAGCATCCACCGTCCTTACTAATTACATTGTAGAACCACTGGGTCGATACGATCACCCCTGAAAAAAAAACACTTGTTTGATTATTTGATTATGGTTTGATCTGACTATGACATATTTAATGTTTTACTATGAGGCGTGATCGTCTCTTACTAGGAAGGTTTTTATATTTCTTAACATTGGACGTGATCGTCTCTTACTAGGTTGCTAGCTACCGCTGCAACCCGGATTATATTTCTTAACATTGGACGTGATCGTCTCTTACTAGGTTGCTAGCTACCGCTGCAACCCGGATCAAATATCTTTGAAAAGACTGCAGTATGAAAAGACATCAAAAATACAGTTTTTAGTGGAAAAATTTATTCTCTTTTAGAAATTATTTATTTTAGTTACAAAAGATTTTAAACCCAATTAATTTCCTTTAAAATGAGCCATTGAACAACTCTCTACGATGTTGAAGTGCCAAGCTATCTGTGGAAAAGAAAGAAGAAAGAAAAAAAAATATGCCGTTTAGGCAGAATGTTGTAGTAGCCGCCACTTTTCTTGATTTTCAAGCCAATATATTTCCCTTGCTGTTTAAGCCAAATGACAGAAAGTTTCCTATACAGGGTTTTCTGACAAGGCGGTTCAAATGGTGTACTTTTTGTTTTGATCTGACCTTTTCTTTAGGAGTTAGGGGTTTTTATATTTCTTAACATTGGAAGTGATCGTCTCTTACTAGGTTGTTAGCTACCGCTGCAACCCAGATAAGTAAGAGACGATCCGCGGTTTCAAAAATTTCAACAGCATACCGTAGTACTGTTCTTTCTTCTTGTCACATTCAAGAGGAATGACCTTTTTGTGCTGTATGATATATGGTTTGTGAGTGCGTCGTAGTAAAAAAAAAAATTAACCTGTTTTCAGTAGCATTTTTTCATCATTGCCCGGTCGTTCAAGTTCAGGTCATGAAAACAACTCATATAGACTCAAGTACTCCATATACTCTGGCCTATTTGGATAACAAATTGTAAGTAAGGAACAACCATGCTCAATAGTAGCCGAAGCTCTAAAAAACGGAATTTTGATACCAATAGATACATCAAAAGAATTGGATCTTTATGTTGATTTCAATTATATAAGTTTCATCAAGTTTAGTCTTACCAATCAAAAGCTTTGAGCCTAAAACCATTTGCCTTTTTTCGAAAAAAGGGGGAAACAACCCCTGAAAGTGATAGAATTTTAGTGGATATCAAACCATGAGATTCAGCGTAACAGTAAAACCCACTGTATATGTTTCAAGCTTCTATCTGCAAAATGTGGAATTTTGTATTTTTTGCCAGAAGAAAGATCACGAATACGTTTTTATTTTTTTCCCCAGCGGTGATCGTATCGATCCAGTTGTCCTAGATAGTATTGGTTATTGGGAAGTATACAGACGTTTTCAGGAGGGATTTTTTCTCGTAGGGGGGAGGGGGTCGGAAGAGGAGTTTAGTGGGAGGATCTTTCCATGGAGGATGTTTCCTTGGGGGAAGGGACATTTCTATGAAGGGCGTGCCGGATTTCCCAGTATTATTAAAAAAAACGATCAGAAATTAAATAAAAAAACAAGTTTTTTTCAGCTGAAAGTAAGGAGCAACATTAAAACCTAAAACAAACAGAAATTATTACGTATATGAGGGGGATTGCCCCCTATTCAATACCTCGCTCTTTACGCTAAAGTTATTTTTAGTAATTTCAAAAGAGCTCTCTAGTCTAATTAAACAGTCTTTGTGATTCAGAGATTTGTGATTCGAACAAAATTCGAACTTTAGCGTAAAGAGCGAGGTATTGGCTAGGGGACAAACCCCCTCATATACTTAATAATTCCTGTTCATTTTAATTTTTAATGTTGTTCCTTACTTTCAGTTGAAAAAACTTGTTTTTTTTATTTCATTGCAGATATAAGCTTGAAACCTCTACAATACGGTTCTTTGATACGCTGAATCTGCTGGTGTGATTTTCATTGAGATTCTTTTACTTTTAGGGGTCTTACACCCTTTTTTCCGAAAATAGGGCAAATTTTCTCAGGCTCGTAATCTTTGATGGATAAGACTAGATTTAACAAAACTTATATATTTGAAATCAGCATAAAACTCTAATTCTTTTGATAAGTCTACTAGTGTCAAAATTCCGTTTTTTAAACTTTCAATTACTATTGAGCCGGGTCACTCCTTACTTACAATTAGTTACCGCAAGTTTTTTATTTATGTTTGATAGTAGTATATTAAATTTAAGTTATTCGCTAAGGTACCTCTTACGTGTGGAGTACAGTTTTTTGTGCTTGGTGTTTGAATTTTGTCTACAGGACGGAAGGTTTTGTTTGTGGTATTGAATTTTGGACTAGGGCATTTAATTTTTAAGTTTTTTTTGGATTTTGTATATTGGATTGAGAATTTCATAATTAGGATTTTAGTCTTTTTTTGTTGTTTTAGCTGTTTTCTCTCGCGTTTAAGTTAATGTTTAATGGGTTAAAGTCAGAGGTGCCATTTCAGCCAAACCTTAGGGTTGGCAAGCAATCGACATGGGCCCCGAAGCAGGCTTGTATAAAAAAAGCCTCTAGCTTTATCCGAAAAGAACATGCCTTCCGTGGGAGTTACCGTAAAAATTAAGAAAATTGTCTCAATTTCTTTGCCTTTCTTTATTTCGCTCTTATGCCATATGTTCGGGAAAGGCCAGATATCTGAAGAAAGCGGAAACGGTATGTGCGATGTTAAAAAAACAGCTGTTTAGGAATCTTCCACTTTTCCGAACCTATAACTTGACGAAAGCCGAACCTCTATAAGAATTCACGCTTTGACTAAAGTACATTCTGTAGCCGAATTCTTCAGCTCGCTGCTTACAGTAAATGCTTTAGTCCAAGCAGGAGTCACGCTCTGGCTATGAAGATACAAAACTTTGCTCGATCAAGTAAATTTAAAAAATCAAAAAATACAAAAAAAATTTGAAACAGATCAGTGAACACTCAAGACAACAAGGGGAACCACCGTGGTTTCATCTTCGCAAAGTCGTCAACAAGCTGGTTGAAATCCAAGTTTTGACTAAATCCTTCTCTGCAAAGATCAAAAGCAGGTGACTAAGACGGATCGTCTCCTATGGTCGAGCACAGATAGTTCTTCACTATTTCCAGCCCAGAAAGCAAGCGTTCATTGCTGGCTGTCGTGACAGGAAGTGTGACAGCAATATGAAGAACTTTGATAATTACTGAATAGGCCACTGGAAGTGTCTGGATATTATCGATGACGTACATGAAGTTCTTCGTCTTTGCCTCCTCCTTGAGCAAAAACCGCTTGGCAATACCAGCTTGGGCCTCAAGAATCTGGTCAATGTCCATTTCAGAATAAAATTCAGAGAATTGCTTGAGTAGCCCTGTTTCCATGAACTTGGTAGAGCTGGGGTGCAGAGCTTCAACTGTACTGAGCACTGGAAGGTTATCTGCAAACCGTCTGTCGAACTCCGCAATCAGACGATCTACAGTCTCGGGGTATTCTCTTTTCCTTTCTTCCGCTAGAGTTGGAGCTCTATTGTCGGATTCAACAAAGTTTTTTCTTAACTTCGAAGTGTTCAAGAATTCTTTCAGGTGTTTGGTAATCTTTTTGGTTCTTCTAGGTTGTGCCTTCTGACCCGCAGAAGAGGATCCGGTGGCAGGTCCATTCACGTCAGGTGCTTCAATTTCAAGACCTTCAGCAAACTCTTTTGCCTTCTCCAAAAGCGATGCAAATGAAGTGTCAGTACGCAATTCAGCTATTTCCTTCCTTGTTGCTTGAATCAAGGTGCAGGACCTAGATCTTACAAGATCAACAGCCTGAAGCTGCTCAGAGAGGGGGTTTGTCGTCCTAAGAATTGCTTCCATATAGAGAAACCGGAATATCACTGTGAAAGATTCCATTTTCCTCTGGAGACCAGCTGCTACTGCTCGAGCTTCACTATCAGCTCCCTTACTGACTGCAGATAGTACAGCCAGAATACATTCATATCGGAGTCTTATCTTCGATATTGATCGATACCAGTACGACCATCTTGTCACAGCACTCCCTTCTAATTCCAGGACTAGCATTTGAGTAGCCTTTTAGGACTCGACAAAAAGCTGATGTCTGGTGTTGCTGTTGGAAATGAACGTGTACAGATTTTCGACTAATGAAAACAATGAGCCAACAGTTCCAACACCTTCAACGCAGTTTGTAATGACCAAATTTAGTCTATGCGCAGGGCAATGAATGTATATGACTTGTGGCGCTCTCAGTCACGCTTGAACACCAGAGAATGGCCCACTCATCACGCTTGCTTCGTCGTAGCACTGAGCAGCACAATAGTTCCAGTCGAGACCAAGTTTCGCCACTGTGTCGTGAATGAAGCTGGCTAAACTCTCAGTATCCAGGCTTTTCATGGCAGCATCCTATTGGTCTTTCTCGTACTTTTCCCTTGTCAAAGTACCTCAGAAGAATGGCGAGCTGTTCTTTCTTCGAATTATTTTTTGTCTCGTCGACAAGAACAGCTAAATATTTGGCACGCTTAACTTCTTGCACTATTGCAGACCGAAGCCTTGATCCGATCACTGAAATTCGATCGTTCTGGTATTCGTGGGACGTATAGTGGCCGTATCGTCTTTGTAGCTTGTTAAAAAGCGTGGGAGAATACTCGGAAAGAAGATTGCAAGTTTCGACGAAATGTCCTTTGTTTGCCGAAGATTCAGTCTCATCGTGGCCGCGAATCCCAGTCACCCCAGTAGGGCCGTTACTTTCAGTAATGCCTTTACATGTTCCCTCTTTTCATTCATCTCTTTATTCCTGTCCGTTGGCAAAACAGATGCTATGGGTTGCATCTCCTTGGCTTGTATAGCTTTGAATTTCGTCCACGAAACTGCACTGTCCCTGTGGAGGTCACTTTTCACTTTTCGCGGTCACTTGAGATGTCCTTCCATCTTCTAATGCCGGTCTCAATGAAAGGCCTTCCCCCGTATCTCTGTCCGTGAAGGATCTACGTGCCACCAAAGTGTCTGCAGCAGAAACAGAAAACCAAATTTTCTGTAACTGAGTACTCAAGCCGAGGATGCTTTCGATAATACTACTACTACTACTACTACTAACAACTCACCGCAGCACCAAGCCAGTTGGGGCCAATACCGTTCCACACGCTCCTTCTCCATCCCAATCTATTTAAAGTCTCCCTATTTACACCCGCCCATGAAGTTCCCATTTCCTTTAAATCTTTCTTTATTACGTCCTCCCACCGCAGAGGAGGAAGACCTGCTTTCCGTTGCAATCCTGGGCCCATCTTGGTCCAAACATGGTTTTCAGCACTAGGCGAAGCTCTTCTATCAACAAGAGTCGAAATCCTGCACAGATAATCTCAAGCCTATTACCTCCTACTCATTATATATTCATGCCTACAAATATTATGCTACTACGGGGAGGCAGCTCATAATAGATAAATTAGCTAGGAAGAGGTTTTTCAGCCCGAAGACGCCCGTCAAAACATACCAAGCCCAGAAGAATTATCCATTAGTCAGAATCCCGTGCGAAGGCTGTGTCGTCTACTAGGCTTTAATTTCCATGAGGGCGCCACTCCTCAAGTAGGAATAGAGCTGACCGCAAGGTCCCCAGTCTTGCAGGTACCCTGAAAGGGTCGAGGCAGCCCTTTGCAGAGGCCGTTGTCCATAGATCTAGTACACCCTGCGGTAGTTTTCCTCCTATAGAGGACCCTCTCGCTGTGGTGTTCTGCATTACCCTGCAATTTAACCCATTACTGGGAGAAGGCTTGTAACTCCTGAGACTTGTGGACAAACCAGTGGGCCCTTTTGAGGGTACATTTGAGTGGCCTTCTTCCTCCCTCGCCTGTATTTATGACCCCGGGCAAGGGTGCCCCAGTTTGCTGAGACCTGTGTAGGGTACCGTAGCAGCTCTGGTTGACAAGGTTGATCGTGGGAGGACGAAGAAATATCAGTAGGACCACTTGAACGATGGTGCTCTCCATCTCGAGTCGTATCTCGTCCAGATTGTGTTTATTGAGCAGTGATAGGCGCAGTGTCTGTTTGAGTCGTTTCGTTTTCTACTAGCTCAGTATGACCGACCACCACGTCCTTTAAAGGGCCCAAAGTGACGGCAATGGATTATTTGGGTGCTGAGTCAGGCACCTGAAAGATATACCCAAAGGTTAAAGCCACTCTTGTACTTTGAAGTACTATTGCACTCATTTTCAACATTTAAACAGTTGCTTTTCTTTAGTATGTTAAGTTCAAACTTCGTATAATCAAGGCGCCAGGCTTGGCTGTCTTGCTTGTTTCAAGAAGACCATAAAATCGTTTGTCATAAATGCCATAAAATCGAAAATTTTTTAGTCACCGAATTCGTCTTAATCACCGAAACGAGAGCAAGAAAGAAAAAAAATTGCAAGGGAAAGAGAAACTTCTGAGTTCTAAAAACAAAAATTTTTGCCGCTTCGCGGCATACTCGTATTTGGTCTTAGTCACATAAGCGACATATATTGACAGTCCTTATTTTAAATTTAGCGTTAAGGAGCCAAATAATATCGCTTTTTAAGATTATTTACTTCCTTGCAAGGATGTTTGGGGGGCTAATTTAAGAAAAATGTATGTCCCAGTGGTAAATCCCAAAATTTTCGGCGCTTCGTACCAGAAAATACTGTCTCGAACTTTCACTCAGTTCTTCTGTCTACAACTAAACAAAACAAAATGATATTTCTTAGCCCCTGAAACAGGTACCATATCTAAAAAAGGAAGGAAAAAAATGCAAGAGAAAAAAAAATTCTAGATCCTAAAATTATAAGATTATTTCCTTCATTGCAAGGATATATATATTATATATTATATATTTTAATTTTAAAGAAAGCATTAAAACCAGAGCATTAGTATGTTCTAGTGGCAGATCCCGTAATTTCCCGGCGCTTCACGCCATAATATACTGTCTCAGACATTTACTTAATTCTTGTGTCTGCAAATAAATAAAAACAAAATAATTATAACTAAACCCAATATTTAAAAAAGTAACTCTGGTTTTTGTAATAACTTATGGTTTTGTTTGCAGGGTATAACATGTTTGTTTATCAGGTTTTAGTTTCTTTGATTGAGGCTTAGAGTTCAGGGTTTAATATTGGAAGTTTAAGTCTTCTTTCGTTGGGTAGAGACAATTTTGAGTAATATGTTCATTAAAAAATTTCTTTTTTTGTCACGAAGGGCTAAAAACAGTGGCAAAAAGAAAAAAGGGCAAATAACATAAACAGGTTTTTCTTTTGTTTTTTTTTTTGCATTTAGTTAAAGCTGCATTTGTTACATATTGTTTTGATATGGGAAGTTAAAGTTTTTTAATTTGGACATTCCGTTTTTATTGTGTTTGAAGTTTTTGTGTATAATGTTTAATTTATGTTTTGCTTTTAAATTTTTAAATTTTTGCATTTAAATTGATGGTAGTTTCGAGTATTTGTATATGACTCGACTTTTTTTCGATGAAATTTTATGTTTTTATTTTAAGTTATATTCTTTTTCGTAGGCGGTTGAGTTGATTAAGTAAATATTATATATGGAGTCTTAGTTTTTTTCGGAAGTATTTTCCCATGGTGCATATTCATAGGATGCTAGTGGATGAATATTAAGGAGTCAGGTTTGTATAAAGGGTTGCTAGCGGGTGGATGGGGCAGGCCTTGCACAAATTTCACGCGGTGGCCCTGTTTTCGTAAATCTCAGTGCACATCTAGTAACGTATTCAGGTACTCCGGGATCAGATATGCCCTCTTGTCTTAATTAAAAACGTTATATGTTATCAATGGGAAACTTGAATACGTTAAAGCCGTATCAAATATTGAAATTGGGACGTTTGGAAGATATTTAAATTTTTTTTCCACCGTGGTGAATAAACTTGAAAAAAAAAAACAGAATGAAAGAATAGAAAATAAAAGAACGATATAGATTGAAAAGAAATTCAAAATTGAAATTGTTTTGAAACAATAGTTAATAAATAACACAAAATTAAAAAGCAAAGGAAATATAAATATTACAATCATAAAAAGATGAAATAATGATTCCTATCATGACGTCATTATAAAAAATGATATGACGTCATCTGAAGTATTTATGTAGATGCAATGTGTGCCATATTTTAGTTTCTGGATGGTCCTCACTGGTGAAGTGTCAGACAGTGTGTTCCCGGAGAAATGGATTTGAGGATTCAAAATACAGTGAACAAAGCATCGATTTCAGGTAAGGGAATGTTTATGCTATTTTCAAAGAAACTTTATTGAGTAGATTGGCACAAATGTTTTCAGGGAATCTGAGCGATCCTTAGGGGAAATCACTTTGTTGGTATGTATTAATATCTGGTGTTACAGAAATATACTTGGTAAAAATAAAATTCCTTTAATTTATTTTCAAGTTGAATAGATGGGCCTACATTTTTAGGATTCGGATTGAAGTTTTTTCGTTTGTTTCTAACGTTTTTGTTATTTGGGTCAAATAATAGCGTGCATCATATTCTTATGAATGACTGTTCAAACTAGCAATTTCATTTTGTTTTGTATAACAAATAAATATGCCCAACATAAAGGTATTTGCATGTGTTGGGAAGGTTTTCGTGCGTTGCATTGAAGTCTTTGCGAGTGAAATAAAAAATAAAATTTTCTTCTTACTTTTAGGATCAATATTTTGTACTGGAGGCAAGAATGGGCATATAAGGATTGAACTCATAATATTTTGGGATTTACTCCCTTTTCCTTTTTAGATCAAAAATTTTCTAATTTGGTTTCTGAATTTGATCTTCGTATATCTGTTAGTGGCTGTCGGAGACTTAGTTGGAAAATTATGTGGATTCATCTTCATAATTGGGGTCCAAGATGTGTTTGTTGATATGCGTTTCTCTCGTATGACTTTACATTTTCTTTGTTAAAGGTTGAAATTTCTGTAACTTGGGTGTTTTTTCAGTTTTGTTACGTTTTGTAGGCCAATAAGCATTTTTTTTAAGTTTCTGTTTGTAGTTATGTATCTTGACTAAAGTTTTTTTTTTGGGGGGGAGGGGGAATTAGAATTTGATTGTATTGGTTTTAGTCATTTGTGCTGGATTGAACTATGCGTGTTAAGATAAAGTTTTTGTACAAGGGTGTTATGTCTTATGCTAATATTAATTTTTTCCTATTGTAACGTCTTAGGTTTAGTGTTAGAATTAAATTTGGGTCGTTGGGCTAATAATTTGGAATGTGATGCTTCTATTCTACAATGTGTGGTATTTTCATATATATATTCTTTTATGGGGTTTAATTTTTATATATATAGTCTCTGCTCTTGAATATCTTAGAGTAAAGCTTTTGTGTTTTAACTTCAAGAATTAGTACACGAGGTTTTTTTGGATTGATTTCTTTTGATACAGACTTTAACCTTTTTTTTTGCAACTTCTTAACCTCTTTTCTTACAACTTCTTTAACCTCCAGACTTTAAGCTCTTTTAATACAAACACACATACAATAGATATTAATGTAAATGAATAAATCAATCTTAAATCGAATGAAACTTAAATTGAATATGAAAATCAAGCTTGAAACGAACAAAAATCACTATAAACAACAACTTTCAATTTCCAACAGAATGAGCCCCTTTGAAGTTTATAATAAGACCCCTTCCATATGAAGTGCCTCTGGGGAAAACAATAAATAAAAAATAAAACTTTGGAGCCGTATGGCCTTTACTATAGGCAACGCTATAACGTTGCCTCTGATTTTAGCTGTTTTGTCTCGCGCTTCAGTTAATGTTTAAGGGGTCAAAGTTTTGTATTGTATTGGGGTTTTTACGCTAGTTTTCATGTTTTTGTGTGTGAGGCTGAGTTTATATATGATGTTTTAAATATTGTGTGTGGGTTTATGGTTTCACATTAAGGTTCGTCTTTAATTTCTAGTATTTATGGTTTGTGTTTTTTTTTACTTTTTTTCTTTTATTTGGGAGGGACGGGCGTACAGAGGACACCCCCCCCACTCGGTGGAAAGACAAAGTCCATGAATTCCTCACCCAATCTCACATCCCAGTGGAAGAAACTGCGAGCTTTGCAAGCGATATGTCAACCTGGAGGCGCCTGGTCTCATCGTTCTCTACGCCGAAACCTCGGCAAGAGCCGAATGTCAAGTAAGTCAAGTCTTTTTTTTGGTGAAAGTAATCATTTGTTATATTTGTTTTTTATATAGATAAAGTTTTTGTATTTAAATTTAAAGTTTCGCTAGTTTTGAAATTTTTGTCTATACGCTTTAAATTGTGTGTTTTTTTTACTTAACTTTCGGTATTAGGAGGTTTTCAATTTTGCGCGTTGGTTTTAAGAACTTGTATTTGGATTAATTTTTTCTGAGGTGAGCTGAAATTTTTTATACATAGCTATTTTTTTTTCCTTTAGATTTATTTTTGTTTTTGTTTGCAGGGTATAACTTGTTCGTTTGTCAGGCTTTAGTTTCCTTGAGTGAGACTTAGAGTTTAGGGTTTAATATTGGAAGTTTTAGTCCTCTTCCGTAGGGTAGAGACAATTTTGAGTAAGATGCTCACCGAAAAATTTTCTTTTTTTCATGGAGGGCTAAAAACAGTGGCAGTAAGAAAAAGGGCAAATAACATAAACAGGTGTTCCTTTTGTTTTTTTTTTGTATTTGGTTAAAGCTGCATTTGATTCATTTTGTTTTTATGCGGGAAGTTAAAGTTTTTTTTACCTGGATTTTAAGTTTTGTCAGTGTTTGAAATTTTTGTGTAGAGTATTTAAATTATGTTCTGCATTTAAATTTTTAATTTTTTGCATTTAAAGTAATGGTTGTTTCAAGCATTTGTATATGGCTCGACTATCTTTTGATGAAATTTTATGTATAAGAGATGGTTACATATTTATTTTGAATTTTTTTGATGTCAGAGTATAATCCGGTTTTGATTTCCTAAATTGAGGTTTGAGCATTATGTTTTTATTTTAAGTTATTTTCTTTTTCGTTAGCGGTGGATTTGATTAAGTAAATATCATATATGGAATGTTAGTTTTTTTGGGAAGTATTTTCCCTTGGTTTATATTCATACGATGCTATCGGGTGAATATTAGGGGGTCAGGTGCGTATGTAGGGGTACTAGGGGGTGGTTGGGGCTGGTTTTGCACAAATTTCGTGCGGTGGCCCTGTTTTCACAAATCTTAGTGCACATCTAACAGCGTGTTCAGGAGATCCAGGATCAGACATGCCCTCTTGTCTTAAGCAAAAAATTTATATGATATCAATGGGATACTTGAATAAGTTAAAGCTGTATCAAATGTTGAAATTGGGACATTTGGATGATATTCAAATTTTATTTTCAACCGTGGAGAATAAAATTGAAAAGAAAATAGAATGAAAAAATACAAAATAAAAGAACGATACAGAATGAAAAGAAATTCAAAATTTAAATTGTTTTGAAGCGATAGTTAATAAATAACAAAAAATAAAACAGAAAAGGAAATATAAATAAAACAATCATAAAAAATGAAATAATGAATCCTATCATGACGTCATTATAAAAAACTTATATGACGTCATATGAAGTATTTATGTAGATGCAATGTGTGCCATATTTTAGTTTCAAGATGGTTCTAACTGTTGAAGTATCAGATAGTGTTCCCGGAGAAATGGATTTGAGGATTTAAAATACGGTGAACAAAGCATGGATTTCTGGTAAGGGAATGTTAATACTGTTTTCAAAGAAACTTTATTTAGTAGATTGTCACAACTTTTTTCAAAGAATCTGACCGATCTTTAGGGGAAGTCTCTTTGTTGGTATGTATTAATATCTGATTTACAGGAATATACTTGGCCAAAATAAAATTCCTTGAATTTATTTTCAATTTGAATAGGTGGGGCCTACATTTTTAGGATTTGCACCTAAGTTTTTTCATTGGTTCCTAACTTTTTTGTTATTTGGGTCAAATAATAGCGTGCCTCATATTCTTAGGAATGACTGTTCAAAATTGTGATTTCACTTTGTGTTGTATAAAAAATAAATATGTCCCTCATAAAGGTATTTGCAAGGGCTGGGAAGGTTTTCGTGCGTTGCATTGAATTTTTTGCGAGTGAAATAAAAAATGAAATTTGTTCTTGTTTTTAGGATCAATATTTTGTGCTGGAGGCACGAATGGGCATATAACGATTGAAGACATAATATTTGGGGATTTCCTCCCTTTTCCTTTTTAGATCTAAAATTTTCTAATTGGGTTTCTGGATTTAATCTTCGTATATCTGTTAGTGGCTTTCTGAGACTTAGTTGGGAAATTATGTTGCATTTATCGTCATAAACTCTTTTAATACAAATAAACATACAATTGATATTAATGTAAATGAATAAATTTTAATAAAATAAATAGTAGTTAGGACTTTTAATATTTACTTTAACCTTTTTTTTACGACATCTTCAACCTTTTTTCCAAAACTCCTTGATCCTACAGACTTTAACCTCTTTTTATACATACAAATATACAGCAGATATTAATACGTATGAATAAATAAATTTTAAATCGAATGAAACTTAAATTGAATATGCAAATCAAGCTTGAAACGAACAAAATATCTACAAACACGAACTTTCAATTTCCAATGGAATAAGCCCCCTTTGAAGTTTATACGACGACCCCTTCCACGTGAAGTGCCTCAGGGAAACAGCAAAAAATAAAACATTGGAGCCGTATGGCCTTTACTATAGGCAACGCTATAACGTTGCCTCTGATTTTAGCTGTTTTGTCTCGCGCTTCAGTTAATGTTTAAGGGGTCAAAGTTTTGTATTGTATTGGGGTTTTTACGTTCGGTTTCATGTTTTTGTGTGTGAGGCTTGAGTTTATATATGATGTTTTAAATATTGTGCATGGGTTTATGGTTTCAAATTAAGGTTTGTCTTTAATTCCTAGTAATTATGGTTTGTGCTTTTTACACTTTTTTCTTCTTTTTTTTCGGGGGGGGGGGGAGTAAAGTCTTTTTTTCATGAAAGTGATCATTTTTTGTCTAGCCTAGTTGTAGCCTAGTTACCCTCCAATCTCTTTGGTTGCTTAAAAGAGGCACTAGAACTTTTGAATGAGCCCTCTCACAATATTCTAGGACTACTTGATCGATATGATCACCCCTGGGAAAACAAAAGCACAAATTAAAACAAACAAATAAACATGCATCCGTTATATTTCTCCTGGCAAAAATACAAAATTCCGACCCGGCTCAATAGTAATCGAATTTCTAAAAAACGGAATTTTGATACCAGCTGATACATCAAAAGAATTTGCATCCTGAAAAATTTGCCTTATTTTCGAAAAAAGGGAGAAACACCCCTTGAAAGTGATAGAATCTTAATGAAAACCAAACCATGGAATTCAGCGTAACAGAAAACCTTGCTCTAAATGTTTCAAGCTCCTATCTGCAAAAATGTGGAATTTTTTATTTTTTGCCAGAAGAAATGAAAACCACGGATGCGTGTCTATTTATTTTTTCTCCCCGGGGTGATCGTATCGATCCAGTAGTCCTAGAGTATCGTGAGAGAGCTCATTCGAAGGGAAATTAAAAGTTCTAGTGCTCTTTTTAAGTGACCGAAAAAATTGGAGGGCAACTTGGCCCCCTCCCACACTCATTTTTTCCCGAAGTAACCCAATTTAAATTTTAAGATAACAATTTTGTTCAGCATTGTCGAAAACTTAATAAATATGTCTTTGAGGCCGACTTAATCCCCCAAAGTTCCCGGGGGAAGAGATGCAAGTTATGAACTTTGCCCATTGTTTACATATAATTTTGGTTATTGGGAAATATACAGACGTTTTCAGGAGGGATTTTTTATGGTGGGGGGAGTTTGGAGGAGGGGTTTACGTGGGAGGATGCTTCCATGGAGGATGTTTCCTTGGAAAAGGGACATTTCTATGAAGGGGGTGCCGGATTTCCCAGCATTAGTTAAAAAACGATCAGAAATTAAATAAAAATACAAGTTTTTTCAACCAAAAGTATGGAACAAAATTAAAACTTAAAACGAAAAGAAATTATTACGTATATGAGGGGAGTTCACCCAATAGTCAATATATCGCTTTTTACGCTAAAGATTTTTTAGTACTTTCAAAAGAGCTATTTAGTCTAATTAAACAACCTTTGTAATTCAGGGATTTGTGATACGAAACAAATTCGAAGTTTAGCGTAAAGAGCAAGGTATTGACTAGGGGGCGAACCCACTCTTATACGTGATAATTTCTGTTTGTTTTAAGCTTTGATGTTGCTCCTTACTTTCAGTTGAAAAAACTTGTTTGTTTGTTTTATCTAATTGCAGACAGAAGCTTGAAACCTCTACAATACTGTTCTTTGATACGCTGAATCTGCTGGAGTGATTTTCATTAAGATTCTTTGACTTTTAAGGGGTGTTACTCCCTTTATTCCGATAATAGTGAAAATTGTCTCAGGCTCGTTATCGTTGATGGCTAAGACTAGATTTAAAAAAACTTATACATTTGAAATCAGCATAAAACTTTTTCTTAGACTTTCAATTACTATTGAGCTGGGTCGCTCCTTACTCACAGTTCGTTACCGCAAGTTTTTTATTTATGTTTGATAGTTATGTTATGTTTGATATGTTTGATAGATTGAATTTTAGACCCTGGCATTTAATTTTTAAGGTTTTTTTTTAGATTTTGTATATTAAATTGAAAATTTCGTTTTGTAGGATTCTAGTCTTTTTTTTTGTGTTGTTTTACCTGTTTTCTCTCGCGTTTTAGTTAATGTTTAAGGGGTCAAAGTTTTATATTATATTGGGTTTTTTAAGTTAGGTTTCACGTTTTTGTGTGTGAGAATCGAGTTTATGTATGATGTTTTAAATATAGCGCGCGGGTTTATGGTTTCACATTAAGGTTCGTCTTTGATTACTAGTATTTATGGTTTGTGTTTTTTTTTAATTTTTTCTTTTATTTCGGGGGGGGGGCGTACAGAGGACGCGGACACTCTCCCCTCCCCACTAGGTGGAAAGACAAAGCCGATGAATTTCTTACCCAGGCCTACACCGCAGTGGAAGAAGCTGTGAGCCTGGCAAACGATAGGTTAACCTGGTGGTGCCTGGTCTCATTGTTCTCTACGCCGAACCCTCGGCAGGAGCCTTAAGTCAAGTAAGTCGGGTCTTTTTTTTGGTGAAAGTGATCATTTCTTATATTCTTGTTTTATATACTTAAAGTTTTGTTTTTAAATTTAAAGTTTTGCTAGTTTTGAAGTTTTGGTCTATACCGTTTAAATTGTGTGTTATTTTTACTTAACTTTCGGTATTAGAAAGCTTTCAATTTCGCGCGTTGGTATTAAGAACTTTTTTTTTAGGTGTAGTGATTTTTTTTTCTTTTAAATTTATTTTTGTTTTTTTTGCAGGGTATAACATAGTCGTTTGTCAGGTTTTAGTTTCCTTGATTGAGTTTCCTTAGAGTTTAGGGTTTATTTTTGGAAGTTTTATTCCTATTTCGTAGGGTAGAGACAATTTTGAGTAAGATACTCATCGAAAAATTTCATTTTCTGTCATGGAGGGCTAAAAACAGTGGCAGAAAGAAAAAAGAAAAATAGCATAAACAGGTTTTTCTTTTTTTTTGTATTTGGTTGAAGCTGAATTTGTTACATTTTGTTTTTATAAGGAAAGTTAAAGTTTTTTAACTTGGATTTTAATTTTTCTCAGTGATCGGTGGGTAGGGACTCTCTGAGTTCCTACAATTTATCTTTAGTAGAGGATGGGAGTAGAGGCTGGGTGCCTTCAAAGCAAAAACTTATTGCTGACCTTAACCCAAAAAAGAATATCGTTATTCATCACGTGCTATTGCGATGGACGGTGTCCAGTGGTTTCAAAGTCACAAAGATTCATAGAGCCCTCCAATTTGATCAAAAGCCTTATATGAAAACGTTTATTGAAACCTTTGTTAGTAAACGTTCACAAGCGAAAACGAGGTTCAGAAGGAAACCTATAAACTCATTTTGAACTCAGCCTTCGGTAAAATGTGCGAAAGCGTACAAAACAGAAGTTGCTGTGACATTGTAACCAACCCCAAAGACTGTGCTCGAACCATTGCGGATCCAAACTTCACATCGGTCACAATCATAGACTCTAACATGGTGCTCCTACATCGCAGGAAAAGAAACTTTATATTAAATTGAAATTTTGCTGGCGGGAGTGCAATAACGGAAAAATAAAAAAAACTCATGTTGTCATTTTATTATAACGTATGCAAGGTACAAGGACCGATTGAGGGGCAAGTTCAAGTGTATTATGGAGACACAAATTCACTCTTGTTAAAAGTTAAAACTGAAAATTTGTTGAATGATTTGGAAAATTGAGAGTACATTAGCTCGCGGATGGATTACACCAACTGGAATGAATCCCTCTACCAAGAGCTAGTGAAACGCCAGGCCGCAAATCAATTGTTAATGCTAGAATCTGAAACGGGAAGCGATCTGATATCCAGTGGTGTGTTTCCTGGGCTGAAGGTATACTGTGTGGAAACGCACAATAAGGATATCAAACAAGTTTGCAAGGTGGTGCCTAGACACTTTGTAAAAAATAATTTCAATATGAGTGTTTATAGACTGTGTAGAACGTAGTTTAGTTCCAAGAGCAAAAGTCGTGGCGATTTGCTCTATACAATTTACAAATTACACTGTTAGAGTTAAGAAAAATGCCATATCGGCCATATCAGACAAAGTTTATGTACTTGAGGATGGTGTGAAGGTACTTCCCAATGGCCACTATCTAATTTCAGACCGAGTTGAATGTGTAGAGTATGGAAAATAACTCGGTCTGAATAAATTGACTTAAATGCCTTCATAGTAGAATGTGAGTGGTAGGTGGGTGGTTTGGGAATTTCTTTCTTTTTTATCAAAATCAATAAATTTTCAATATGTGCAAGGCAGAGTTATTTCTTCGTAATTTAATTTTCAATTTGTGCTTATGCAGAGTTATTTCATCATAATGCCCCCTCCGGCCTGGCCCCAGGCCCGCCACAGCGGACCGCCTTGCCTTCCGGTTAAGCCTTCGGCCGCCGCAGCGGCTGCCGCGCGGGGACCCCATTTCAAATTAATGGTGTATGTTTTGTAAATAAATAAAGTGATTTTATTTTAAGTGTATTGTTTAATAAAAAAGTGTTTTTTCCTAGTGCCTATTTCAAATAAATGTTGTAATTTTTTGTTATAAATAAATAGAAAAAATGTGTGATATTATTTTCAGTGGTTTGTTTAATAAAAAAGCTTTTTTTCCTATTCGCTACTTCAAATAAATATTGTTTTGTCTTTGTTATAAATAAATAAAAAAATCTTGATTATGTGTATTTTTTTTGTTTAAAGTCCTTTTTTCTATTGTTTAATTTGTAAAGTGCTGCTTTTATGTTAATCATAGGCAGCGCGCTAGCGCTGCATAAGTAAAGAATGATGTGGGCACAATGTGTTTTTTTGTTGTTGTTTTTTTTCCATACCCGGACACTTTGTATCGAAGGAGTTGTCGTAGAAATTTCGGAAAGGGCTCATTCGATTGGAAATCGGAGTGACTAGTGCCCTTTTTAATAGTCAAAAATGATTGGAGGGAAACTAGTCCCCCCTACGCCAAACAGTCCCCCACACATATCCAAACAAAATTTTTAGATAGTCATTTTGTTCAGCGTAGTTGTTTTCCAGATAGAAAACATGTTTTTGAGGAGGACACTCCCCCACAACCCTTAGAGCAAGGGTTTTAAGTTATGCCCTGGGGGCATATAAGGTTTTATAGAAGGCGTTGTCGTAGAAACTTCAAAACAGGCACATTCGATTGGAAATTGGAGTGGCTAGTGACCTTTTTAATAGTCGAAAGTGATTGGAGGGCAACTAGCCCCCCCCCACACCCATCATTCCCCCAAACAAATCCAATAAAAATTTTGAGATAGCCATTTTGTTCAGCGTAGTTGATTTCCAGAAAGAAAACATGTTTTTGAGGAGGACACCCCCCACAATCCTCAGGGAAAGGGTTTTAAGCTATGCCCAGGGGGCATAAAAGGTTTTTATAGGAGGTGTTGTCGTAGAAACTTTAAAATAGGCTCATTCGATTGGAAATTCAAAGAGCTAGTGCCCTTTTTAATAGTCAAAAGTTATTATAAAATTTTGAGATAGCCATTTTGCTCATCGTAGTTGATATCCAGATAGAAATTATGTTTTTTGGACAGTCCCACTTAGGGTAAGGGTTGTAAGTTATGCCCTGGGGGCATATAAGGTTTTTATAGAAGGCTTTTTCGTAGAAACTTTAAAAAGGCTCATTCGATTGGAAATTCAAAGGGCTAGTGCCCTTTTAAATAGTCGAAAGTGATTATAGGGCAACTAAGCCACCTCTCACGCCCACCTTTTCCCCAAACAAATCTAATCAAAACTTTGAGATATCCATTTTATTCAACTTAGTTTTAAGTTCTGGAAATTAGGTCTTTGAGGATGACACCCCCCCCACCCCCAGCCCTCAAGGCAAGGGTTGAAGATTATACCCTGGGGGAATATAAGGTTTTCATATAACGCGTTGTCTTAGAAACTTCAAAAAGGGCTCATTCGATTGGAAATTGAAATGGCTAGTGCCCTTTTTAATAGTTGAAGGGGATTGGAAAGCAACTAACACCTCTTCCACGCCCACCATTTCCCCAAACACATCCAATAAACATTTTGAGATAGTCATTTTGTTCCATGCAGCAAAGTTCAGGAAATTATACCTTTGAGCAGGACACTCCTCCCACAGTCTTTTGGGGCTATTTAAGGTTTTTATTGAAATTCTAGCCCCATGACAAGTGGTCCTAAGCAGCACATTCTTGTTCAAATCTAGAAGGTACCACTGAATGGCTAATTTGACAATGTATATATGCACAAATCTTTAAATTAGCCAATCAGTATTATAAACCTAGCCTAGGAACCTTGCTGGACATAAGGAAAAATGTTAAGAACACTATCCTTACTTAAAAATATCTGGTTCAATCATAGTTAACAGATTTTGCATGGGTAGAACCTGGTAAATATTTACCAAATCATATTATTGAGTTACAACTAAAGTGAATACACTACTCAATGCCTTTTTTATGCTCTTTAAGAATATAATAATCACTTTTGTCGGAAATGACAAAAGTATGTCCTGTGTTATGCCCTGGTGGCATATAAGGTTTATATAGAAAAGGGATAGTGCCTTTTTTAATATTTGAAAGTGATTGGATAGCGACTAACTTCCCTCTCATGCCCACCATTTTCCAAAACCCATCCAATCAAAATTTTGAGATAACCATTTTGTTCAACGTAGTTGAACGTTCTGGAAATTAGGTATTTTAGAATGATAACCCACTCAGAGCCTTCAGTGCAAGGGTTGTAAGTTATACCCTTGGGGCATATAAGGCTTATATAGAAAGTTGTTGTATAAATCATAAGCAGCACAATCGCGCTGCCTAAGTAAAGAACGGGGACACTCGAGAACGAGACAAGAAACAGGACTACGTAAAGAGGAGGACACTCCCCCACAACCCTAAGGGCAAGGGTTTTAAGTTATGCCCTGGGGGCATATATGAACGATGTTGGCACAATGTATTATTTATTAATTTTTTCCTTTAGACCAGGGCACTTCGTATTGAAGAAGTGGTCGTAGAAACTTCGAAAAGGGCTCATTCAATTGGAAATTTGAGTAGCTTGTGCCCTTTTTAACATTCGAAAGTGATTGGAAGGTGACTAACACCCCTCTCGTGCCCACCATTTCCCCAATACATCCAATCAAAATTTTGAGATAGCCATGTTGTTTAACGTAGTTGAAAATTCTGGAAATTCTGTCTTAGAGGATGACAACCACCCTAACAGACCTTAGGGTAAGGGTTGCGATTTATGCAAAATATATTGCGAAATATAAATGTTGTTACTTTTATAAGTTTAATAAATTAAATAATTTTAACATTTTGATTACTAAATATCAGTATATGTATATTAAACTGACAATGCCCATTCATTTGTATTTTATCAGTAAAGTGCAAATTTTGTTCTGGCCTTGGGAAGGCATAAGGGTTTGGCGCCCAACTTATGTTAATTTCTTTTCGTTTTGAGTTTGACTCGGTTATTTATTGTAAATTCTGTTTGTTTTGGGTTTCATTTATTTATTGATGTTGATTTGTGGTGGTTTTCTTTGAAAAACTTGGGAAAAAGTTTCTTACATTAATAATAAAAGAAAATATGATTCTTTATTGATTTTGTTCTTCTTATTATTCTTGAACTGAGTAGTAATAGGGAAATTATTTAGTCATTCGACATCTATAGTTTACAGTTAGTTGTAGGTGAGCTATTGAAGCAAACCGCAATATGCCAATATGCAAAACACCATTCAGATCGATTCTGTGTGGTCCATCAATGTCAGGCAAAACGAAACTCTTAACTAAAATAATTAAAAATTGTGATAAAATGTTTATGGAAAAGCTGAAAAAAATCTACTTTTGCTACAGTATTTGACAAGAATCATCCGATAAAATATTTATTGCTACATCAGTGCAGATACAACTCATACAGGGAGTTGATGTTTACGACATTATTGAACCAACATCTTGGATGATTATTGACGATTTAGCTGAATTCATTGAAAAAAGGTCTCAGGAAATGCTACAGTTGTTTACTATTCGCTCACATCATGAACATATTTCCGTTACTCGAGTTCTACGCAATCTCTTTTATCAGAGCAAATGTATGCGAACACTTGCCTTGAACTGTACCGACTATATCATCTACAGAGTTGTTCGTGATTCTAGCTCGCTAATAACTCTCAATAACCAAATATACCCCAGCGCCCCCAAATTTCTACTTTCAGTGTACAATCAGGCAACTAATAAACCCTACGGCTACATCCTATTGGATCTTAATCAAATTACACCCGAGGATTTACGTGTAGTCACATATATTTTTGACAATGAAATTACAGTATATCTCCCCGTGAACAGTAAAAAAGGTTATTAGTTACCATCATGACACTGAAGAAACTAAATAAAAATATACATTTATTTTCCGTTCTAAGCACTTCAAAACCCCCACTTACGAAAGCCATACTCAAACATGGTATTGACAACGATTTCATTAATCTAATATCTGAACTTTGTTTAAATTTAACCGAGGGCAATGATCAATAACCAAGGGCAATTGCCTGTTAAGCAGCAGGCAAGCAACATCGTTCCATTACACGTGCAATGGCTGGTAAAAAGAAAGGAAAACATTTTAAAAGGAAACGTCTTCTTCAGGCAGGCGGTCGCTTTTTTACACTTTTACTGCCAATAATTGCAGGACTTGTAAACAGTTTTCTCTAGATGGCTAAACCCTATAAATTGACTCCAATAGAACTCGCTCTTTCACCAGTGGAACACTTTGAGGACAAGCCAAGTTAATTTACTATTAACGAGGATATTGACGATGATAAAAAACTACTTTTACATTTAAATTTACTTCGCCGAGCTCAAAGACAAAGTCTTATTGCGCAAAACCGCTTAATGCTGTTGTCATTGACCCAAAAAAAGATAAATGTCTTCAGGATTTCGCTGCTGCTGCTGGAATACAATTAAAGAAGGAGGAATCGAATTCAATAGTGTCGATCATTATAAATATAATGCCACACTCATATCTTGAACAAAATAAACGACTCATAACATATCTCATGTTATAACATATCATAACATATCTCTGGTCAAGATCATATTCAAGTTGATAGCAATGGGGAACGAATTATAATACAAGGGAAGAGTTATAATCTACTTAATTTACTCTATAATATGATTATAAATCGTAAATGACTTTTATCATTTGACACTCATCTATACAGCTTCCTAAATACATTAAACTTCCCCAAAAGCCCTATTAGCAATAGGCAGATTCTAAATAAATTAAATAAACATATTACTTCCTAATCATCACTAAAATAAGAAGAAGAAGAAGAAGAAGATATTAAATCAATCTTGTAAAATACTAGCACACCTAGTGGAAAAATTGATTTGACGATAAGGATTAGCTCACCGCTGATAGCTAGAAAAAAGCGAAGACGTATTGCTATCAACTCAACGTCACCACCACCACCCACTAGTATACAAAAGGGTAGTGGACGTTACACTACGTGTTTACGTTCAAAATGGTTGAAGTTCTGAAAAGTGTTTATGAAAATATTGGTGAAGTTGGAAGTTTAAGTTCCCCCACCACTCTTTACCAAGTCACTGGTGTTCACACTAAAAGTGTCCAAGACTATCTACAAAATGAATCAATTTACACTCTGCATAGAAATCACATGCTTCGTGCTAATCATTATCGAAAAACTAAAGCCTTTTTCCCATTGCATATAATGGATGCATATCTTTTAACTCTAGATGAGATTCAAAGGCGTCACAATATACCATACAAGAACATTCTACTTGCAATCAGTGTTTTTAGTCACTATGCGTATTCCATTCCATTGCGGACAAAGAGAGGTGTTGAAGTTGCTCAGACTATAAAAAATATACTTGAACAAGATTTGTATTAAAAAATTCCAACGGATCAGGGTAGTGAATTTGTTAATCAACATGTCGAAAAAGTCCTAATGAAATATCATACAATGCTCTATTATAGTCATAGTCCTATAAAGGCTGCATTGGCCGAACGATTGATAAGAACTATTCGAATTTGAATTCGAAACTATTCGAACTATTCGAAAATTTCAAGATGTTGTAAATTGAAAAATACGCCTGCTTTTATACAAGTTTTAGGTAAAATTTTGTTGATTTATAATCAACGAACCCATCGACCATTGTCAAACTGAACCCCTAGGGAGGTTCATCACGCTGATCCTGATATATTTGATACTTTTCTTAAACAGTATTCCAATGAAATGATTGTAAAGAAAAAATTCAATGTTGGTGATACTGTTCGAATTAATAGAACAACTAATGTTTTCGAAAAGGGCAATACTTGTGTTCCACTGAACTTTTAAAAGTGGCAAAAATCCTAGTGGCAAAAAACCCCTAACTTATCGTCTACGAGACACCAAAGATGAAAAGATGCTGGGTGGCTTTTATGATTATGAACTACAGAAAATTAAAAATAATAGTAAAATCTATCAAATTGAAAAGATGTTAAAGAGCCGTACTCACAGAGGCAAGAAACAGTTGCTTGTTCGGTGGCTAGGAGACAACTCTGATTTTGATTCTTGGATCAGTGTTGAATACATTAACAATGCCCAGTGATTTTTATGTAACATTTATGTCCAACATATCCGACCCTCTCTAAAATGACTTGAATAAAACAAGTGATTTTTGGACGAAACTCTCTCCTGCCATCAAATTCGACGGTGCGTATGAAGTGGCTCTTGTCGACTGTATTCTCAAAAATACATATGATATCCTGAGAAAGGATCGTTAATATGATATAAAAATTAGACCCCATAATTGGCCACCAGTCGTTAGCGAACAACATTAAATTCAAAAGATCAATTGGTATGATTATCCATATGTTGAATTACCATACGAGGAACTCACTTGAATGAATCATTTATGTCGTTCTATCAATAAAAGAGTTTCCGCTCGTAAAAAACTACTACTACTACTACTAACTACTAACAACTCACCGCAGCACCAAGCCGCCTGAGGCTAACACAGCTACGCACACTGCTCCTCCATCCCAATCTATTCAAGGCCTCCCTTTTTACACCCACCCACGAAGTTCCCATTTCCTATAAATCTTTCTTTATGACGTCCTCCCACCCCAGACGGGGAGGACCTGCTTTCCGTTTAGCCCTTAGATGGTTGGCTGAAAAGAACAATCTTCGGCAATCTGTCATCTTTCATCCGCACAACATGCCCTAACCACCTCAACCTTTCTTTCATTATAGACCTAGAAAGCGGTATTGAACCACATTTTTCGTATAGCCTATTGTTTGAAATACGGTCAGTCAGCCGGGTACCCAGAACAATCCTTAAGCAATTTCTCTGGAAAACATCTAGCAAATCTTCATCCACTTTTCAGAGCGTCCTTGCTTCAGAGCCATATTTGACCACTGTCATCACTGTAGCTTCTAAGATTCTAATCTTGGTTTGCAGACTTATCTTCCTATTCTTTCAGACTTTTTTTAACTGTGAAAAAACACCCTGAGCCTTGGCTATTCTACTTTTAACACATAGACTGGTCCAGCCGTCTCTAATAATAATACTACGAAACTGAATAAAGCTGTCCACCTGATCGATAGTTTTATTACCTAACGTCACATATTAATCTTCACTTATTCCTAATCTTAGTAACTACGTCCTTTTAATACTAATTTTCAAACCTATTCTAGCACAACCCCTTGCAGAAACAATAATGCACTACCCCTTGCCAGAAAATATCTTGTACCTGCTGCATCAAATTTTGCTGCCTCAACACTACAGGACTGGGGCTCGGGTAAAAATTTCAACGACAGTGTTAAAGAAAATATTAAATCTTCAGCAAGAGCCGTTGGTGAGCAATTAAATCTCAGCAAAATGTGAGGGGGTTAAAAAGGGTGTGTGGTCATCATTTACTCATCAGTCTCTACCCAGGCGGGAAGCAAAGGACATCAACAACGACTTTGAGGAATAAAATGAAGAAGACCAATAAGAAGAAGAAAAAGAAAAGATTGATAGATTTAAGAAGGATTTCTTATCATAAGATAACCTATCTCCCCCACAAAGAATCGCATCCATCAATAAGCTCCTTATTGAATCTATTCAATGCTGAAAATGTTGATGTCAGTGTCAAGTATAGCTACTAAGAACAACTTCACCCTCAACAACCCCTCTCTGAAAATATACGCTTTCAGCTAATTTCCAGTGAAGACTACTTCATTGATTTATTATCAACATTTATTGATTTAAATGTTGTGGTGAAGAAAACGTCAGACAATACAACACCCAGTGCTGCTGATGGCCTGTCCTATGGAAACTCTATCCTACACAACTTGTTCAAACAAATTAATGTATTCATTAATGGAACATCGGTGAACACTAGCAACAATTTATCAAACTATGCAAGCTACATACAATTTATGATGAAGACTCCAAAGGCATATAAGGAGTTGAGAGGTCGGGCACTGGGCTATGGATATAGATCAGGTGTTGGTACTGACGTTGAGTTAACTGCTGCAGTGACCCAGGAGCATCATCTAGTTGGAAAATTAAATCATGAGATATTCAATATATCCCAATGGTTACCCCCCGATGTCAAGATTGACATGAAGTTACGCGTTGGCTTTAAGAACTTGTATTTGGATTCATTTTTTTCTGAGGTGATCTGAAATTTTTGCATGTAGCTAAACCTTTTTTCTTTATATTTATTCTTATTTTTGTTTGCAGGGTATAACTTGTTCGTTTGTCAGGTTTTAGCTTCCTTGATTGAGGCTTAGAGTTTAGAGTTTAATATCGGAAGTTTTAGTCCTCTTTCGTAGGTTAGAGATAATTTTGAGTAAAATGTTCATCGAAAAATTTCATTTTTTGTCATGGAGGGCTAAAAACAGTGGCAGTAAGAAAAAGGGCAAATAACATAAACAGGTATTCTTTGTTTTTTTTTGTATTTGATTAAAGCTAAATTCGTTACATTTTGTATTTATATGGGAAGTTAAAGTTTTTTAACTTAGATTTTAGGTTTTCTCAGCGTTTGAAGTTTTTGTTTATAATGTTTAAATTGTGTTTTGCATTTAAAAATTTTTGCATTTAAATTAATAGTTGTTTCTAGCATTTGTATATGGCTCAATTTTTTTCCATAAAACTTTATTTGGAAGAGAAGTTTATGTATTTATTTTTGTTTTTTTTGTTGTTAGATCATAATCCGGTTTTGATTTCCTTAATTGTGGTTTGAGTATTGTGTTTTTATTTTAAGTTATTTTCTTTTTCTAGTGGGTGAATATTAGGGGGTAAAGTTTATTTACAGGGGTGCTAGGGGGGTTGATGGGGCTGGCTTTGCACAAGTTTCAAGCCGTGGCCTGGTTTTAACAAATCTCAGTGTCCGACCTGCCCTCTTGTCTTAATTAAAAACCTTAGATGTTATCAATGGGAGTGAATAAGTTAAAGCCGTATCAAATATTGAAATTAGGACATTTGGATGATATTTAAATTTTATTTTCCACCATGGTGAATAAAATCGAAAAGAAAATAGAATGAAAAAATAGAAAATTAAAGAGCCATACCGAATGAAATGAAATTCAAAAATGAAGTTATTTTGAAACGATAGTTAATGAATAAACAAAATTAAAAAGTAAACGAAATATAAATATTACGATCATAAGAAGATGAAATAATTATTCCTATCATGACGTCATTATAAAAAATGATATGACGTCACATGAAGTATTTATGTAGATGCAAAGTGTGCCATATTTTAGTTTGAGGATGGTTCTAAGTGATGAAGTGTCAGATTGTGTTCTCGGAGAAATGGATTTGAGGATTCAAAATACAGTTAACAAAGCATGGATTTCAGGTAAGGTAATGTTTATGCTATTTTCAAAGAAACTTTATTGAGTAGACTGGCAAAACTTTTTTCAGGGAATCTGACCTATCCGTAGGGGAAATATTTTTAATGGTATGTATGAATATCTGGTGTTGCAGAAATATACTTGGTCAAAATAAAATTGCTTGAATTTATTTTCAAGTTGAATAGGTGGGGCCTAAATTCTTAGGATTCGTATTTAAGTTATTTCATTGGCTCCTAACGTTTTTGTTATTTGGGTCAAATAAAAGCGTGCATCATAATCTTATGAATGACTGTTCAAAATAGCAATTTCATTTTGTTTTGTATAACAAATAAAATTGCCCCTCATAAAGGTATTTGCAAGTGTTGGAAAGGTTTTCGTGCGTTGCATTAAAGTTTCTGCGAGTGAAATAAAAAATAGATTTTGTTCTTGTTTTAAGGGTGAATATTTTGTGCTGGAGGCATGAATGCACATATAAGGATTATGTTTATTCTCAGGATAAGTTAGATTTAATGTTTTTGTGCGTGAGGCTCAAGTTTATGTATGATTTTTTAAATATTGTGTGTGGGTTTATGGTTTCACATTAAGGTTCGTCTTTATTTTCTAGTATTTATGGTTTGTGTTTACCTTTTTTCTTTTATTTTGGGGGAAAGACGCACAGAGAACCCCCCCCCCCCCAACTAGGTGGAAAGAAAAAGCTGATGAATTCTTCACCCAAGCCCACATCTCAGTGAAAGAATCTGCGAGCCTGGCAAGCGATAGGTCAACCTGGGGGCGCCTGGTCTCATTGTTCTCTACGCCAAAGCCTCAGCAGGAGCCTTAAGTCAAGTAAGTCAAGACTTTTTTTTTGTTATATTCGTGTTTTATATAGTTAAAGATTTTGTATTTAAATTTTAAATTTTAGTTTTGAAGTTTTTGTCTATACGGTAGTAGTATGTTACCTTATACTTCTAAGGGTTTATGTTCCTTCCGATGCTATTCTGGGCCTTTACGGTCTTTCCTATGCTATTCTGGGCCTTTACGTTCCTTGCTATGCTATTCTGGTCCTTTACGTTTCTTCCTATGTCGTTTGGGGCTTTCCTATGCTGTTTTCAAAGAGAGTGAGTATGCTCTCACATGGCATAATACTTCTACGAGACATATAGGTAATACTTCTACAGGGCATTACACCTTTTCAATGAGAGCGAGTATAACTTGATTGGTGATTGGGATTTGAATAAAAGGAATAGTTTTCTTTACAATTCGCATTAGAAAGAGACTTGGATTCAAAGAGAATAGTTTATTTTCGAGGAAACTACTAGGGAAACATGTGTGGTACATTAATATTGTTGGAGGTAAGTCATGTAGCCGACAATAGCAGCAACGATATACGAGTACCCAATGGGGCTGTGGAAATGACCACTGGTTGTAGACTATGTCTTGAATGGGACACTATGTATGCCAGATACGTGATATCATTAAGCAAACTTAAGCAGGAGGAGCAGCTATGTTTTGCTGGAAAAGTGAATATTCTCCATATAAATAGACTTCGGTCAGCATTAGATGTCCTATCGAAATATATTGATGAGAACAAAATGCATCAGTGATTATTATTATTAATGTAATTATGTTCATTAAAATTGTTTCTAAATCAATGGTAGTTTTTTCTTTCTATAGTAGACTAGCGTATATTTTTTAAAATTCTGGTTAGTCTGATGTTGGTTGTGAGAGAGTTAGGACTCTAAAAAATGGATAGATTCGAGAAAGAGCGAATAATGGGGAATCTAGTTCTTATGGAAAAACGTTTGATTCTAGATGACAATTTTCTAGAGCTGTCTATTCAAAGAAAAATATTTTCTCGGGGAATGCTCGTCGATATAATGAAAACTGATTCTCCATCATTAGACTACTTTATGGAGCTTCTACGTTGTGGTCCCAATGTATTTACACAATTTATTGATATACTGATCACGACACGACAAAATGATATTGTGAATATGCTTTTAAACATTAGTTTAGAAATTTAGGAATTTTTTAATTAGAAAGATGGTGCTCAAGGATGATTTACTCCTCTCTCTCTCTATCTCAGACAATTTTTGTTGTTGCCAGCTCAGTTTCATTGTGGCAGTGAGAGTGTCAACACATGAAAAAATGTTCCATACATGTCCGTTATGTATGTACACACAGGGCAGCTGGTCATCATGTGAGAAATCTGTGAATCAAGACTGGCTGAGGTATCAGACCCATCAAAGCCAAATAGAGTCAAGGAACAAAAACTAATTGCGTGTTCCAATACGCACGCATGTCGCGAGTCCAACAATAAATTGCAGTTGAAAGAGTTTTTTTTGGCTATGGATGAGGAAGTCAGCATGGAAAAGTTATTGGTATCTTTAATAAAAACAGCAAACGGCGCAATTTCACGATTACGTCACACCAACTACCCAATGACATTGTCAGATAAAGAGCAACTGTCTTTAAAAAGGGGATGGTTTTCTTGGTTTGTCGAGGTGTTCTTGCCCCAGAAGACGTCTTCCAGGATCACAACCACCTTCTTGATCCCAATTAAACGAGAAAAAGTAACTTTCGGGGTGGGCTCACAATTCATGTAATTTAAAAATTAAACAGAAACTTTTTCTTCCGGTTTTTATACATAACTATAACTACGATCTGAAGTATGTGCTACCAGCATTGGCGCATCTTTAAAAAAATGGAACAATAGGTGATGCATGGGTGATAGACAGCTTTTCCTACAAAATCAAACTTAAATCATCAGAAAAGTTGCTTGTTTTGAAATTTATGTGGAAATTTGTTAAAGACGACGTTTATTACATGAATAACTTTCGCTTTTTAGATTCATACAGTTTTTTGCCCAAATCATTCAGTGAATTAATTCAGGTGCAGAAAAACGATGACGGTTGCAATGCTTTCCCCCTTCTCAAGCAACAATTTCCAAATGATTTATATGATTTGTTGAAGGTCAACGGCATACCCTTATGACTATTATTGTTCCATGTCGACAGTCGCCGAGGAAACTAATCTTTCGATTGAATCGTTTTATAACAGTCTTCACGATCGGAGTTGCACCCCCGATGAATACAGTTTTGCTAAAAAAGTTTGGGTAGAGGGAGGGTGTAAAAATGGGTTTGACTACGGCAAGCTGTATTAGTCGAGTGATGTGTTGACTCTGTTAGACATTAAGTGTAAAAATACTGACAAAATCAATTAGGAATTTAATCTTGATTTGGGCTATTATTTTTCCTCTCTTCCTCAGGTGATGGGCCTCATTTTAAAATTTTGTGGGGACAAAATTGGGCTAATCACAGACATTGATCAGCATCTGTTCATAGAAAAATCAATGAGGGGTGGTTTTGTTTTTCACGGGGATCGTATCTTGGAAACTGATCCAACTGGAGAGAAGACGGGGACAAAATCGGATGCAGTTTTCCTTGATATGAATTCTCTCTACTCCTCGGCCATGTCCCATTATGTGCTACCTTGCGATGACTATAAATGGCTCAATGACCCTCAAGCTCCCGATTTCCCCAACATTGACAGTCTTGAGGAGAATGGACCGGTTGGATGGTTTTTTGAAATTGATGGGGAGATACCAGTTGAGCTTCACGATTCAGTAAAGGATTTTGTTTTCCCATGCATCAGTTGACCTGTGCCTACGGACTTTTTGAGCCCTTGCGATAGGCGTTTAGTCGAAGTGGACGGATTGCATTTGGACACCTTCAAAACAAAAACTTATTGCTGATCTTCTACCGAAAAAAAACAAAGTTGTATATAATTTAGATTTAAAATTGATTTTCAAAAACTTTTTAAAGGTCACAAAGGTTCACAGAGCACTTCAGTTTAGTAAAAAACCCTATCTGAAAACGTTTGTTGACACTTTTTTCAACAAACGTACTGAAGCGCAGACGAAAGCCGAAAAAGAAATTTATAAGCTCATTTTGAATTCGGCTTTTGGCGAAATGTATGAGAGTTTTCGCAATAGGAATCGTTGTGACGTCGTGACCGATCCCGAACAATGTGTTCAAATTATTGCCGATCCAAATTACACTTCCTTCACAATCATTGGCCCCGACATGGTACTATTGAATAGGAAAAAAAGACGCATTGTCTTGAATAAAAATATTGTTGCAGGCAGTGCCATCTTGGAGATCTCTAAAAAGCTCATGTTGGAATTCTGCTACAATGTGCCTAGGGTACAGTGGCCGAAAAGGTGGCAAGTAAAGGTCTGCTACGGGGACACGGATTCTCTACTGTTAAAAGTAAAAACCCCAAATCTATTTGATGATTTTGTGCCCATTTGGATTACTTGTACCCTTTGGTACTACTCCAATTGGAGTGGGATTTTCCCCGAGCTAGTGAACCGTTAGGAGCCAATTAAGCTTATATTTTTTTAATCTTAACCGGTAAGTGACTTGATTTCTAATGGTGTGTTTGTAAGTCTGAAGGTGTACTTTATACAGACACACGACGAGGAAATCAAAAAAGGTTGCAAAGGAGTACCCACGCGCTATGTGGATAAGAATTTCGACATGGACATTTATAGGAATTGTATTGTTCAAAATACAATTCCACGAGCCAAATTGTTGGCAATTCGTTCTCTCAAATACAGGAACTTTACTGTAAATGTAGAAAAAATTGCCATGAGTACCATCTCCGACAAGGTCTATGTTTGTCAAGATGGTGTGACTACCCTCCCCCTTGGACACTATTTAACTTCTGACCGGGCCGAATGTTTTATCCATTGGGAAAGTCTCGGTTTGAATAATGTCCTGTAAATTATTTCCTAAAACCTTTGGGGGGGGGGGGCTTCGCGGCCTTTGGGGGACCTCGCGGCCCGGGGGGGGGGGCGGCCGCCAGCGGGGGGTGCACCACCACTATCAAAGTTATCTTTTTGACTTAGAGCAGATTTTTTTTGTGAATGTTTTATTAAAAAAAAGTGATATTTTTTTCAAGTGCTTTAATCTAATGTTGTATTTTTTCTCTATAAATAAACAAAAAAAAGTGAATTTGTTTGTGCGTTTTTTATTACTATGACTTTTTAAATTTTGTATTTTTTATTATACAAAAATTTTAAAAGAAGTGTTTTTTTTTAGGTTTAATGTGATTTTTTAAATTTATTGTTACTTCTTTATTAATATAATAAAATAAAATATTATTATTTATTCTTCTTCTTCTTATTATTATTCTTGAAGAACAGAGTAGTTGGGAAATAATTTAGTCATTAGACAATTATGGTCTACAGTTAGTTGTCCAGGTGAACTGTTGAAGGAAACATGTATCAATTTAAAACACCATTCAGATCGTTTCTGTGTGGGCCCTCAATGTCGGGCAAAACAACACTCTTAACTAAAATAATTAAAAATTGCGATAAAATATTGGTAGAAAAGCCTAAAAAAATCTACTATTTTTACAGTATTTGGCAGGAGCAATATGATAAAATAAAAGCAATTGCTGCCACCACAGGTTTGGTGCAAATACAATTCATGCAGGGATTTGATGTTTTCAGCATTATTGAACCAAACTCTTGGCTCATCATTGACGATCTGGCTTAATCTATTGAACAATGGTCCCAGGAAATGCTACAACTGTTCACTGTTGGCTCTCATCATGAACAGATTTTCGTTACTCTGGTTCTACACAATCTCTTTCATCAGAGCCAATGTATACGAACACTTGCTTTGAACTGTACCTACTATATCATCTACAGAGTTGTTCGTGATTCTAGCTCGCTAATAACTCTCAATAAACAAATCTATCCAGGTGCCCCTAAATTTCTAATCTCAGCATACAATCAGGCAACTAATAAACCCCACGGTTATATTCTATTGGATCTTAATCAAAATACACCTGAGGATCTGCGTGTAGTCACAGATATTTTCGACAATGAAATTATAGTATATCTTCCCGTGAACACTAAAAAGACTTATTAGTTGCTATCATGACACTGAAGAAACTACATGAAAATAGACATTTGTTTTCAGTTCTAAGCACTTCAAAACCTCCGCTTAGGAAAGCAATACTCAAACTTGGTATTGACAATGATTTCATTAATCTAATATCTGAACTGTTTAAATTTGACCGAGGGTAATGTTCAACCGCCATAATTATTTAATCAACCGGAAAGGAACCATCTTTCCATTTTAAGTTTTTGAGCCTCTATAAAGAAAAGAAATGCTTATAAAAAGACGTATCTTCTTCATACGGATGATAGCCTTTTCGAGCTGTTACAGCCAATAATTGTTAGACAATTACAAAGTTCTCACTAGAGAATGGCTCAACCTTATAAATTGACTCCAATAGAGCTCGCTCTCTCACCCGTGGAACGCTTTGAGAACAATCTGAGTAAATTCCTTGACAATGAAAATATTGAGGATGATAAAAAACTGCTTTTACTTCAAGATGCACTTCGCCGAATGGACAAACACAAGTTCTATCGATCGAAGCCCACTGCTGGTATTGATCCCAAAAAAGAATCATCTCCTCAAGTGGCTGCTGCTGCGGCTGGAACACAATTAAAGAAGGAGGAATTGGATTAATTTTTTTTTAGATTTATAAATATACGGCCCCGAACATATCGTGAACAAATTACGCGACTCCTAACCTATCTCTTGGAATATGGTCAGGATAATATTCAAGTTGAGAGCAATGGGGAAGGGATTATAATTCAGGGCAAAAGCTATAATCTACCTGATTTAATCTATGACATGGTTACAAATCGTAAAGGACTATTTTCATTTGACACTCATCTATACAACTTTCTAAATACATTAAACTTCCCCAAAAGTCTTATTAGCAATAGACAAATTCTAAAAAAATTAAATGAAAATGCATCATCATCAACAACAACATTGACACCATTAAAATATGAAGAAGAAGAAGATTTTAAATCAATTTTGGAAAATACTAGCACACCGCTGATAGCTAGACAAAAGAGAAGACATTTCAGATCAAAGTCACCACTACCACCACCAACTAGTGTACAACAGGGTAGCGGACATTACACAATGTTTTTAGGTTCAAAATTGTTGGTTCTGAAAGGTGTTTATGCAAAAATTGGAGAGATGGGTAGTTTCAGTACCCCCCTGAAACTTTCCAAAGTCGCGGGTGTTCACACTAAAAGTTTACAAGACTATCTACAAAATGAATCAAGTTACACTCTTCATAAAAATAATAGACTTCGTGCCAATCAATATCAAAAAACTAAAGCCTTTTACCCATTGCATATAATGCAAACAGATCTCCTGACTCTAGATGAGATTCAAAGACGTCACAAGACACCGTACAAATATATTTTACTTACAATCAGTGTTTATAGTCGCAATACAGATACAATTCCATTACGAACAAAGAAAGGCTTTGAATTTGCTCAAGCCATTGAAATTATTCTCTAACAGGGTTCGTATAGAAGAATACAATCTTATCGTGGAGGTGAATTTATTAATCCCCATGTTGCAAAAGTACTAGAGAAATATAGTACACTGCTCTATCATAGTCACAGTCCTATAAAGGCTGCATTGGCCGAACGATTGATAAGAACTATTCGACTTTTAATTTCAAGATATTGTACATTGAAAAATACATCGACTTTTATTCATGATCTAGATAAAATCATGTTGATTTGTAATCAACGTCCTCATCGATCATTGTCCAACTCTACAACAACGGAAGTTCATCATTCTGATCATGATACAATTGACACCTTTCTTAAACAATATTTTAATGAATTAAAAGTCTAGAAGAAAAATAAATTAAATGTCGGTGATACTATTCGAATTAATAAAACAACCAATGTTTTTGAAAAAGGGGAATTTCTTGTGGTCCACCGAACTTTTTTAAGTGGAAAAAATCCTAGACACTAAACCCATAATTTATTGTCTGCTTGATACCAAAGATGATGAGATTCTCGGTGGCTTTTATGACAATGAACTGATAAAAGTTAAAAATGGTAGTGAAATTTATCAAATTGAAAAGATATTAAAGAGACGTACTCGTAGGGATGAGAAACAGTTACTTGTTCGGTGGCTAGGATACAACTCTGATTTTGATTCTTGGATCGGGGTTGAAGATATTGACAATGCCCAATGATTTCTATGTAGCTTTCATGTCCAACGTTTCCGATCCTCTCTACAACGACTTGAATACGACAAGTGATTCTTGGACAAAACTCTCCCCCGCCATCAAATTTGACGGTGCGTATGAAGTGGCTCTTGTCGACTGTATTCTCAAAAATGCCTATGACATCCTGTGAAAGGATCGAGTGTATGATATAAAAGTTATACCATTCGATTGGACTATGAATGGGTTGAGCTATGTCGACTATTAATGGGTTGAAGCACTTAATTCTAGTGACTATCCACATTACTTACTTACTTACTTAAAGCTCTTGCTCGGCAGCGTCGCCAGCGTAGAGGGAACCAGTCGTCAGCGCCGTCAGTCTTCTCCAGAGTGGTCGGTTCAGGGCAAGGGTTGTCACTTCGGCCAGGTTGATGTTTCTGGAGGCGAGCAGATCACGGATGACGTCCGCCCATCTGGTGCGTGGTCTTCCCCTAGGACGCCTCCAGCCGTTTGCAGCTGGGTCGAAATCGAAGATGAACCGGGCGGGTGTTTGGGCAGGCAGACGGAGCAGATGACCATACCAACGCAGCGAGCGAGACTCAAGCTGCTCGGACAGGGGTGGGAGTTTGAAGGACCTGAAGATTTCCGAATTTCGTACCCTGTCGGGCCATCGGGAGCGTTCTATTTTTCGGACGTGTTTCGTCTGGATGGCATCTACCTTCAGCGTCTGTGTCTGAGTCAGCGACCAAGTCTCAGTAGAATAGAGCATAATGCTGGCAACCGAAGCAGAGTATATTCGTGCTTTGGTGAGACGGCTGATCTGGGGTTTATGGAAGACTGTTTTTAGAAAGCGACCGAAGACAGAGTTTGCTTTTGCCGCTCTTGCTGATATTTCGGGATCTAGGCTTCCGTTTGAGCAGACAATTGAACCAAGGTAGGTAAACTGCTTGACTACCTCTACAGTCTGGCCACAAATTTCCACAGATGACAGGGGGTTGGACGGCGTTTTCTCAACGGGCATTATCTTGGTCTTCGACCAATTTATTTTCAGACCAAATTTCTCAGCGGCAGAGGCAAGTGTTTCCAGTGTAGTTTTGAGGTCACTAATGTTTTCGCATATTAGCGCCACGTCGTCGGCAAAGTCGACGTCTGAAAGAACTCTTCCAGCAAAGCCTATGCCAAATGGCTGCACCTGCTGTGTTTTATTCAGGATGTGGTCTATTACACAGTTAAAGAGCTCAGGTGCAGCGGCACATCGTTGCCGGACACCATTTTTTATTTTGAAATATCCAGAAGGCCGTCCATTTACAATCACCGCACTTTCAGTGTTATTATACAGTTCTTTGAGGAGACTGATGATTTTCGTGGGTACGCCAGCAGACTGGAGGATTAGCCATAGTGACTGCCTATCGACAGTGTCGAAGGCAGATCGAAAATCGACAAAGGCAATGTACGCCTTCCTCTTATATTCAAGAGTTTTCTCTACTAGCTGTCTAATCGTATGGATTTGCTTGGTGGTGGACCTGCCTGGCATGAAGCCAGCTTGCTGGGGGCGACGCAGGGCATGGAGGTATCTTGTTGCCCGTTTGAGAAGCAGCATAGCGAAGAGCTTTCCAGGAACTGAGAGTAAAGTTATGCCACGATAATTGATACATTCTGCTTTGCTCCCCTTCCTCTTGTAGATTGGCACAAGTAGGCCCTTCTTCCAGTCTGAGGGGATTTTTTCAGAGTGCCATACAAGGTTAAACAGCATTTGTAGCCAGAGGATCATGGCTGGACCCCCATTTTTAAGGAATTCCTATGTTAGGTCACATATTCCTGGCGCTTTGTTATTTTTTAGCTTGCGGGTGGCAGCTTTTATCTCCTCCGCTGTAAATTCAGGACCATCAGGAGCAGGTATGGTAGTAGCCGCAGCAGCTGCTAGCTCATGGTCCGTCTGGTCTGGTGGATCTGAGTTGAGCAGCTTCTCAAAGTGGTCCTCCCACTGGCGGAGGCATTGTGATTGGTCGTAGATATTCTCACCGCTAGCGCTTCGAAGGTATGGCGTAGTTTGAGTGCGCTGACCTGACAGCTCACGAAGAATCTTGTAGGTGGCTCCACTGTCCTTTTTCTTGGCGGCCTCTTGCCGTTCGGATGCCTTGCTGTCAATAAAAGCCTTGCGGTCTTTATGCAACATGGAATTGCGCTCTTTGTTTAGCAGTCTGTATGTAGTCATGTCCCCGCCAAGACGTGCTTCTCGCCTGAGCTCTATGATGGCAAGGGAGTGATTACTGATCCAGTCTTTTTTCTTCCGTTGCCTCATTCCAACAACGTCAGTTGCTGCCGCAAGAGTGTTCTCTTTGAAGGACTTCCATGCAAATTCACTATCATCGCATTGGCCAAGGACCTCAAATCTGTTGGATATCTCCACATGGTACCGCTCAGCCAGAGCGGGGTCCTGTTGGATGCGACCGGCATCAATTTTCTGAGAAGACTGGTTGTTCTTCATAGCTTTGAGGCGGAGCTTAATTTTGGCTGCTACCAGCCGGTGGTCGGTGTTCCCGAGCTCGGCGCCACGGTAGGTGCGGCAATTCCGGACAGACGACAGCCATCGTCGACGTACGATGATGTAGTCGAGCATCTTCTTTGTTGATCCATCATTGCTATACCAGGTGTACTTGGCTATATTTGGTCTCTGGAACCATGTGTTCGCAATCGTTAGATTGTGGGCCAGACAACAATTCAGCAGCCTCTCTCCTTTATCGTTTAGGCTATCCACTGTAACAGGTCCAACAGCGAGATCCCACAGGCCTGATTCGTTTGAAATACTTGCATTCAAGTCTCCTAGGAGGAGGAGGTAGTCATGGGGAGGTACAGAAGATAGTTCAGAACTAAGCAGGTTATAGAAATCGTCCTTGTCTTCTTCATCAGCGTCGTTTGTGGGGGCATAGCACGTAATGACAGTTATTTTGCCGTGCTTCTCATCCAGTCTTGCGGTCAGGAGTCTAGGCGATACTGGTTTGAATGACAGGAGGGCCCTACGTGCAGCACTGTTCAGTACTAGGCTAACGCTTCCTCTTCTTTGGCTACTGCCAGACCACAGCAATGTGCGTCCTTCACTTATGTCCTCTTCACCATGTCCAGGGAGGTGTGTTTCGGCGACTCCAGCTATTGTGACTTTATATTTTTTTAGTTCCTTCGCTAAAAGAAGCTTCGAACCAGGTTGGTTCAGCGTCAGGACGTTCCAGGTGACCACATTGGTGCCACCTTGGTCAACGATGTTCAGAGGGGATTTTCCTTGGGCGGTCCGAGGTTGATACGGGGTTTGAGATGATATATCCGAGGCTGAATTTCTGGTTCCATTCGTAGCAATAGAAGTTTCGGGAGGAGGGCTGCCAACCCAACCGTCCCTAGATGCATTTGGTTCTCTGGTGGCTAGCCAGGTATCCAGAGGCACGTGGAGGTCGTTCTTCATGCGCCAATTTGCATGGGAACTAACACCGGACGAGCATCATTACCTCCGACTATCCACATGCCAAATTGAAATATATTGAATACGATAATATGACAGATTTGTGTCGTACAATCAATAGAAAAATCTCATATCGTAGGAATGGTACATTCCATTTTAATTATTCATTGGAACATGATAGGATTTACATTAGCTCACCTGTTGACACTGAAATAATTATTCTCAATGATAATCTGAGAGATGTTCTTGGCTTTAAACAGAATATGATCAATGGCAAAAATGCCGGCACCGTTTACGGGATGGATGAAGTTATTTTTGCTTATTATCAACATGTTTTTGCCTTGTAATATTTAATTTTTCTCTATTAATACTTTTTTTAAAAGTCTATTTTTTTTATTTAAAATGTCCACATACTAATTTTTATTTAACTAAAAACAACTAATGAACTTTTTAATCACTATAATATAAAGAATCTTCAGTATTTTCATGTAAACACTTCGTATTTGGAACTCTGTCAGTTAAAACTAAGAAGTGAATTGTGTGATCCTATAGCAATAACAAAAGGCTTAGCAGTGATTACATGTCATGTTCGACCCATTGTCGAGGACAGTAAAATCACCTAAAATGAACAATAGAAGAATTTGATTCGTCTGTCCCGATATCGATTGCTATATTGGTGCTTTGAGTCCACTTCAAATAGGCAATGGATTGGACTACTACAAGGGTTGTACTACAATGTCTGGCTATGGTCTTGGTAGCTGGTTTGCTAGGCTATTTCGTTCTGCACTACCCCTTTCCAGAAAATATCTTGTACCTGCTGCATCAAATTTTGCTGCCTCCACACTACAGGACTGGGGGTCGGGCAAGAATTCAAGGAGAGTGTTAAGGAAAATATTAGATCTTCAGCAAGAGCCGTTGGTGAGCAACTAAAATCTCGACAAAATGGGGAGGGATTGAAAAGGATGCGTTCGCGTCATTCACTCATCAGTCTCCACCCAGGCAGGAAGCAAAGGACATCAACAAGGACTTTGAGGAATAAAACAACGAAGGCCAATAAGCAGAAGAAGAAAAAGAAAAAGATTGTTAGATCAAAGAAGGATTTCTTCTCTTAAGATGACTTATCTCCCCCACAAGGAATCATATCCATCAATCAGTTCCTCATTGAATCTATTCAATGCTGAAAATGTTTATGTCAGTGTCAAGTATGGCTACTATGAACAATTTCATCCCCAACAACCCCTCTCGGAGAATATGACACTTTCAAATATTTTCCAATGAAGACTATTTCATTGATTTGTCGTCAACATTTATTGATTTAAATGTTGTGATGAAGAAAAAGTTAGATAATACAATTCCAAATGCCGGCGATGGTCTTTCCTATGAAAACTGTATTCTACACAACCTATTCAAACAAATTAATGTATTTTTTAATGGAACATTGGTGAGCACTAGCAATAATTTATCAAACTATTCAAGCTACTTACAATTTATGATGGTGACACCAAAGGAGGACAAAGAGTTTAGAGGACAATCTCTCGTCTTAAAATATCAGACAGGTGTGGGTAACGACTGCGAGCTGAGCTCCGCGCTGATCGGGAATTATCTATCTTTTGGATTACTAGACTTAGAGACATTCGGCATTTGGTCATTGTTACCCCCCAAGTTCCCAGTTGACATAAGGCTACAGATGGCCCCATCGAAATTCATTTTGAGAAAAAAACTTCCTGCAGCACCCGATGCAAATGTCATTATCACATCTGCAATTCTCCACGTCCGAAAACAACAGGTTATGAGCTCTGTTGCATTGGCAGCGGAAAAGCTAAGAGCCAATGGTAACAACATTAAACTTCTTGTCTCCCATACAATCACCAATCAACGTCACATTGCCGCCGGCTCTCGTAGCTATACCGATTCATCATATATCAATAGAGAAATCCCATCAAAATTAGCTTTGGTCTTTGTGAAGAGTGGCAGTGCCGTTGGATCCTGGAGTGAATCCCTCCAGGATTTCATTTTTTTTGATCTATCGAGCCTTGTGTGAAAAGTGAATGGTATTCCACAGTACACTCTATCATTTGACAAAAAATCCTGTAGAACTCTGTACGAGTTGACCATGCAATCCCTAGATCATGACTCTCAACTATTTGAAAATGGAATAACCGATTCAATGTTTTCAAAAAATCATGGGGGTTATTGTTTTGGACTTGTCGGGGACTCGGGATATGAGTATAGTACGAACAGGGAAGGTACGTTTAGAGTGTACATTTGCTGATGTTCTGACTGAGAGTATCACGCTAATATCACTGAGTCAATTTGAAACCTATTGGAAAATCACACCCGACGGCAGTGTTCTACTAGACCTAGCACCATGAACACAAACCAAATAATCAATGTATTTAGTATGGATCCATACATGTTCCAGTACAAGTCCTATTGCATACCTTCGGACTTCATTGAAAAAATTCCAAGTGTTGACAATACCCTAATCATTGTTAATAGCAGTCCATCGACTTTGAAGACCGGTCATTGGCTATGCATCTTTCAAACAGCGAAGAATATTGAATTTTTTGATCCTCTTGGCCTATTGTATAAATTCTACGCTCCATACATCAGCAACTTTATTGAAAGCAGTGGGAAAACCATTATTCAAAATCAACGGAGAGTACAAGATTTAACGACTAAGGCATGTGGCGTTCCTGCACGATTCATTTTTATATTAAGGTACCACAACTGTGGCAAAAAACAGTTTCTTGACATCTGAGTTGATAAACTACGATTAAACAATTTTCTAATGGAGAATGTAATCAAAAGCTCAGTTGGGATGGATCTTATTACCCTGCGAATTAACTTTAATTAAAATTATTGTTAATTTTTTTATTAATAAAAAAAAAATTTATGTACAACATAACATGACTTTTCTGAAGTTTATATTTCATTCAATGATAGATATTCGTCGACAACAACTAGTGTGGGTAGATTTAATTAATTCACAGCTTACTGATCCTGATGTAGTGCAATGTCAGGGTCACATTTTCTACAGTAGAGCGTGACTTCACTCTTGTCATATCTCTTTGTATAGTCAATGATACTATTCTCATTCATTCTATAGAATTCACATGTTTCAATTTGCTTATTTGAAGCAATTTCATAAACAGTGTAGTCAAGTGTCGAATCACATTCCGTCACAGCCAAATAAAAATCAGTGGGCTTATAATCATAACACCCATTGTCTTCACAACAATGACGTAGAAACCATATTCTTTTGTTGTTCCAACAGTTGAATCGCTGACCCGGTTCCTCCTCCCAGAACAATCTAAAACCCCGACGATACCAATCTCGTAGCAATAAACTAAAATCACGGTTAGGATTCTTTCCAATCATACCGGGATATGTATTCTCCCACTGCTTACATTTATCATAATGACAATTGGAGCATAGGTGTCCTCTAGGATGAGAGTCACACACCTCTTCAAGACAGGAATTACAACCTTTAATTTGTACAGCATATCCTCTATGCAATTTACACGGGTTGCATAATCTACACTTTTCATCATACTCATCCAAGATATTTTATCAACTTGTATCAGGGAATTTCGGAAATTTTTAAATTGTAAAGTATCTTTATCTTCTACTGGCATGTCTATTCTTTGATTGCCATGAATTTTGCAATGGTTCATGTGATCTGAGAATTTTTTCTCAGACGTGAATGGGGAAAGGCAAATGGGGCAATAGAAACGTTCCCCTTTCTTCACACCTTGAGATAAGTGTCGACTTATTGCTGTAAAAGGGAAAAAATGACCATAGGAATTTACATCTTTGGGAGGCTCGTAAATAACCCAAACCCAATTTTTAAGATTATCCACCATCGGTGTCCTCACTGAATACAAAACCCCTTTTTTATTTGTTTTTTCCCCCATCTACAAATTCAGTGTCATACTGAAGAAAAACCACCCCAACCCAAGATTTTCATTTGCCTTCTCGAATATGCTTATTTTTTTCAAGGACACCGGATACTTCCCCTCTAAACAGTCAAAATTTACTTTAGGGAAATTTTTTCCGCCGTTACGTGCAAGTCCGTCGAGATTTTTCATTGTTGAATCATCTTTTAATGTTTTATGGGCTGCTGCTAAAAATGCGTATTTAAAGCATTGCAGCCCCGTGTCAAATCAGAAACTCTGAACCCCTTTGGTAGCCGACAAATCTGGGTGGCATTTTATTCGTCGAGCAGCCCCTGCCCCCTTAAAATAAAGTTTTTTTTTAAATCTACTGAGATTCAGATCCATGTGTTCAATGTATAAAATGGTGGACCCGCTTCCCCTCTCATTAAACGTTTCCAAAGTTGATATTAATTTATTTACCCAGTTGAAAAAGTTGCCCCCAAATTCATTTAGACTTGGGTAAAAAGTCTGGTTTACAGTTGAAAAATTAAAATAAAAAATATCCCCGGATGTCCCCTTTTTTAAATAAACTTTTTGATTCACTGATGCTTTAACTCCCTCTTGACCCCCCCCCCCCAAGTCTGAATCTTAATCTCAATTTGCTCTCGAATTCTGTCAATGTAGCTATGGAGAACATTCACGGGGTCTGTTAAAATATTGCTCCCGTCAACCACGTTTTCTTCGGGATGGTTAAAATCTACCATATGTTTGTATGTGACTCAGAGCCGACTCTAACAAATAAAATTCACGTAATTCCGAGGACATAGCACTATTTTCAAAAATGTCCCTGGAAAAATTAGGCCCAACAATTTGCATTGTTGCATCACTAAGCGTAAGGATGGGGGCTAGCAAAGAATTGCCAATATCCCCGGTCTGTTCAACCGCAATGGTCGGATATGGCACGAGCTCCGCTAGTAAATAATCCAAGGTGTTTAAGGACAATTGGTTGAGCCAACCTGTATTGTTCCGCGACGTAATTTCTATATGAGGACCCGGTTCACTTGCACTAGTAACACCGCCTAAATGTTCATGCATAAATCTATCTACCCAGTCCGGATCCTCTATCATATTATTATCACAAGTTAAATCGTCTAGGCTAGCTATTTCCCCAAAAATATCGTTAAGAAAACCCTCTTGCCATTCCATATTATCTACAACTAATGTAGGTTCATCTCTGAACTCCATTGGCGGTGATAGAATTTGTCCTGTAAATTCAGTTGTTTAATTATCCAACGGCAGTGCTATTTCATTAATCTGTAGAAAAAAGGTTTTATTTTCTATGTGAAATAACCATTATTTCATAAAGTTGAAAAAATCATGTTCATTTTAGTTGTATGTTTACCTGAATAAGAGCTGGATGGTCCTTTTTTTAGAGCCCCGGAGAGCACCTTTGGGGCACATGGAGCTTCCTTTGGGGTTGGAGGATCAGAACCCTTTTGTGTTGAGGTAGTGTAATAAAAAACACTTTTAAAATAGAACTTTTGTTTTATCATGACCCTAGAGTTTCAGCCTCAAATCATTTTTTAAAACATATTCTAAAATCATCTTTTAAAATGTCTCTAACTGTTTCGCTGAAATGTCCAAAACAGTTTCGCCCAAATAATGTTTTTGATAACACTGCGTTGTCACATTTTAAATTATTAAGAATCCTTTTCCTGTGTAAATTTCTCTATTTATCTAAGATTAAAACATCCGGTTATTTTAAACTTTTTAACGAGGGATTAGAACTCTAATTATACCTGTCAGATCAACATTCAGGCTTCCTGATGGCTTATTTTGATAAAGGATTAAATATGCGCAAAGCTAAGTGCAAAAACATATCCCAGTTTAAGAACGGTTGTTCAATTGTCAACTGTGAAATAGTATTTTGTTTATATATAGAGTTTGCTTAATGAAATAATGGATTTTTGCATTAGAAAATATCTTGCTTAAAAGAGAAATTACATGTAAGGTTTTATAAATCTATAGAAAAGTATGATAAGCTATTTGCTACTTCTGTGTTATAACCACTATTTTATATAGTGCTAATTTGGGTAATTGTAATGAAAGAAAATTAAATAGGATTATTATAGAATAGTTTAGAAACAAATTTAACGTTTACTCATCGAAAGTTATGCTCGCGAGGAAATTTGCCTCATTTTTGATAATATGGAAAGAAAAAAATTATATAAATTTACAAATTCTGACTGCCCTTGTACATCTGAAGTCCCTGGCAAAGCATGAAGAGGAGTGTCCTCCCGATCTTGACCAGATGAGACTGAAGCGTTATATGAAAGCATCCATTCCCTCTTAAATTTTCTACCAGGTTGCATAGAGGTTTGCGCAGAGCTGGCGCTTGGCTTGATTGAATTTAATGGTTCGATTACTCCTGTCTCAGCGTTGTCGTGGGCTTCATTCAATTTTGAAAGTTTTTGCTGAGATGATTGATCAACTGTATTCTAAAATAAAAATATTTTTCAGTTTTAAAACTATTTAGCTTACGGGAGAGTACTGCCCCTTCAATATCACTATCAAAATCCCAAAAGTTGAAAAAATTACGCAATTTATTTGGCTAGCTCAATTCTTACTTATTCAGAATATTAACAGAGGGCATTGGGTCTTCAATTCCATAGTATCAAACACGAAAAGTTGACAATTATATATTTTTTATGCAAAGCTTTTCACTTTGAAGGATGAACCAAGATATTACCTATTAAGCTTTGGAAAGTACTAAGAATTTTCTCCTAAAATAACATAGCCCAAAATTATCGGTGAATAAATTGTAGGTCCCACCTATATCCCCTCCTTAAGTTTAGACCTGAGGTCCGACGGCTTTACTCACCTAGGAGTGTTTTTTTTTTGTTTTACATAATAGAAAAAAGCATACTTAGCGTTTTCTATCAAATATACTCATTATATTTTAAGATTTTGTATTGTTGGAGGGGAGGGGGGCTAAGCTAGCTCAATTCTTACTTATTCAGAATATCAATGGAGGACCTTGGGCCTTCAATTCCATAGTATCAAAACACAAAAAGTTGACAATTATATATTTTTTTATGCAAAGCTTTTCACTTTGAAGGATGAACCAAGATATTACCTATTAAGCTTTGGAAAGTACTAAGAATTTTCTCCTAAAATAACATAGCCCAAAATTATCTGTGAATAAATTGTAGGTCCCACCTATATCCCCTCCATAAGTATAGACCTCAGGTCCGACGGCCTTACTCACCTAGGAGCGCGTTTTTTTTGTTTTACATAATATAAAAAATTAAAAATATTGTTTTCTATAAAAAATAATAATTATATTTTAATATTTTTTTTTTTTAGAGGGGAGGGGGGCTAAGCTAGCTCAATTCTTACTTATTCAGAATATTAATGGAGGACCTTGGGCCTTCAATTCCATAGTATCAAAACACAAAAAGTTGACAATTATATATTTTTTTATATGCAAAGCTTTTAAAACTTATATACCTAAATTACGAAACACTTAAAATCACAGAAAAAGGAAGAAAAAGACTGCTGGACATAGCCTAAACTAAAAATTATTATGTATATAAAGGGTTCACCCTCTAGCCTATATCTCACCCTATACGCTTTTTTTTTTTTAGCATTTTCAAAAGAGATATATATTCTAATTAACCGACCTTTTGTGATTTGAACAAAATTCGAACTTTAGTGTAAAGAGCATGATATTGAGGGAAGGGGGGGGATACATGAACTGTTTAATTAACATTTAAAAGAAGGAAGCCTTTTAAAAGAGCTAACAACACGATAAAAAAAAAACCTTAAGTAAGTAAGAAAAAGGAAATTCTTCGTTAACTTAATGGCGAGACAAAAAAAATAGATTTCTTTTTACTATAATAATGAGAAAATTTTATTCACCAGAAGTCGCTTAGAATATTCCATATCTATGTAAATGATTGCAAAAATATTGATACTGGTAGAATGAATGAACTATTCAAACTGTAGGAAATTCTAATCTGAAACTTGAATATATACGAAAAAAAAAATTGATTCTATTGGCAGCTAAACAAGACGCGCCGATTTTCTGACACGGATTTACCCTAAAAGACATGTATATCATGAAGTAGAAAATCTAGTCTACGTAAATTATGTCAGAAAAACTTGTCCTTCATAACATATTATGCAAGGTCCTAACTAGAACAAGATGGAACATAGTATAATGCCAAGTGAGGGAGCTCTGAATCTCTTTGAAAAGGTGTAGAGCTTCTATAGAATAACGTTGAAATTCGTATAGGTTCCATAGAAGTATTAGGCCATGTGAGAGGATACTCACTCTCTTTGAAAATAGCATAGGAAGGCCCCAAATGACATAGGAAGGAACGTAAAGGACCAGAATAGCATAGGAAGGAATATAAACCCTTAGAAGTATAAGGTAACATACTACTTACGGTTTAAATTGTGTGTTTTTTACTTAACTTTGGTATTAGGAGGTTTTCAATTTTACGCGTTGGTTTTAAGAACTTGTATTTGGATTAACTTTTTCTGAGGTTTTTTAAGTCAGGTTTCATGTTTTTGCGTGTGATGCTCGAGTTTATGTATGATGTTTTAAATATTGTGTGTGGGTTTGTGGTTTCACATTTAGGTTCGTCTTTAATTTCTGATATTTATGGTTTGTGTTTGTTTTATTTTTTTCTTTATTTTTTATTTTTTTTTACCCAAGCCCACATCCCAGTGGCAGAAGCCTGGCTAGCGATGGGTCAACCTGGAGGCGCCTGGTCTCATCCTTCTCTACGCCGAACCCTTGGCAGGAGCCTTAGGTCAAGTAAGTCAAGTATTTTTTTAGTGAAAGTGATCATTTGTTATATTCGTGTTTTATGCAGTCAAAGTTTTTGTATTTATATTTGAAATTCTGCTAGTTTTGAAGTTTTTGTCTATAGGGTTTAAATTGTGTTAACTAATTGTGTTATTTAATTGTGTATTTCCCCAAAAATCTATGCGTCATCCCGAAAAAAATTTGGTTCCCCAAAAATCACCCAATCACGGTGCCACCCATAGTAATTTATCACCAGTCACTTTCCCTGCAAATATTACTTTCCAGACCATAATTCTTCACTACTCTCTTGTTCCTTAATTTTCTTCTCTTTTGTTAATTTGCATTAAAACCAGACAGATGCAATTGCAATATACACAGTTCTTCATTGTGATGGTTTATCATTTTTCGTTTCTTATTTTGAAGTCGTGATATTTATTTTCTGAGATTGTAGTTCGTAAGTGTGTGACTTGAAAAAGGCTAATTACCTGTTTTGGCAGAGAGCCGAGATATAAACTAGTTTCGTTTTGAATAAAATTTTTGTTCGTACGAAATGGTCAGACTTTTCCTGAAATTGTAGAATAAAGACCTCTGTTTGAAAATCTTTAGACATTGTGAATTTAGACAGCGATAAGGGTTTCTGATTGAGATCAATTTTAGGACTTGGGTTCTATTTATTAGTTGCTGTGGTAAAAGTTACCACATTTGATGTCTGGCGGCGGGATAAGATCCCTGAATTTGGAGAGGTGTTGAACGTTGGATCTGTTTTAGGGACAAAGTGTCTACTATCCCCGCAAGTGATACCACTTGAAGAGCTCTTGAGTTAATGGTAACTAGTTTAATTACGCTTGCGACATTTTGTTGTTTTGTACGATTTTAGTTTTCCGTTTAGGCTTTTGAGAAAATTCTAAACCTAATCAATTAATTCACGTTACCGACATTTTGCTGTTTTTACAATTTCAGTTTTCGGTTTAGGCTTTTAAGAAAAGTCTAAACCTAATTAATTAATTCACCTTACCGATATTTTGCTGTCTTTTAGAACTGCAATTCTCCGTTTAGGCGTTTAAGAAAAGTCTAAACTTGATTAAGTAATTCACGTTACGACAGTTTTGCTGTTTTTATAGCATTTCAGTTCTCCTATTAGACTTTTGAGAAAAGTCTATACTCTCCAATTGATTATATCGCGAAACCCGCCTAACAAATTTTCCTGTTTTCCTAATCGTCGACAAATTGGAGTAACATTTTGCCGATAATTGAGGCGGTAAAGGAAGACAATATTTTCGTAAACCTTATAGATATTATAGGATCCTTTTTCAGTATAAGGAAAAACGCCTTTTTGTAACCTAAGGTGGGTAAAGTCATATGCCGGAGAATCCTACCGAGTCTGTGAGACAGACTAGGTCCAGTTCACTGGGTCGAGTTTACGAGAAATTACCCGATACTCAAAACGACGGAGCATCAGCGATTCCTAATAGGAGGACTAAAGTAGACCCTCTTAAGAGTTTAAGTCCAAGACGGAACAGGTATTTCAGTCAAATATAACAGAGGTTTTAGGTGGGGCTGAGAGCCTGGCGGAGGGGATCAGTTATCCTTACAAGAAGGGAGATCAACAGAGTGTGAAGTTTTTGCCTGAGGATATTTCTGAAACAGAAGATAGCAAGGCAAGGACAGGGAAAGCGGAAGGGAAGGTAGGGATAGAAGTATTGCCAGAAGTTTCAGCAAGTATTCAGATCTTGGGTAATCCAAATCCAATTCCAATGGATGCAGCACAGTTTAATCAACGTATGACAGCACTAAACGCCCTAACAACTAGCTTTGCGGGTCAACCAGCGACAAATCAGCAGCAGCCTACTGCAGCACAAGCCACAATTAGGCCCAAGCTAATGAAGCTGACAGATAGTGACGACATAGACTCGTTTTTAATTACGTTTGAGAGCAGCACGACGGCAAGTGGCTGGCCTAGGCAATAGTGGGCTACACAGCTGTATCCAGTTCTATCCGGTCCCGCACTGGAGACGATGTCAGGTTTATCGGCGTATACATTTGCTGATTATGATGCGGTTAAGACAGCAATACTTGAGAAGTATTCTGTCACAACTGAAACAAGCAGATGGTTTGCATGTTGAACTTCCAGTGAATGTTGAAGTCTCGGATCGGATCCCCAAGAAGTTCCTGGTGGGGAGAAATTTTCCAGAATTCCCGAGGCTGGTAGATTCGGAAGTTGATGTGTTTGTGCCAACGAGAGCCAGAGCAAGCAAGCTGGGTAAGTTACAAGCGGAGATTTCGGAGGTAAGACAGTGTAACTTCGACAACTTGATGTTTTCTGGAGGAGGAAAAGCACAGAAGAGTCGGGGGCAGAAGCGTAGAGAAAGGAAGGCCGCTTCTCAGGGCAAGTCAGACGGAGAGGAGGCTCCCATGAAATCTGGACAGAAAGGAAAAAGTTTTGCTAAGTTACAGAGGATGGATAAGACCTTGCAAGAATTCTGGGTATGGGATAAAGCCGAACCTACAGAGGCAAAAGATTTCATTGTAAGGGATGAGATATTTTGCCGTGTAGTCAATGATGGAGATCGGGATGAGCAGAAGTGGCAAATAATGGCTCCTTCAGCCTACAGAACAGACGTGCTAAAACTGACCCATATTTCACCTAGGGGAGGGCATATGGGCAGGCATAAGAACTACCGACAGGATTCTAGAAAGATTCTTTTGGCCGAATGTCTATCTGGACGTAGCAAAACATTGCCAACAGTTTCATAACAGCCAGAAAACGCCAGACAGAGAAGGTGCCATTTAAGCCCCTCCCGATCATCGAAACTCCTTTCCACAAAATAGGAATGAACTCGGTGGGACCTCTAGAGCGTAGTAAAACTGGTTTCAAGGGAATCCTAGTAATAAGCAACTATGCAAGCAGATATCCGGAGGCTATACTGCTTCGCTCGACCCACTCACATAAGATAGCTGACGAATTGATCAAGTTTTTCTCTCGAGTGGGGATACCTTCAGAGATTCTAACCGACAATGGAAGTAACCTCATCTCCCAATACAGATGAGAAACTTGAGGGAATGGAAACGGCTAAATTCATCAGCAAGCTAGATTTAACTCGAACATATTGGCAGATAAACATGCACCCTAATAGCATATACAAGACAGCATTTGTGACGCCAAATGGTCTATATGAGTTTTTCGTAATGCCATTCGAGATTCAAGGAGCAAGTGGAAGATTCCAAAAGCTCATGGATCGTGTTCTCAGAGATTTCAAATTCGGTAACTGCTATATCGACGATATTGTGATCTTCAGTGACACTTTCCAGGACAACCTGCGACATATCGAAATGGTGCTACAGAGATTGCAGTCAGCAGGGCTGACAGTCAATCCAAGGAAGTGCAGGTTTGGGGATACAGAAGCGGTGTTTTTGGGACATACAGCAGGAGGTGGAGTCGTTAAACCATCGACAAACAAGGTCCAGGGGATTTTCAATTATCCAAGGCCCCTTTCGAAAAAGGATGTTCGAGTATTTATGGGACTAGTTGGATACTATGGTTGCTTTATCCAGAATTTCACAGCTTTGGCCAAACCACTCCACCAGATGACGACCAAAAAGGCCCCTGAGGTAGTCGAGTGGACTCCCAATGCAAAACTGGCATTTGAGTCTCTGAAGGAGGCGTTGTGTTCAGTTCCAGTCTTGAGAAATCCGAACTATAAGGAGCCCTTCATACTACAAACTGAAGCGAGCGGCAAAGGACTTGGGACAATCTTGACCCAGTAGACTGACGGGGAGGAACATCCTTTTGGCTTCATAAGCAGGAAACTGACATCTGGTGAGAGTCGATACTCCACTATCGAGAAGGAGGCGCTAGCAATAAAATGGGCGATATCCAAGTTCCACTACTTCCTGACGGGTCGGCATTTCTTCATTGAAACATACCATGATCCGTTACGGTGGCTTCATGTGGTTTCGAATCAGAACAATAAATTAGCTCGTCGGATTCTCGTCCTACAAGCATACGATTTCGCCATTAGTAGCCGTCCAGGGATTGCAAACACTAATGCTGACGCCCTGTCAAGATATCAGGAATAGGCGACTCCTCCTCGTTTTGTAAGTACTATACATGAATTTTTCGTTGCAGGATCCAGAACGAATCGTCGCCGCGGAGAATATAAATCTGCCGGAGCACCTGTATGGATTTACCTACGAAGAAGTAAGGCAGTTGCAAGTAGCAGACCCCACGCTACAGTATTACGTAGAACTGCTGGCGTTTGAAATAACAGATCAAAGTGACGCGAAATACACATGGGATGAGCAAGGAATCTTAACAAGGTTCTTCAGCAATCAACTTCCCCAAATCGTCGTGCCCATGGGCTTTTTCCTAGAGTGCCTAATCATGGAGTGGCACATCAGACAAAATGGTTTTCACAGGTCCGAAAAGGAGGTGGCTGATCGTATTTTGCCGGAATACTTTTGGCCTGGGTTATTTAGAGATATCAAGAACTACAGAAAGAATTGTAACCACTGTCAGGCAGTCCAGTTGAGACAGGGTCAGTCTTTAGCCACACGTGTGTCATAGGGTTAAGCCAAAGTGGCGTCTCTCTTGTAAATAGTGCTCAAAATGGCCCTTCTCTTTTCTCGTCATAAATGAGGCCTCGAAGGAAGAACTAATGAAACCGTGCCTAAGGGGGAAGGGATCTGATGGTTTATTATTTTTCTTTTCTTATTTTCACGTCGTGATATTTATCTTCTGAGATTGTAGTTCGTAAGTGTGTGACTTGAAAAAGGCTAATTACCTGGTTTGGCGGAGAGCCGAGATATAAACTAATTTCGTTTTGAATATATGTTTTTTCATATGAATTGGTGAGACCTTTCCTGAACTTTGTAGAATAAAGACCTCTGTTTGAAAATCTTTGCAATTTGTGAATTTAGACAGCGATAAGGATTTCTGATTGAGATCAATTTCAGGACTTGGGTTCTAATTATTGGTTGCTGTGGAAAAAGTTGCCACATTCATATATTGAGAAAAAAAAGTATCGTCTTTATGAAATGAGATTAAATCATTTCGAATGCAGTTTCCCAATTTCAATTTCTTACATCATTTGTAGTCAAGAATTTTTTTTTAAGCTGAATAAAGCGCATTTACTACTATAAAGCTTCGGTTGGTTTTGAAATTGATAGTTGACAGATTATTTCTACAGCTAAATATTAAGTTGGCAGAATTTTGTTCTCTCTTGCTGTTTTTAGATAAAATTTTCTTAATGCTTAATACACATTGTTGAACGCCTTATAGATTAAAGAAAATAAAATCTTCTTTATGAAAAATTTTTACCCCCCCCCCACACCCCCCAAAAAAACCTTCTATTGAGGCAAAATTTAGCTATAGAATAAGCTATGTACAAGGTTGGGAAATTTAAGATTGAAACGGACAAAAATATAATTCATAAGAAATTGTAAATTATTGCCTATAGGGGGGGGGGATAGGGGGCTATTATTTTTAAATGATAATACCTCATTTTTTTTAATTGAAAGCAGGGATGCCAAAAAGATAATTTTTTTATCATTTAGGAAGGAGACGGATTAAATGATATCAAATTCCCTGGGAAACCATTGAAATATTTTTATTGACCCAGGGCCCCCCGTTGGGACTTGTTCATTGTCTTGGGTATTTCGCAATTTCTCATAGGCTACTGGCCTAATTTGGATTTTGTTTCTTCTCCCTTTTAATTAGATTTTTTGGAACTTATTGAATGCCACGGCGAATCTATGACTTAGTTTTTCAATAATTTGAGGTATATCTGAATAATTTTGATATTTTTGTTGTTATCATTGTACCCCTTTACTCATACCCTCAATTTTTTTTCATGGAAAACGAAGCTGTTGTTTTGCATGTTTGTTTGAGATGGTGTCCCATCAAGGTGGTATCCAGAGGGGGGGGGGTGTTACATTTCAATGATAATATCTCGAACTTTTTTATTGAAAGAAGGGATGCCAAAACGTTAATTATTTTTTTTTATTTTAAAGCAGAGACGGTATCCTATCATGGTGGTATCCAGAGGGGGGGGGGGTAGAAGCTATCATGTTTAAATGATAACACCTCGATTTTTTTTTGAAAGCAGAGATGCCAATAAGTTAATTATTTTTTTTTAATTTAAAGCAGAGACAGTATCCTATCAAGAAGGTATCCAGGGGGGGAGCATAGGGATTTATTATATTTAAGTGATAGTACCTTGATTTTTTTTATTGAAAGCAGGGATGCCAAAAAGTGATATATATTTTTTTTAATTTAAAGTAGAGACGGTATTCTATCAACGTGGTATCCGGAGGGGAGGGGCTAAGGGGGTATTATCGTGCCGGCGGTGCGCCGCCGCTGCTGTTTTCGGCTCCGCCGCCGCCGGTCTTCCCTCATCGGCGCGGCGCAGGGGTCTAGCCATATGGCCTTTACTATAGCCAACGCTATAGCATTGCCTTTGATTTTAGCTTTTTTCTCTCGCACTTCAGTTAATGTTTAAGGGGTCAAAGTTTTGTATTGTATTGTTTTTTTTTACGTTAGGTTTCATGTTTTTGTGTGTGATGCTCGAGTTTATATATGATGCTTTAAATATTGTGTGTGGGTTTATGGTTTCAAATTAAGTTTCTTGTTATTGAATTTTGGACCATGGCGTTTAGTTTTTAAGTTTTTTTTAGATTTTGTATATTATATTGAAAATTTCGTTTTGTTGGATTCTATTCTTTTTTTGGTTGTTTTAGCCAATTTCTCTTGCGCTTCAGTCAATGTTTTGTATTGTATTAGGTTTTTTAAGTTAGGTTTCATGTTTTTGTGTGTGAGGCTCGAGTTTATATATGATGTTTTAATTAATGTGTGTGGGCTTATGGTTTCACAATAATGTTCGTCTTTAATTTCTAACATTATGGTTTAAGTTTATTTTACCTATTTTTCTTTTATTTAGGTGGGGGGCGTACAGAGGATGCCCCTCCCACTAGGTGGAAAGACAAAGCCGATGAATTCCTCACCCAAGCCTACATCCCAGTGAAAGAAGCTGCGAGCCTGGCAAGTGATAGGTCAACCTGGGGGCGCCTGGTTTCATCGTTCTCTATGCCAAGCCCTCGGCAAGAACCTTAAGTCAAGTAAGTCAAATTTCCTTTTTGGTGAAAGTGATCATTTGTTATATTCTTTTTTTATATAGTTAAAGTTTTTGTATTTAATTTTAAAGTTTTGCTAGTTTTGAAGCCTATGTTTATACAGTTTAAATTAAGTGTTTTTTACTTAACTTTGGTATTAGAAGGTTTTCAATTTTGCGCGTTGGTTTTAAGAAGTTGTATTTGGGTTAGTTTTTTTTAGGTGAGCTGAAATTTTTTGTATGTAGCTAATTCTTTTTCTTAGATTTATTTTTGTTTTTGTTTGCAGTGTATAACTTGTTCGTTTGTCAGGTTTTAGTTTCCTGGATTGAGCCTTGGAGCTTAGGGTTTAATATTGGAAGTTTTAGTCCTTTTTCGTAGGGTAAAGAAAATTTTGAGTAAGATGTTCATCGAAAAATTTCATTTTTGTCATGGAAAGCCAAAAACAGTGGCAAAAAGAAAAAAGGCAAATAAAATAAAAAGGTTTTTCTTTTTCTTTTTTTTTTATTTAGTTAAAGCTGCATTTTGATTCATATTTCTTTTATATAGGAAGTTAAATCTTTTAACTTTGACATTCCGTTTTGATTGTGTTTGAAGTTTTTGTTTATAATGTTTAACTTGTGTTTTGCTTTTAAATTTTTAAACTTTTGTATTGAAATTAATGGTTTTTTCGCGCATTGGAATACGGCTCGACTTTTTTTTTATGAAATTTTATGTGGAAGAGAAGGTTATGTATTTATATTTAATTGTTTGTTGTTGTGTTGACAGAGTATAATCCGGTTTTGATTTCCTTAATTGGGGCTTGAAGATTATGCTTTTATTTTAAGCTATTTTCTCTTTCGTTGGCGGTTGAGTTGATTAAGTAAATATTATATTTGGATTCTTAGTTTTCTTCGGAAGTATTTTCCCTTGTAGTCTAGTCGCTTAGTCCACAAAACAGGATGGTTCGTGCAAATTTGGAAAAAAGTATGAAACTTGGTCCACATGTGCAGTTTGATGTGCTCTTTTGAACGAGACTGGGACACAATTGACCCGACCTCCCTAAGGGGAGAAACAGGGGGTAAAATCGACCAGAAGGGGAAAATACGAAAAAGTATCGTTTGCCTATTTCAGCTTGATAATTTGTGAGTATATTCGTTATTAGATAGAAACAGAAGGGAAGTCATGGGGAAAGTGCTTGGACTGTTCCACCAATCTGGGGGGGGGGGGGGGGCTGGGGTGGAATTTCAGCAGAAGGAGGAAATGGGAAGTGTTTGTTTTTGCCATTTTTAAGTCGACAGTCAGTTTTTATTCTCTGGTATTAGAAAGAAAAAGAAGAAGAAAGTAATGGAAAGTTCTCGGAGTGTCCTAGTAACTTAAGGGGGGAGGGGGTAAAGGGGGGTGAAAATGGTCACGAAGGGCTTAGATTTTTATCTTTTTCTTTAAAAAAAAATGTTCAGTATAATTAAAAATTTCAAAAAATTACTTACAATGCCAGAAACATTACTATTGCTCCGTTCACCCATATTTATGAGGTCAATAGCCCTTCGATACAACAGTCCATGAACCGAAAAACTGAGTAGGCGATGATTTATCGTTTAGTATGTATTCAAATCTTAACCAGATAATACGATGAAAAGGTAAGTCCTTACCCTGTATAGATTAACTTTATTGTTATTTTATCAATTTACTCAGATACGGGTGCTGTGCCACTTTGACCTCACCTTGAAGAAAAAGCTTGGCGCTATCTGTGCTGAAAAATTAGACTCCCATAGAGTTTGTGCTTAGTACTTTTGACATTTGAAAGTCCAGATTTACGGCGATCCTAGTTGTGTAAGTTAGGTTCTTTACTAATAACGAGCGTTGCTTACTCCAGTTCAAGTGGATAATAGGCCTTATTGACCTGGCTCATTTTGGGCTAGGGAGATACTGTAATGCAGTTCAGGTACTGATAGGTCAACGGCTATAAAGTAAGGACCTAAAATGCAGGGTGATGCGAGGAGTGTTCAATCCGTTTTTGGTGTAGGCAACATTGTTTCAAGTTCCCTGCGAACTTACACTTGTTTCCTGACTTGTTTGGCCTTTTTGCTTAGCAATCTTCTGAAGATTGTTGATGCTTTCTTCGCCAGTCCAGCCTTACTCAGTAGGGGTATTTTCACTGCCGCTCCGGTTGGCAACATTGGCCATGATTTCTCCGCTACAACCGCTACGGATTCCTTTCATGGGAGATCTATTTCTTTAATACGGCTTCCAGCAGCCGACCTGCTCCAAGAGAACAGCTCTCTTCGAAGCAGAAAGAGCAGTTTGGAGCATCAAGAATAGTCCGAAGCCTACCGAGAGAATATACCGAAGTCCCTCTTGCTCGTTTACACATAGCACACCCGTTAGTCCCTTGTATCGCACCGATAGACGAACCATCCATCACTTGAGAGCATCCTGTGAACGTAGAAGAAGATTGGTTGAATCATGTTGAAGAAGTAGTAAAGAAACACAACGGAAGTGCTTCGATGCCGGTCTCGTGGGCTGCATTCCACTTCAACAGGCAACCGACGGTGGACAAGCCAAAACGCACGATCGCACTGTTACCTTTTTTTAAGCATCAAGCGCATTCAGTAGCCAAGATACTTCATACTATGGATTTTATTAAGACAGTTGTCGCGTATCTGAACCCAGGTCAGACTCCAGTTTTGACAGCTGATCAGCCGCTCTATGCGCTGGCCAAACTGATACAGTGAGACTTTCCAGAAATACATCCGGAAGATTGGTTTATCGTCGTTTTAGGTGGCCTGCACATAGAAATGAATATCCTGAAAGCGCTAGGCGACTGGATGAAAGGACCTGAATGGGACGAGCTTCTTGTCCAAGCTGATTTCACAACGACAGGAAGGGCAAATGTCATTCTTAAATGGTCGCATGTTACTAGGTCCCGTTACGCTCACGAATTAACTGCTTCAGTCCTTCATATCCTTAGGCGCCGAGCATATGATGAGTTTGCTGCTGAGAATGGAGAGAGCAACATTGAGGTGCTACCTTTCGATAAATAGTGTGAATCAAGAAAAAAATTCAGTGCTCAGTTTAGTTACTGGTCAACTGTACTTGATATTGAACTGATTTCGTTGATGTTCGTACGATCCATCCGCCAGGCAGATTTTATGCTTTGTGTCGATGCTCTTCGAAAGATTCTGCCGTGGATGTTCGCTCTGGACGACACGAACTACGCCAGATGGCTGACGGTGCACGTTCGAGACGAGATTGCCTTCAGTACCCAGAACCACGCTGTATTTTGTGACTTTATTAAAGGAAAACTTCACAGTTCGAAAGACAAAACATACTTTTTCTTCCATGGCAATGGATCAAGCGCATGAACAGATGAACGAGAAAATGAAAGAAACATCCGGTTTGATTGGACTTACCGAAAACGCAGATGCCATGCGTCGATGGATCACATCAGGTCCCAATGTTAAAAGTGCCGTTGAGGAGTATGAAGAAAGTTTCACAAATCCTTCTTCTGAAGAAAACTTGAAGCATCATGAGGACACACCAAAATTACGCATGCGATTCATGTGCCATGTTCAGGACTTTCTTCAAGTTGTTGAAGAAAGGGGCAATCCATTTGCTGAATCTGAAAACGACCTTCGTACCCTTGAAACGAAGGAGGTTCATGCCCGGTAATATAGTACACAGTGCCAGGAACGCATACAAAATTGGACTCGACCTATATAAGAATTTCACCGAAGACGAAACAAGTGATTTCTATTCTAATGGCGAAACAAGAGATTTCTAGCCTGAAAAACAGTTGTTCTTTGTTTGGTAGATTGTACATTGCCTGCCAGTCTCATGACGGCGACATGGACGAGTTTCTTAAGCACGAGAACCAGCCCCCCCCCCCTGCACTGTTCAACAGCGGATCCCTTGGGAAAACTGCAAAATCTGACCTTACAACTTGTTTAGAAGCATTGCTGGACATACCAAATACTATTCCTTGAGTCAGGCGATAAAAGGTGAGGATTGCAGTATTTCCAATCGTAAAAAGAAAATATATCTGTAAATATGAAATTCAAATAATTAATAACATCAAAACTTTTTTATTGAAAATTTTCAATGTTAAATTTTTTTTGATGATATTAAACCTTTCTCCGTTCATTATATATGAAAAATGGTTTTGCTAGTTCTATATGGCGCTGATAACAGATATTTTATGGAGAGAAATATTTTCCTATACTTTCTATCTTTTAAAATAAAACCCAAAATGAAAGGCCACACCTGATGTTTTTATAACCCTACAGAGTTTAAGTTTTGTAATATCTATATTGTTTTAAGTACGTTGTGTTCTGTCACTTCACAAAGAAATCTATCACTTGACGTCGGAGCAACCATGCAAGTTTTTATTATTCACAATAATTGTTTTCTTATGGCTAAGAAAATTGTTAAAAAGGATTTGAAGGCCGATACTGAAACAAGAAAGTTTAAATTTATAGATCACTTGCCTAAAAACAATGATTTTACTCCAGAGAAATGTCACTGGATAAACAGTCGAGATAAACATAGATAAAAAGAGAGTTTATTCGTATGAAAGGTTGTCACTCAAATCCTTATTTTTATTTTTACTGGGTTACAGTTTTTCACAAAACAACCACTCATGTCTAAAAGAGGTTTACCTATCTCTCCCTCTAGAAATATATTTTCCTCGTTTGTCTAGATTTGTTGTTCAGCATTGGTTAAACTGAAGCATCAGTTAACCCAGTTTTGAAACGGTAGGACTATTTTTCTATCAAGCAGTTCGTGGTAACGAACTGTAGGTAAGAAGCGAGTCGCTCCTTACCTACGGAGGCTACGAAGGCTCGGAGGCGGGTTGCTCCGAGCGACCCAGCTCAGTAGTAACGGAAGCTCTAAAAAAGAAATTTTGATACTAATAGATACATAAAAAGAATCAGATTTCTATGCTCATTTCAAATATATAAGTTTCATTAAGTTTAGTTACAGCCATCAAAAGTTACGCAAGAAAATTTGCCTTATTTGAAGAAAGGGGGAAACACCCCCTAAAAGTCATAAAACCTTAATGAAAATACCATCATCAGATTCAGCGTATCAGAGAACCCTACTTTCAAGGTTTCAAGCTCCTATCTGCAAAAATATAGAATTTTACATTTTTTGCCAGAAGAAAGAAGTTTGGTTTTTTGTTTTTTTTTCTTTCCAGGGATGATCGTATCGACCCAGTAGTCCTAGAGTATCACGAGAGGTGCCCTTCGAACTACAATTATAAGTTGTAGTAACTTTTTTAAGTGTCCCACGCTTATTTTTTTCCCAAAATCACCCGGTCAAAATTTTGAGATAGCAATTTTGTTCAGCATGGTCGAACAATCTAATAACTATGTCTTTGAGGATGACTTAATCCCCCACAGTCCCCTGTGGAAGGGCTGCAAGTTACGAACTTTACCCACTGTTTACATATAGTATTGGTTATTGGGATGCATGCAGACGTTTTCAGGGGGGATTTTTTCTGGTAGTGGGGGGGGTGGATCGGGGGTTACGTGAGTGAATCTTATCACGAAGGAAGTTTTCATGGGGGAAGGGACATTGCTATGAAAGGGGCGCCGGATTTCTCAGCATTATTTAAAAAAACGATCAGAAATTAAATAAAGAAAGTTTTCAACTGAAAACTTTTCAACACCGAAACTTGAAACGAACAGAAACTATTACGTATATGATTGGGTTCACTCCCTAGTCATTACCTCGCTCTGTACGCTAAAGTTTTTGGTAGTACTTTCATAAGAGCTATTTATTCTAATTAACGGCGTTTGTGATTGAGGGGTCATTCTTAAAGAATTGGAAAACAATTTGAACTTTAGCGTAAAAAGCAATGTATTGACATGGAGGGGGGCCTAATATAGGTAATAAAGATATACGAATATAGAAGTTCGTTACGTAAGTTAATTCGTAAGTTACGTGTATTTATTACCAATAAAACCGTTCGTAAATAAAATTAAACAACTTTTGAGAAAGCCATTTAGCTAAAAAAATTAATATTACTAGAAAAATTTTGTTTTAATTATTCATATACGGTAAGCAAAAATCAAAACCTGAATTAATTTTAAAAATTTTATAAATTAAATAAAAAAAACAAGTTTTTTTTTTAACTGAAAGTAAGGAGCGACATTAAAACTTAAAACGAACAGAAATTATTCCGTTTATGAAAGGGGCTGTACCCTCCTCAACGCCTCGCTCTTTACGCTAAAGTTTGACTTTTGTCTCAAACTTTGCTCTTTAAAACAATAAAAAATTTAGCGTAAAGAGCGTGGCGTTAAGGAGGGGACATCCCCTTTCCTATACGGAATAATTTCTTTTCATTTTAAGTTTTAATGTCTCTCCTTACTTTCAGTTAAAAAAAAAACTTGTTTTTTTTATTTACTCAAACAGTTCGTGGTAACGATCTGTAAGTAAGCAGCGACCCGGCTCAGTAGTAACCAAAACTCTAAAAAGCAGAACTTTGATACCAATAGATACATCAAAAGAATCAGATTTTTATGTTGATTTCAAATATATAAATTTTATCAAGTTTAATCACACCCTTAAAAAGTTACGTGATAAAATCTGATAAAATCTGATTTAGATAAAATCTTAAATCTTAATGAATCAGATAAAATCTGCTTCATTTTCGAAAAAAAGGGGTAAACACCCCATAAAAGTCATTGAACTTTAATGACAATCACACCATCAGATTCAGCTTATCAGAGAAACTCACTATAGAACTTTCAAGCTCCTATTTGTAAAAATGTGGAATTTTGTATTTTTGCCAGAAGAAAGATCACAGATGCGTGTTTTTTTGTGTTTTTTTTTCCAGCGGTAATAATTTAGTAATATGATTCTTTTTAGACTGAGAGATGCCGTAGACAAACTTCTAAGAGAATAACAGTGCGGTTTTAGAAAAGATAGAGGACGTGTCGACCAAATTTTCACTCTTAGGCTAATAATTTAGAAGTTCCTGAGTTGTCAAACACCTTTGGTCCTCAGTTTTATAGATTATGAGCAAGCGTTCGATTCTGTTGATAGAAGAGTTTTATTAAAGGTTTTATCTTTGTATGGTATACCAGACAAATATATTACAGTTTATTATTGTTTAAGAAAAAGAGTTGTGAGAAAGTCAAACTTTAGCGTAAAGAGCGAGGCGTTGAGGAGGGCACAGCCCTTTTCATATACGGAATAGCTTCTGTTCGTTTTAAGATTTAATGTCGCTCCTTACTTTCAGTTTAAAAAACTTTTTTTTATTTAAAGGCTGCGAAAGCAGGGAGTTTGGGGGGCGGTGGCCCCCCAACTGTGCCTCATAATCCCTTCACGTTTTAAGGTTCGATTTTGTAACTCAGCCTCTTTAACTCTTTAGAAAACGTAGTTTTTTTCAAATAATTATTAGTAAAGATGGTGGAAGCAGTAAACATGTTAAAAGTAGAATAGCCAAGATTCAGGGTGTTTTTCACAGTAAAAAAAAAGTTTGGTACAATAGGGAAACAAGTCTGCGAATCAATATTTGAACATTTGAAGCTGTAATGATGACAGTGGTCAAATACGGCTGTGATCCATGTGTGCTCAGTAAAATGGAGGAAAATTTGCTAGAGGTTATCCAGAAACACTTCTTAAGGATTGTTCTGGGTACCCGGCTGATTGACCGTATTTCAAACAATAAGCAATACGAAAAATGGGGTTCAATACCACTCTCTAGGGCTATAATGAAAGAAAGGTTGAGGTGGTTAGGGCACGTTGTGTGGATGAAGGATGACAGAATGCCGAAAATTGTTCTTTTCGGCCAACTGTCTAGGGCTAAACGGAAAGCAGATCGTCCTCGTCAGGGGTGGGAGTACATCATAAAGAAAGATTTAAAGGAAATGGGATCTTCGTGGGTGGGTGTAAAAAGGGAGGCTTTGAATAGATTGGGATGAAGGAGGAGCGTGCGCAGCAGTGTTGGCCTCAGGTGTGTGGGTGCTGCGGTGAGTTGTTAGTAGTAGTAGTAGTTGTTGTGATCGTATCGAACCAGTAGTCCTAGAATATCGCGGGGGGACTCATTAGAACTGAAATTAAAAGTTCTAGTGCCCTTTTTAAGTAACAAAAAATGGAGGGCAACTAGGCCCCCTCCAGCGCTCATTTTTTCACAAAGTCACCCGACCAAAATTTTGAGATAGCCATTTTGTTCAACATGGTTGAAAAATACAATAATTATGTCTTGGATGATGATTTAGTCCCCCACAGTCCCCGAGGGAGGGTTTGCAAGTTATGAGCTTGGCCCAACGTTTACATATAGTATTAGTTATTGGGAAGTATACAGAAGTTTTCAGGGGATTTTGTCTGGTAGCTGGGGGGGGGGGGGTTAAGTGGGAGGATCTTTCCATGGAAGAAATTTTCATTGGAGAAGTGACATTGCTATGAAAGGGGTGCCGGATTGCCCAGTATTATTAAAGAAAACATCAGAAATAATAAAAATAAAGATTTCAACTGAAAGCAAGGAGCAACATCAAAATTTAAAACGAACAAAAATTATAAAGATTTTTTTGTACTTTTATCAGAGCTATTTATTCTAATTAACGGCCTTTGTGACTAAGGGGGTCATTCTTAAAGCATTGGAACATAATTTGATCTTTATCATAAAGAGCGATGTATTGACTAGGGGAAAAGCCCTATAATATACGTAATAAAATTATACGAATATGTAAGTTCGTTAGGTAAGTTATTTCGTAAGTTACGTCAGATCAAAATTTCGAGAAAGTCATTTAGCCAAAAAAAAGTAAAATTAATATGCAAATTTCTTTTTAATTATTCATATACGGTGAGTCAAAATCAAAACTGCATTAATTCAAAAACGTTCAGAAATTAAAAAAAAAAACAAGTTTTTTTAATTGAAAGTACGAAGCGACATTAAAACTTAAAACGAACAGAAATTATTCCGTATATGAAAGGGATTGTCCCCTCCTCAACGCCTCGCTCTTTACGCTAAAATTTGACTCTGTCTCACAACTTAATTTTTTTAAAAGATAAAAAATTTTAGCTCAAAGAGCGAGGCGTTGAGGAGGAGACAGCCCCTTTCATATACGGAATAATTTCTGTTCATTTTAAGTTTAAATGTCGTTCCTTACTTTCAGTTAAAAAAATTTTTTATTTAATTCCAAGACAAGGAACACTATGCTTGGCTTCCTTAGCTACGTCTCAACAATAAACCAATGAAATTGAAGCACGCTTCGAACATGAAAGCATAGATTACTAATGTCTCTTTTCCTATTCGGATAAAATTCTATGTAAATTGTTGCTGCCACATCGTTCGTTTAGCCAGATAGTTGGTGGAATAACAGTTTCTTTAAGGATATCATGAGTCTATAATTTAGATTGTCCCTGGAAAACACCCCAGATGTGTCAGGAGAAAAAAAAAATCCCAGTCCCGTAAATTCAAAATTTTCGTTAGCATGTATGTTTTTGACAGCTAAACCTTGTAAGTTTATCGTCGCATAAAATAAATAATTCTAAACTATCCCCATGGGACATTAGTTGAAGAAAAGGTTGTTTATAAAGATAAACAGTATTTACACGCTGTTTGGAAAAAAGAACTAAATTCCACAAGTCATCTACAAAGATGTTTTTCTATTATGAAAATCGCTCAATTCTTTTTTTTTAATAGAAGGCTGTCTTGGATTTAAAGGAATCTTTCAAATACAGTTCTTATTCATCTGAAAGCGAATACAAGAAAAGAAAAGAAAATCTTACAATATACGATTTATTATTAGAATTAGTCAAACAAATATCTAAGGCTTAAAAAGTGTTAAAAACAAGGTTTTTATATAAATAGAAATTATATAAATAATTGTCTATCATTGTGGGTTAGTAGTCTTACACATAGCCAGCCTCAATTTAACTTGGTCATTGTTTTGGTTCTTACTTCTAATGCCGTAAAATTCACGAATAAACTTGATAACCATGCACTAAGTTTCTTCAATTTTTAGGATAACAACTGATTTTAAAACTGATTGTGGTCCCCTTTTCATTATTCATCAAACGATTTTCTTCAAACAAATAGATTTAATTTAAACAAAATTTTCAGAAGCCACAAACAAAAATGCTTTTCTAGTCAACTCTTCAATGTTATTTTCAAGGAAACTATTTAAATTCCTTCCAGAGAAATATGACTGTCATGAATGTTAAAGAATCTTCTAAGGAAGCTTTATTGCACCCGAACGCAAATGTTGGAGCAGGAAAAAACAGAAACATTATGAAATTGAACCAGATAAATATTGAATGCTCATGGTTTTGTCTGCCTTTAAAAATATCCATTCAAAACCACCACAAAAAAAAATATACATATATACTAACTCTATGATATTATCTTTTCCTTATCTCGATCAGTTTGTGCCAATTGTATATATATATTTTTTTTGGTGAGGGTTTTATTGTTTTTTAGTTTTAAGTTGGTTTTTTATCTTGTTCCTCTTGTGTTTCTTTCGTGCTGAAGACGCCTTGTTTGGATACAGGCGAAATATTCGCGTTGTTTTACATTTTTCGTTTCTATTCTCTCCACTTGCCGCAGTCTCGTTTTTTTTTTTTTTCTCACTGAGACTTTTATCTTTATTATTTTTTTGTAATGGCTGGCCGGTTCGGCTTAAGATCTTTCAGAACTTAAATCGAGCCAAAATTGATCGAACAGTTCGTGGTAACGAACTGTAGTCAAGGAGCGATGCGGCTCAATCATAACCGAAACTTTTAGAAACAGAGTCACGATAATTGTAATAGATAAATTAAAACAATCAAATTTTAATGCTTATTCAAAATATATAAAATTCATGACGTTTAATGTTACCCACCAAAAGTTACGAGCCTGGGAAAATTTGCCTAATTTTTGAAAAAGGGAGGAAACACCCCTAAGAAATCTAGTATTCTTAACTAAAGTCACACCATGAGATTCAGCATATCAGAGAACCCTACTATTAAAGATTTCAAGCTCCTATATACAAAAACTGGATTTTTGAATTTTTTTCCATGAAACAAGATCACGAAAGCGTGTTTTTTTGTTGCGGTTTTTTCCATGGGCGATTGTGTCGAACCAGTGATCCTAGAAGATCAGCAGAGGACTCATTTGATTGGAAATCAAAAGTTCTAGTGCCCTTGTACGTGACCAATAATATTTATGGGCAGATAGCCCCCCTCCCATCCCCATCTTTTACCAAAAATTGTCCGATCAGAATTTTAAGATAGCTATTGTCTTCAACATGGTCGAAAGATCTAATAACCGTGCCTTTGTGGATGACTTGATCAACCACCAAGCACGGATACAAGATGGAGGCGATGGGGGTGATCATACCCCATCCCCAAAAGAGTTTCTCAAGAATCCTTCCTAAATTATACTATTGAGTACTATTTACGAGAAATAAGGACTGAAAAATCGATCGTTTTCTGAAATAAAAACAATGAAACATATCACCACATTAAAACTGTTCAAAACCGGTATGCGTATGTGCTATTAGGGAGAGCCCATGGGAGTGCAGACCCAAGACAAGAAGGCTAGATAGTGAAAATAATGTGGCCTATATAAGCATGCAAAGGTTGGCATCACTTATCACGTAATACATAGCATGAGTAAGTAAATATGACGGCACTAGACCCTTAAGGTCCAAACTGGCGGTGCTGATCTCCGTTTTGTGGCCCTTCAGCCAGAAATTGCAATGCAGGGCTGGGAGCCAGCCATCCTGTGCTATTGCACACCCTTTCTGCTTACCTTTCTCAGATTTCTCCAGGTACCCATTTACAGCTAGTTTGACTGTGGCTGAGCTTAAAGAGTCACGCCACTGATCCCCGTACCGAACCAAATAACTGACTACGCCAGGGATTGATACGTCCAAATTGAATAATTTTATTTCTATCAATGAACTTGACAAAAATCAAGACTCCTATACCAACGCTATAAATGTTTGCCTCATTGCTAGCAGTCACACAAAATTATGTAAAGTACCCTGACAATGATGCCAATTCATCTGCCAGCAATCTAATGTCTGCCTCATTAGGTGGCACTGAAATAGCTTAGAGTTGTGGTGAAGATATAGGCTTGTCATCTATTATAAGGGTCAAGGTTGCATCTTTCTTTATGTCGAATGGCTTTGCATCCTACTGTAAAGAGATTTAAGAGTCATGTGTCGCCGCATACCAATCAGGAGTCGGAAACTTTCGCTCCTCAATTTCTTCCGTCAAGTCTATATCAAAAGTTAAGTGAGTATATTTCACATCTCCCTTGGCATATGAGACCACGTTATACTTATTTTTCTCACATGTGGAACCCGTTGCAGGGCACCTTAAGGTCAACTATCCTTTCTGGTGTACCTCAACGTGGTATTTTGAGCAGTAACATTCTTTGGAAGATTCATTTTCTGCTGCTAGGGCTAGACATAGTAGCACCATTTATCACCCCCTTTACCTATTTGTCGTACTTTTCTTGACATCATATTCTGAACTTGATTAAGTTCTCTTCTAGTCTCATAGAAAACAATTTTGGACAAAAAATCAAACTAGCTCAAGAGTTCGTTTTCTGCTGCATCATAACGCACTGCATCAAAACGCCTCTGATTGGCTACAATGTTTATTGATGTTTAGTGGCAATATAATTATTTACGTCTACGACGTCTAACGGATATCGATGTTTAGTGGCAATCACATCCTCGACATAAGTTTCCCAGTGTCTTGCGCAAGGGGCATAGTGAGCCAGTTGATCTTCTGTTACGTTACGTTCCGTGGATAGCAAACCCGGCGTAATTCAATTATTTTAAACAAAATTGTAGAGCGGGGGGTGTTCCACTTTCTCCTTTTGGCACTGCCATCTCCCCTCAAATTAAGGCTCTGTATCCGTGCTCGTCACCCACGGCCCCCGGGAGAAGGGCTGCATTTTATGAACTGTGCACATTGCTTACGTATAGTATTGGCTAATGGGATGTATAAAGATATTTTAGGGCGGGAAGGGGGGATTTTCTGGTTGGGTTGCTTACGGTGCGGAAGCATTAATCAAAAAGCCATCAGAAATTAAAGAAAAAAACAAGTTTTTCCGATTGATAGTAAGGAGCAACATTAAAATTTAGACAAACAGAAATTATTACGTGTATGAGGGGGGTTGCTCCCTCCTCAATACCTCACTCTTTAAGCTAAAGTATTTTGATTTTTTTTAAACATGTTATTCTAATTACGGTCCTTATATATCAGGAGGCATTCATAAATAATTGGAACAAAAAGTCAAACTTTAGCGTAAAGAGCGAGGTACCAAGGAGCGGTAAACTCCCCTCACATACGTAATAGTTTCTGTTCGTTTTAAGTTTTAGTGTTGCTCCTTACTTTCAGATGAAAAACTGTTTTAATTTAATTTACATAAAACACCAAAGTAAGATATGAGAGAAATTACAACAAAGTAAAACAAACGAAAACCACAATGAAGAGTGAAATCAAACCTCGTTGAGCAAAAAGAGAAGGACAACACTTTATTTTCCATGGGAACTATTCTTTCTGCTTATTTATTAAGCTCGGTTTCTTATAAATTGACTTTGCTTTGTAAAAATTAGCAGTAATATTTGCTAAGTGTGTAGTATCTACGGTGGATGAATAAGGGATAGAAACGTGGTAATGGCAGCCATAGTTTTCCATGAAGTAGATGTGGTAGGAATAGTCATAGTCAGGATCGAAGAAATACATGTCTATGAAGTAACTGTCATAAGAGTAGTGATGATAAGAATAGTTCTGATCAGGAGGGTTTCAATAGGATCAGTCGTATTAACATTAGTTACGGTTGAAGTAGTGTTGCGAGATGTAATCCAAAAATAAGTCTGAGTGGCAGGAACATGTAAGGTTGTAGGTAGCAGGTAGAGACCTTATAAATAATTTGAATGGTAGTTTTAGGAGCAGCCATAGGAGGAGTAATGGCAGGATCAATGCAAGATACTGGGGTATTTAAGAATGCTGTTATTGATGTTAAAAGTAAAGATCACCATTTAGTAGTGTCTAAGGTTAATTTAAAGCTGAAATTTCGGAAGGATAACTACCTCCCGGGAAGTTATGATGTTGGTGGACTCCAGGATAAGAATCTGAGAGAAACTTTCCAAGAGCACTTGAATTCTAAACTTGATAGTTTAAATGTGACAAGGTGGAAGATGGTTGGAGTAATTTTTGAGAAACAATTTGTGAAGTTGCAGTTGGTATCTTAATGGGAAAAAAGTTAGGACTGCAGCTTTGAATAATTGTGAAGAATCTTTATGTTTCATAGGGAGGAGAAGGGGCTTGGACAAGAATTATCCGAGTAATGGATATTATGAAAACAAAAGGAATATAAAGAAAGTGAAGAAAACATGAAAATGTGAACTAAGGAGGTGTGAAGTGGAGGCCATGAAAAATGTTGTCGAAGATCTGGAAGATACAGTTAGACGGCATATTAGTAAAATATTGTACTGGCATGTTAATAAATTGACAGAGAGTAGACAGCCTGGACTTGTCCTAGTTAATGATAGGAACGGAGCTTCAATTAGTGATAAGGAAAGATTTAAAGGGAGATGGGCAGAACATTTTGAGAGTGTGCTAAACCGGAAACGATAGAGGAAAAGATACAGAGGAAAATTTAAAAAAAAATTGTGATACCTTGGATGTGAAGGAAGATTCCTTTTGTGAGGAAGAATTAGCAACAGTACTAAAAGGACTAAAAATTAATAAGGCGCCAGGTGCTGATAGTGTGGTAAATGAGTTTCTTAAATATGGTGGTTTTGAGGTTAGAAATAAGCTATTGAAGATTATGAATGTAACTTTTGAAAAAGGGGAAATACCTAGCGATTTTAAGAAAATCTTAATTAAACCACTGTATAAGAAAGGTGATGAGGTGGGCAGCGTCACTTACCTTGGTAGTATTATTGGCAAAGACGGTGGGAGCAGTGAAAATAATAAAAGTAGAATAGCCAAGGCTCAGGGTGTTTTTTCACAGCTAAAAAAAAAGTTTGGAAGAATTGGAAGATTAGTCTGCAAACCAAGGTAGAATATTCGGAATCCACAGTGATGACAGTGGTCAAATATGGCTCTGAAGCAAGGGCTCTCCGAAAAGCGGATAACGTTTTGCTGTATGTTTTCCAGAGAAATTGCCTACGGATTGTTCTGGGTACCCGGCTGACTGACCGTATTTCAAACAATAAACAGCACGAAAAATATGGTTCATTCCAGCTTTCTAGGGCTATAATAAAAGAAAGGTTGAGATGGCTATGGTACGTTTTTTACATGTCTTAAAATGAAATTAAATATACTTAAAACAAAAACAACACATTTAGTGTTTCTGAAATGCAGAATGAGAATGATATAGATATGTTAGTCGTGGTTTTTACTATTAGAAAAATAATGTTTGTAGTAACACTTTTTTTGAACTGAATTTATTTTTTTCTTTATTTTTTTATTTATGCGGCTGTACCAGGGGTACTCTATTTGCTGGTTATCGACAGCACCGAAAATATAATTTTAATATCATTGAAATAAAATAAATAAAAACAAATAAGTAAAAAAAGAAAAAAAGAAAAAAAGAATAAAGATGTTATTACGAATATAGTTTTTCTAGAACGAAAAATTACGATTATCATATGTATATCATTTTCATTGTGTATTTTGAAAATGTCACAAGTGAATTTCTTTGGTACTTAAAATTTTCGGGACGCTGAACATGGTTTTTAATTTTTTTTATACGGCCGACCCATAATACTCTATGCATAGTCATCGACACTACCTAGTTTATTGTATGTATTAGATTAGTATGTTTTGTATATTGCAAGCATAAACACTTGCTTTTGATTTTTTTTTAAGTGAAGATTAAATGTTCGAAGAAAGTGTTCGCACATAATTAATTTATCGTTTCGTTGAATGCTGACAAAGACTAATTTGAACTAAAAAACAAGTATTAGTCATGATAGTAATCATAATAGTAGTCATGATGGTCATAATATTAAGAAGTTAAATTTCTTTGGTTTACCAAACAATTTAACAATGCACAAGGTGGATATTCATGAATGAGATATCCGGAACTGATTAAGAGAATGCAAACATAAGACTAATAGTTGACGATGAGGGGCAATTTCTTGTTCATGCTACTGGCAACATTGTACCTGTTGATAAATCATATCGCCATCTTTCGAGAGTTACTATTCGATGGAAATTCAAAAGAAGAAAGGCGTACTCTTCTAGCAATATCATAAACCATATCTTGTCTACGTGCCATAAATGTTACCTGTGTAAAAACAATGTGATAATAGACTGTGAAATTGCAGGCAAAATAAAAAGTGTATCGGCATACAGTATCGCTAATGAATATAAGGATCAATTGATGGAAAATAAATAACACGTTAACATTATTACTACCATTTATCAAATACCAACAGATACAATAAATGAAGCCACTAATACCACAAATGAAACACATATTGAACCTGTAGGTGATACGGCAGTAAAAGTTTTGAATGACTCAAAATGGATTAACGAGTATTCTACTGACTACAAATTAAGAGAAGAGAATACCTACACTATCAAGAGAGAACAGGATGAATGGTTTTATGGAACAGATTCAAAATGTCCAAAGTTCCTCAATGATATTAATAATGTATTATTATACATTAATGTATTATAATATATTTAATATGTTAATATTCTAAATGTGGTTATTTCGATATAAATATTATATGCATTACTTTGCTATGTCACCGTCATTTTTAGGTTACGCTAGCCCGTCAAACGTTTAGAAGGCGTATTAAAAAGTCAGAGATGTAAGAAAAGGAATTTTCAGATATAGATACTACTAGTCGGGTTCATATAAGATATATTAGAATCTGCGAAATGTTAACAAGGATTTTACCAAAGTCTGAGAGGTATAGAATGATCAAATATTTTTTTCTCTTTTTGGGGAAAAATTCAAAATCGAAGCATAACTTTTTTTATCTTCTACAGAAAAATTCAGAACAGAAGTTGGAATTTTTTCTCTTCTATGAGAAAATTTCGAACTGAAGTCAAAATTTTTCTCTTGTTTAGAAAAAATCAGAATTGAAAGTAAAATTTAATTTTCGTTGAGAAAACTCAAAATTAAAGTATATCTTTTCCATCTTCTACAGAAAAAATCAGAAAAGAACTTGATTTTTTTTTGTATTCTTCGAGAAAATTCAGACTGAAGTGGAACTTTTTCTATTTTTGGAAAAATTCAAAATATAACTGTAAATTATTTTCTCTTCTTTGAAAAAATTTGGAAGAGAACTTGAACTTTTCTTCACTTCTTTGAGAAAACTCAGAATTAAAGTCAAAATTTTTCCATTCTTAAGGAAAAATTCAGAATCTAAGTATAATTTTTCAATCTTCAATGAAGAATTTCAGAAAAGAACTTGAAATTTTTTTCTCTTCTTTGAGAAAATTCAGAACGATGGTGGAACTTTTTTATTCTTTGGAAACATCCAGAATTGAAATGCAACTTGTTTTCTCCTCTTTGAGAAAGCTCAGAATTAAAGTCGAACTTTTTCTCTTCTTACGGAAAATTTTAGAGTCGATGTATAGCTTTTCTATCATCTACGGAAAAATTTAGAACAGCACTTGAATTTTTTTTCTTCTTTGAGAAAATTCAGAACTGGAGTGGAGCTATTTTCTCTTCTTCAGAAAATTAATATATATATATAATTCTCATTCTGTATTTGGAAAATATTAAATGTGATTTTTTGTTTTAAGTTTATTTCAGGCCATTTTAAGACATGTAAAAAATGTTGAAAAAATTTCTATGTTAAAAAATCTAAAACAAATAGAAAATAAAAGTTAATAAGAAGTTAAAAAAATAAAATTCAAAAAAAGTATAAGAAACGGGGGGTGAAAGGCATTGGGGTCTTTTGATGTTGGGTCATTGATGACTAAGGGCTCATATCATTGCCTAAAATGTATATGAATTTTTGTAGTAGCTCCAATAGTGTACCCACTACGGGCGTCATTTAATTCATAACCCACTCAGTAATGGATTTCTTTTAATAGAACTTTTGTGTAAAACAGAGCACGAAATGTATTTGGTAAGAAGAATTTGTGGTAACTCCAATAGTATAGCCTAATCCCTATGGGCGTCGTCAAATTCATAACCCCCTCACTACTTGATTTCTTTTCATTAAAATCTTTGTGTAAAACAGAGAAAGAACCTTATTTTGTATTTTGTAAGAAGAATTTGTAGTAACTCCAATAGTGTAGCCCACGCCCTATAGGCATCGTCAAATCCATAACCCCCTCACTACTTGATTTCTTGGGATTGTTCTGGATTTCTAAGGATTGTTCTGGATTTCTATATTAATATAATGCATTTAAAATACCACTTCATGTTCACTTAATATAGGAGTCCTATAAAATGTAAATTGATTTCATCTGACCCAAATATAAAATATATTTATATACTAACACTCGAACGATGGCGATATGATTTATCAACAGCTACCATGTTGCCAGAAGCCTGAATAAGAAGTTGACCCTCATCATCAACTATTAGTCTTATGTTTGCATTCTTTTAATCATTTCTGGATATCTCACTCTTGAATATCCACCATGAGCATTGTTAAATTGTTTCGTAGACTAAAGAAATTTAACTTCTTACTATCATGACCATCATTACTGCTATCATGATTACTATCATGACTAAAGCTTGTTTTTTAGTTTAAATATTTGTCTTTGTCAAATTCAACGAAACGATAAACTTATTATGTGTAAAGACTTTCTTCGAATATTTCATCTTCACTTGTAAAAAATATGAAGCAAGTGTTTATGCTTGCAATATACAAAAAATACTAATCAATTATATACAATAAACTAGGTAGTATCAATGACCAGGCATAGAGTACTATGGGTCGGCCGTATAAAAAAATTAAAAACCATGTTCACCTGTCCGAAAATTTTAAGTGCCAAAGAAATTCACTTGTGACCTTTTTAAAATACACAAAGAAAATGATATACATATGATAATCGCAATTTTTCGTTCTAGAAAAACCCTATTTGTAATAACATTTTTATTATTTTTTTCTTTTGTTTGTTTTTTATTTAGTTTTTTTATTTCTTTTATTTCAATGACAATAAAATTATATTTTCGGTGCTGTCGATAACCAGCCATAAAGTACAGCTGGTACAGCCACATTAATAAAAGAAAGTCAAAAATAAATTCAGTCCAAAAAAAGTGTCACTACAAACATTATTTTTCTAATAGTAAAAACCACGACTATCATATATATCATTCTCATTTTGCATTTCAGAAATATTAAATGTTTGTTTTTGTTTTAAGTAAATATGATATCATTTTAAGACTTCTATATTTTAAAAAATTTCTATGACAAGAAAAAAAATTAAAAGTAAAAAAAAGTTTAAAAGAAATAAACTTCAAACAAGTATAAAAAAATGGGAGTTAATGAAAGGAATTGGTGCCCTTGGAGTTTGGATCATTGATGACTAAGGCCTGTCATATCATTGCCTAAATAGATGGCCTTGATAGAGGTCATAGATTCTCAAAAGTGCCTGGCCTTCTTCATACTGGCCTTCAAAAGTACCTTGGAAAGACGCCAAGGAACGTAAGGGGAGAAAATTCGAACCTAGGACTCTACTAATCCTTACTTCAACGAATTTCAACCAGGACCTTGTTTAGGGTGGCCCTAGGATATAGGGTTCAAATATTCATTGTATGAAAAAAATATTCACTGTCTTACGAAAAAAATTCCCTATTGTTCTATTTTTTATTTGTGCTTATGACGGAAAGGCAGTGTTATCGGCATTATTTGATATGACTTTGTTTTGTTGCATTCTAAAGAAAGATGAATCAGATGGCAATGAACTCACAATAAGTTGTGCTCAGACAAGGCAAATATTTAGTGAGGAATTCAAAGAACAGTTTAGACAGTATGTTATATACTTATGAAAGCTATATAGTGGGCTGACTCATCTAAACATTAAAGTACTACGTATGAACTGGTCATGACTAATAGCTCAAAAGTATCAGTCCTCAACGCCTGGATCAACCGCACGAAAATGGTTCAGTTCATTCATGAAGGGACAAAATCGCCTATCAATTTAAGAACATGAAGCAACTAGCCTCAGCTGAGCCACAAGCTTCAACAAGTCAAAAGTTGATTTGTTTTTTGACAACCTAAAACGTTTTACCGACCAAAAGAAGTTTAAGGACATAAATATTTGGAATTTTGGTGGGGCGAATGTTCAGACTACCCAACGACCAAATAAAACTTTGACCAATAAAGGGGCACGCCAAGTTTGGAAGCTGATATTGGCCGAGAGGACCACTCTATTACTGTATCATTTGCTTTAAAAACAATTGGAAACAGTATTCCACAGATGCTCAATTTTTACCAAGGTGCATTTTATTAAGAGACACTTTATTGCAAATAGGTCACCTAGCTGTATTGGTAAATCATACTCACCAGGATGGATGACTGGGTATTTTTTTTATTATGTTCTTGAAATACATCCATAGCCATGTCCGGTCATCAAAAGCTAATCCATATCTGGTGCTATTATAAACCTTGATTCGCAACCCTTAGTTGATGTATTGGATTATATAGGCACAATGGTATTGTAATGTTGTTTTTCTCACCACATAATTCTCACCAATTGCAACCGTTACATATCTGTCTTTGGGCCTTAAAAATCCATACAAGTAATGCATGTAAGACTTTTACAATCTACTTTATAGTTCGATTAGTCCAAACTACTCTTCCTAACGCTAACACATTCAAGAACATAATTTCGGGATTTGAAGGATCCGGCATTGTATTATATATTTGGCAAATATTTACAGAAACTGACTTTTTTTCCAAATTCTGTCACAGACAGGTCAGTTCCAGCTAATGAAGTTATTTCAATCACTGGAATAGTCATCGTTGCACATGTCTCTTCTCCTAGTCTATCAAATTCAGACCAGGCCCTTCAAAAAACCTCATCTGGGAGCCGAAAGTGTAACAAGAATTGTGAGTCCATTACACACATGCCAATTCCTAAGGCTGACAAAAGAAAACTGAATAAGAAAGAAGAAAAGACTTTGAGGTCGGCAATTTTAACAAGAACGCTGGTTAAGGAAGGATTTGAAAAAGAGTAAAATGTTGAAGAAAAAGCTGTTCAAATCCATAGGTGTGAAAGTTAAGATTGAAGAAACTTATTGTAATGTCTGAAAGAAAAAGGAACTGGTACCGATGAGACAAAACCCAAAAAAGAACCAGAATCTAAGAAAGAAGAATATTCTTTGTATTTTTTTTGCTTACAACCTTATTTGCTCCATTTACGAAGACATTTAAGGAGATAAAACTGGGTAAAATTGAGGAAATTTACTCTATTTACGAAAAAAAGAGGAAAACCCTTTCGCAACTCGTCAAATGAAAGCAAAACTATCCTACTGAAATAAAAACAATCGTGTTTAAAGGTTTCAAAGTTGGACCGAGAAGTAACCATAGAAGATTTAAAAAAAAGTGAACCTAGTTTGCGGTGAGCTCTTTCAAGGAAAATTATTTCCATTGCCTTAATGCTTACCCAAAAAAAAAAATGCAAAATCTTATGGGACAATTTTTCTCCCAAATCACTTTCCATGTTTTTAAATGCAGTAAAACAAAACTGAAGAACGAAAAACTCATTTCTAATGTCTTTTATGTCGTCTATAGAAATGTAGTATAAAATATTAAAAACAAGGGAAACACATTAAAAGTCTTGCATCTTACTTCTGTGCCTTCCGCGGCCGTCCAATAGGATTTTTCGGTGCCTCTGCACCGTCATCAGAGGAGAGATCCATGGATCCATGGTCAGAATCCATGGTTTCGGTTACCACCTTTTGATGAAGTCTCTCTTGGGCAACGATCAGGCTGCTCATGAACTGTTGATCCCCCTCTGGCATAAAGCTTAGGATCGACTTCTAGTCAGCTATGTTTTCCTTAGTGAAAACAGGGCGTTTCACCTCTTGTTGTGGAGGAGTAGAGAGTTTTTTAGTCACAACTACTTCTTCAAAATTACTTCTTTTGGGTGTGTTGGTGTCAGCTCCAGAGCTATTTTCACTTCCGTGTCTTGAGTGGACAAGTCAAGATCAGTCTTGTACAGAACCCGTTTTCTGAGCCTTTTTTTAAGGGGACAAGATTGTATTTGTACAGTTTTGTACACGATTTGTATTCCAATCCACCGAAGCAGCGGCCATTTATCTTAGGAGGGAGGTGCTGGAACCCTTGGTCCCAGTTTGTTCAGATAAATGTCCTTCCCAGATTCTTTTCTTTTGGCCCCTTAATTATTTTCCTTCCCCTAGTAATAATTATTAGTTTTCCTTTGATTTTGGTGGCGCCATTTTTTGTCCTCCTAATTGCGTAGTTGGTTACATAGACCACGAGGTTAAGTGCACAGTTGGGAATTTTTGACCGGTAATTAGTAAGCCCTCAGATTGGCTGAAAAAATTCACCACCACCCCATCACCCCGTTGCAGACACGCATCTGGCTGAGCGGGCTTGGGAAAATAGTTCCTTTTTGTTTTAGTTCCTTTTTGTAGCGTATCTTGATTACAGTAAGATGTTTTATACTATATAATCTTTGACTTTTCAGCCTAGGTCGAGTCTAAAGAGACATTTAGAAATATTACCGGTAACCCTTGGCCTTAAAAGTGTTCCCTGGGACCATTCGATCACGCTAGAGTACCCTAAGGCAGGGTATATGGTAAATCGGGCACAGACGCGTACCTGAATCAGACGGAACCGTTGGAGTAAGCGCGGGTATCCCACTAACCTTTGGGCCAACAAGGGGTTCTCCCCCTCGATTAAGTGGCATAGCAACCTTTTTGCGCCATTTTTGCATCAATAAGTGGTGGCCCCCGTACCTTACCTCCCAATAAGTGGGGGCAGCAAGAAAATGAGCTATCAACAGCACTCATAGTAAAAGAATTTTGCGTTTTCGAAGAGATGGGTTAATTTGCCCTAGAAAGTAGCCTATTGTGGTAACATATAAAAAGACAAAATACACAATCAATTAATAAAATTATAAAGGTCTATAATGGGCTGTGTGCCTTGTTAGACAAATATAAAAAAGAATAACTTGAAATTAATGAGTTGAGTTTACAGTGGGGGAATCTCCGTATTTAAAAGTATTACAGGGCTTAAGGACAGAAAAGAAACGTTGACACTTTGGTTATTATTTGAGTGAATTAGTGGACTTGTATATAATCTTCAGTGACGAAGGTTATAAGAGTTGAGGACGGAAAATTAGAAGAATTTGTCAGTTTGTTCGCACATTGGACAAGGACGGTGGGAGGCACCTGTCCTATTGAGTAATCTGCCCACGAGGAGATTATGATGAGTGTACGAGTATATTGGGGAGATGTATGACTTGTTTTAGATGGTACTTATACTGTCTGAGTTTAGTACAACTATTCAACTAGTTGACTAGTTGCAGATGTTTTCGGTTTCTTTTGTTGCTCAGTTCTTTTTAATGCGTTTTCTAAAGACATATTCCACTGACGTGCTACTCCTAGTTTTGAAAGAAGTCATTATTCACTAATGAAGTCTAGACATTCCGGTTATTTGAAAAATTTTTGAGCTTGCTAAGATTGACTAATTGAATAAGAGATAATATAATCGGAAAGAAGTATACGCGGTAAAATGAGGGGGTACGAAATAAACAAGGAAGAAATAATATGTGGAAAAACAAGACGAAGTCATCCCTCAGAGGCTGTGCCAAATGAAGGGAAGTTGCGGGATAGAGATTAGTACAGATATGGAACAAATGAATTCGGAAAATGAATTAAGAAGAAATAATGACAGATGGAATTTTGAAATAATGTCGGACAGAGATAAGATGAACTCAAGACCGAGAAGAGCGAGTGAAGCCCATAGAAAAAGTAGGAAAATAGAAAGAAAGGCAAATATAGAGTCCTTTTAGAGAGAGCACCGAGAATATAAGGAAAAAATGCAGGCTGAGAAAGATGAAATTTGAACGAATAGAAAACAGGACGAAAGGATTAGAGTAGCCTATAAAGAAAGAGACAATTCGGATAGAGAACGAACAGATTCAGAAAATGAATTAAGAAGAAATAATGACAGACGGAATCAAATTAGTCCGAGTAGAAGGAGCACTGTTGAATCGAGATCCAGCAGGGGCTCGTGAAAAATTACTCAAATAGATATAACACAACGTAAATTAAATTTCACGGAGAAAGAGAGGACAGCCAGAGAGGTAGCCGAAAGAAAGCACCTAGAGTATATGAAAAAAATACAGAATGAGATAGATCAAATTGAAAAAGATAGTCAAGCCAATGAAATACGTCATCAGGCCCGTATAGACAAAATTGAAAAAGATAGTCAAGCCAATTAAATAATTCATCAGGCCCGTATGGACAAAATTGAAAAAGGTAGACAAGCCAATGAAATATATCATCAGCCTCGTATGGAAAAATTGAAGCCCGTAAGGGAATGTCAATGAGTGAGAGATTATCAGACATTTATTACGCATTAAATGCTGAAACGGAGAATCATGCTACTTCGTTGACAAGGAGGGGAGGTGGACCGGCCCATAAAACAAATTGGGAGGCTGTGCCACCCTGTCAGAAAAGCGAAATACTTGATACGCGTCTTCGAAATATTGATAATCCACAGAAATGGGATGCAAAAGTAAAAAGACACCATAATATAGAAAATAAGACGCGCGAAAATGATTTTTCAGGAAAAATTCCAGAAAATAGAAAGCTTGAAAACACTTTTAATGAATATGTGACGCTAACAAGTACAGGCCAAAATGAAACACTGATTGTACCAAAGAAAAATGAGCCGAAATTTGTTGTACGCGCTTTTCCTCGGAAAGTTCGAAAAATTTTAGTAGAATATGAAAAACCAAATGTCGGAGTTCAGTTACCATTTGATGACGAAATATTTGTTTCGGTGGTAAAAGTAAATTAAACTAAGAGGGAGAAAAGAGATATTAAACGGAGCTACAATGAAGTAATACAGTCAAAGATGGTGAAGACTGGAGTCCAAATCAGATTTAACGATGATTCATTATTTTGCGCCATAGAAAAAATTGAGAAAAGTAGAGCTGAAAAGAGGAATGCAAAAAAGAGACCAAATTTGGAGATTCAGCCTGCAGCGGCGAAAAATAAAAAAATGTTGAATGGGCTGTGCCTTGATAACATAAATAATAGGGGGAACAAAGAGGTCCAAGAGCCACTGGGAAAATTACGAAATTGCAATAAGATGAAAAAACTTAGGAGGGAGGAGAAGACCCACGACATATTAAGAGAAACTACTTATAATCATGACATAGAATTGACTTGTCAACAACAAGTTACGGAAAGATTGGGAGATACTGAATTTTGGGTTGGATCGAAGAAAATTGGGAAGGAATCTGGTATTGGTCTGATCAACTCAAAAGAGGGTTTGTTCCTTTATGAGAGGGAGGAATCCCTTGGGGAAGATCCCCTGCGGGAAGACGAGAAAGATAGCCCTTTTCCTTTATGCACAACTGACAGACAAGTTGTGATCCCTTTACTGAAGCCTTGTCTTTCCAGTCTTCAATATTATCTTCATCCGTCATCGCCGAGTATTATTCATTCAATTATTTTAGGGGACAAGACCCAGATAAAAGCGATTCAAGGTTCGCTCAGATTCTTACTTCATTTTCCTGAACTCTTATCGTTTTCACAGGCTTGTGTATGTTCGGCCTTGGATTGTTTGAAATTATGCAAAGGGGCAAGTTACTTTTTTATTGAGATGTAGGATTGTTTCCAAAGATAGAAATTAAGAGGCTAGTGCAGCCAAAATTTTCATGATGTCTGGGATCATCGAAAGTGCCAGGAACTGATTCTTTGCTCCTCTCAAATGTAAATTCGTGAGAGCGAGAAAATTTTTATTTTTGATTGTGTTGCGCACAATGAATTTCTACGAATCTTGGAGACTTCAACTTTCAAAACCTAATGCAGATACTATACGATCTAGACCATGGTGGTTCTACGGTAGAGACGCGGGGATGACGATGAATCCTGAGCCAAGCGGTGGAAGTACAGGCAATGGTGGAAGAAAGAAGAGAAGATACAAGTTTGATGATTTTGAGTTTAATGTTATTTATTTTATGTCTGAGTTTCCAGCCAATCCACCGAAGTAGCAGTCATTTATCTTAGGAGGGAGGCGTTGGAACCCTTGGTTCCAGTTTGTTCAGAAAAATTTCCTTCCCAGATTCTTTTCTTTTGGCCCCTTAATTATTTTCCTTCCCCTAGTAATAAATATTAATTTCCCTTTAATTTTGGTGGCTCCATTTTCTGTCCTCCTAATTGCGTAGTTGGTTACATAGACCACGAGGTTAAGTGCGCAGTTGGGAATGTTTGACTAGTAGTTTATTAAGCCCTCAGATTGGCTGGAAAAATTCATTACCACCCCATCACCCCGTCGCAGACACGCGGATGGCGGAGCGGGCTGGGGAAAATGGTTCCTTTTTGTTTTACTTCCTTTTTGTAGCGTGTCTTGATTGCAGTAAGATTTTTTATACTATATAATCTTTGACTTTTCAGCCTAGGTCATGTCTAAAGACATAGTTAGAAATATTACCCGTAACTCTTGGCCTTAAAAGTGGCCCCTGGGACCATTCAATCACGCTATAGTACCCTAAGCCAGGGTATATTGTAAATCGGGCACAGACGCGTACCCGAATCAGACGGAACCGTTGGAGTAAGCGGGGGAATGCCACTAACCTTTGGGCCAACAAGGGGTTCTCCCCTTCGAGTAAGTGGCATAGCAGCCTTTTTGTGCCATTTTTGCATCAATAAGTGGTGAGCCCCGTACCTTAAACCCCCAATAAGTGGTGTCAGCGGTATAAGTAAATCCAATACTCACCTTACTGATTTCAAATGTCTAACCAGACAAAGGGTGAACGGATCTCAATGTGCTTCAAGTACCATTATGTTGGGCAGTGAATGTTGTCAACCTCTTGAACAAGGCTGTGACCGGCTTCTGAGTTTTTCATAGTTACTTTTTGGATTCGAGAATGTTGTCGAAGGAAGTGCTGCATAGCAAAACTCATTATACTGCTTCTGTTTTGGCTTATGCAAGAACTACTCCATGTAATAAGCTCCTCATATTCTGGATGATCCGAAACAATCTTCTCGAGAATCATGATAACTGCATTTGCCATCTCGTTCCCTGATCTACCAAACACGCTCTCGTTCCAATGACACAGTACACGTATTTTGTTGTAGACAAAATTGCAGTCATGTAAAAGTAATTTAGTTTCCGCTTGTAAATGTAACACGACACGTCACCCCTCGGCAAAGCAAACATGTTTTCCAAATCAAAGCAAGTCACTCTGATGTTCTTTTCCCTATCCCTTTTCCTTTCTTCTTTGCAGTTGCCACTGAGCCTTTTATACTCCTAAACATTAGCCACTGTTGGGGGTTCACCCCTTGTTTTTTTTCTTTCAGCTAAATGACCAGTTTTCTTTTCTGTAAAGATAATTTTCAATCGTAAGTTAAACTCTCGTCGTCAAGGTAACCATTTTGCAAGAGAAAACGAGTTGACTGGATAATAATTCGGTATGAGTCATCACATGGGCTTCCTCAATCTCAAGTCATTTATTCTTATAGTATGCGTTGTGCAAATTCAATTGAGGGACTGGATACATTAGATTTGCCCACGTCACATTGAGCCACACCCCAAGTGCCAAGATTATTTAAGTCTTAAAATATTATTTTTTAGTCTGTTTGGAGAGTCTTTATGGAGAGTCTGCATTGAGACCCTGCTTAGGGAGTTTGTTTGGCTCTATTTATTTTGTATCTTTTTTTTGAAGACTGCAAGTAAGCTATTTTCTACTGCTGTATAGACTATTTTTTCTGGAACCCAGACAGGGTGGGAATATACTTACGAGACATACCGTCATTTATTACATGGACAGGGAGGGGTCCGTTTACCCTCCAAGGAGATAGCTAGAAATATTAATGGTGACCCAGGTTGGGGCACGCTTGGCCTAGAGTTTGGCCGTTTGACCGTTCGATCACATTATCATACCCTGGAGCAGGGTGTACCGTACTAGGGTATCAGTATACTCTATATTTACGGAATAGTAAGGGTAGCCGCGGGCATTTCCTTATAATATTTGGCGCTAGCGAGGCCTCCGCTCCAGTAAGTGGTGTAGCGCCATTTTTTCACCAATATTTGATGGCAGCCTTGGCTACCTCGCCGAACAGTGGTGCCGCTTTGGCAACAGTGGTATTACGAACAGCCACCCTATCAACAGGACGTTCTATTTTGTTTACTTCCGTAGCTACTCGATGTTCCTCACAAAGGTCACAGCGGTCCCCTCTTGGAACAAAAAACCGATATTGAATTAAGTCAAGAATGTCTTTCGATATATGGACTCCAAGACTGCATCCTGTTTCTTATCCGCAATAAATACTCTATCAATTTTGTACATAGTTGCTACGTTGAGACGCGACTCCAAATACTCGCGCTTCGTTCTAGAGCAAAAATAGTGTAAGGGCATTCGCTGGAAAGCGTTGATGCGCTATTTCACTAGATCAATCTTGGTCTGGGATGTTTTGTTCACTGCTGTTCGCGGTTCACTCCTTGCAGCTGGAATATTGGAATGGGGGTCTTTAACTTTGTGAGCATAGTGTACTCTCTGCTGAAAAATATCATACGTAGAAAGAAAAAATCTTGGCAAAGTCTTATTGTCTTTTCTCTAACATTCACAAAATACTGGAAGTAGTACTTTTTTCTTGCGACAACCTTTTTGTCCTTTTTCTTTCCTTTCTTTGTAGTGCTCTTAAGAAGGAGCATCCTTTTCTCTTTGACACTTAGTCATCGGAATGGGGTTCTTTAACTTAGTGAGCATAGTACACTGTCTTCTGAGAGACGTCGTACGTAGAAAGAAAAAAATCTTGGCCAACTCTTAGTGTCTTTCCTTTAACATTCACAAAATGCTGGAAGTAGTAGTTTTTTCTGGTGAACACCTTTTTGTTCTTTTTCTTTTTTTCTTTGGAGTGCTCTTAGGAAGGAGCATCCTTTTCTGTTTAGCACTGAGTCTCCGGAAAATATCATGTAGCTTTTGCCGAGACTCATCATCAACATTCAGTTTGCAGGAAAATGGCAGTTTCGTTACATGTCAGGGCTTCTCCGACACTCCGATTCTTTCCATAAGTTTTCCCAGTTTTCTCATCCCAGAACACCTAATCACTCTGAGTGGCTGATTTAGCTTTGCTAAGAAGCCAGTTGGCTTCCAATCTTAGTCTCTTTCGACGCTTCTTTCCCTAGAGAGTACTATCCAAAGAACTAGTCGATGTTTCTCGAGCACTAATTTCAACAGATTCAACTGTCACCTCAGTCATTACCACTGCCTGAGTCTGGTTACAGTCGGGGGCATCTGTACCGATTTCAACTGTTGATCTTACATCTGAGTTAAATGGATCTAAAGTTTGATAGTTCAGAACACTGCTGATGCTTTAGAGAATATCTGCAGTATCAGCAGTGCTGGATGATGCAGTCACAGTAACAGGCATACTGGAGAGGTTAGCAACATTCTCAGGTTTATTGTCCTCATCCGAGGATACCTCAGAAGGAACATAAGTTTTATTATTGTCCTTGTCACCATCATGTTCGAGATATTCAAGTTCAGAAAGACTGTCTTCAGAATCACTCTCGCCAGAAGGTAATTTGCAGAGAATTTCTGCAACATCAGAAAGCTTCAATCTCCTTGGCTACGGCATCTGAAAGAAAAAAATATCTTCAAAAAATTTCCAGGTACGTATTATACAGGATTAACAGGATGCACCCCAAGTGGCAGAGACTTCAACCTGGTCTGCAACAATTTACCATTCTGACATGCAATGGAGGCTGAGGACAAATCAGTTCTCGGTCAAGGGATAGAATAATGATAGTTAAGGAAGTGAACGATGAGGTGACGAAAGAGGTAGTAATTATTTGAGAAAAGGAAAGTAGAACGGAGGCGGACAGTTGGGCCAATTTCGGCCCTCTCTTAGAGTGGGCTGGTTCTTCAGCATTAAATTCAGCTGCCCGAAGCCTCCAAGCGCGTGGGATAATATACTAAGCTAAGCGAAAGTACAAACAAACACGAGACCAAATACTCCGAGATCAAGAAAATGTCCCTCGTCCAAAAGCTTCCGTGAGACAGTTCGTAGCCTGAGCAAAAGTTGTTAACCAAGATCAAGTAGAGTCCTTTCCAAAGAAGTTTACCAAAAAAAGGGGGGAGACCTCTTGAACGCAAGCAGGATTCCTACTTTTTTAGTTTACTCTAAAGCACGTTTCTCTTCCACTTATACGGAGCCTTGGTCTCAATAGACTTTAATTTAAGCAGAGGTTACAACAGTCTTCACTATGTCGCACCTGCTTTTTAGTCGATGAAATTATCCACATTGCCTTGTCTGATTGCAGAGAATATCATTGCCCTCTAGCCTGGGTGCTCCTTGGTTAAAATATCAAGGAGCATTCAATGCAAACCTGAGTTCTAGTCTCCCTCCTCATCATTATAAGATGATATCAAAGTCACCCATTTAGTAGACTAATCTGCGAGTGAATCTCGTGTCACGTCCAAATGATGTAGCCTCTGCAATAAAAACGTGAAAGAACCAACCTTTGGTATTCACAGACCTCACACCTTACTTATTGAGTAATTATTAATAACTAGTATTATTTGTTAGCAATTACTTATTAGTAATTATTAAGTATTAAGTTATTAAGTAACCTTTCAAACGAAAGTAGTGAGATCTACTCAGTGAGAAAACTATTCGTCTTGTTTCGTCTAGTATTTTCAGTACTATTGCGCCTCGTGGTACACACGAAAGAAGTTAAGTTTGCTTAATGCTAATAAAACAAAAAGTAATAGGATGAATATATAACAGTTTAGAAGCAAATTTGGGCTATATATTTGCACATTAGGGGGGTTGGGGATAAAGCATATCATATATTAAATACGTAACCTAACCTAACCTAACTCAGGTACCGTCCCCCCTCCGCCTAAATCCCCAAAAACAACAGTTTAAATATTTTAAATTGAATGAGAAACCACGCTCTTCGATCAATATAGATAACTATTACCCGCTTTACGGGTCTTCATCACTGCATTCCTTCGACTGTCTGTAGCCGCTATGTACCATTAAGCGTAACTGTACCGTATTTTCATTCGTCATCTTCGCTTCTTTATTTATTTTTTCTTCGTTTCTTTATCTTCGTTCTTCGTTTCTTTGTTTCTTCGTTTTTATTTATTCTGAAATGGCATGTAGTCCATTTCAAAAGCCTGTCTGACTCAATAGGATGCAGATAGCAGTGCTTTACAGTAGCGGTCAGCTGTAAAAGGTTAGAAAAATTTTTTTCTGGGGCTTGAAACACGTTGTCTTTGTTTTTTTGCTGTGTTGTGCTTTTGCCAGCCTGTTAATAAGTTCCGAAAATTTTAAGAGTTTTATTACTTCTTCTCGAAGTGTATCACTGAACTAGAGTTTCATAGATATAAAAGTAGGATTTCGACTTTGATATTTTCTTATGTTTAGTGTCAAGCCCTGTAATGATAATAATAATAAATATACAAAAAAAACAACTTTCGCATACACCTTTGAAAAAAGGGAGAATTAAAATTGGCCTCCCATTTTTCAATTCATTTTTTTCCAAATTGTGTAACAAAATTAACTTTGCCACTTCTAATTCCCTGGGACATATACTTCTATTCATTTAACTGTTTATTAGGTGGCATAACCTAATGTTAGGTGGCAAAGGTTGGATTAGACTTCTTTTTGCTGTTTTGCTGCTTCTTTTTGCCTCTTTTAACAGCCTTCATTGTATACCCTCAACCATCAACTTTTGTAATTCAACAGCTTACACTTCTCACAATTTTTGATGCCTCTACATAACAACATTCAGGAAGTAGATGACGATGTCCCATTTTCCTCCTGATGCAGAGGCTGAGGGTGATTACTTAATCTTTAACAGGCTTTTTATCACATCTTTGTTTTCTCCTTCACAAAGAATCATCAAAATGATTATTACGTGGGAGGATCTTTCCATGGAGGAAGTTTTAATTGGGGAAGGAATATTGCTATGAAAGAGGTGCTGGATTTCCCAGCATTATTTAAAAAAAACGATTGAGAGAGATTGAATGTTGGAGCCAATTTTCCCAGATCAAGTGAAAATGACAGTGGAAACTGAAAAAAATGAGTGAGATAATATCATAAAGGCAAAGATTTACTAAACGAAACTGAGCTGTTTCTCTAGATACTTGAATTATGCAGGCTTATCTTAATTATGACAAGATTTTATGCAGAAAAGCAATTTCAGCTGGAGGAGGGAGGGAACTTAAATTCTAAATTTTTTTTTCTTTGGTTGGCAAAAATCCAACCAGGCCAGTTGCAGTACTTAGAGCCTAAAGTAAAGTTTGTTGACTCCGTTTAGCAGGTTCCAGTAAGAAAATCTAGGTTAATCACTTGGAGCGTGTTGCAGATATAAAGCAAAAGCAAAATCTAAATACATACCTCACAACAGAATCCAATCAAGTAAGATTGCAATTTTCTAACTCTCTCTTCATCCAAAACAAAGAGTCTTCTTTTCTTCTTCTGCTGATGACAGTGATGAAAAAATTGCCTAGTAGGACATTTTTGCTCGTAAGACAAAATTTTTTACAAATCTTTCAGAATTTGCTACCGTAGAACAAAACTGCACGCTTCGTACCGGGAAAACTATGGCACGTACAGCAACACCGCCTAGATCATTCGAAAGCGCATAAGAACATACGCCAGATGGTCTGAAGTATCTAAAAAAAAAATCCTTAATACAGTAGGACAGTTTTGCTCTGAGATGACGAACTGTGTTATTTTATTTGCGACTGTGCCTCAGTTTCAGATTCTTCCTAGTTCATCTTTTACCATTCTTTTTTTTTCAAATTAATTCGATCATTTTACTCATCTGGCACTATGTATAAAAAAAAACTGTTTGACAGAGAATTAGTGTTAATAATCTGGTAAATTTGTATGTTACCTATCAGTTTACAGGTACTAATACACACAATTTAGTAGCCTATATATGGATTTGTTCAAAGCTTAAATCCAGGAGCTATGGGGAGGGGGGGGGGGGTGGATCATATTATCTCCAAAGGTAATTCTTTTCACCCCCGGGGACAAAAAAAAAACAACAAAGACAAGCAATAGACACGCAAAAAGTACGAAATTCTATATTTTTGCAGATATGAGCTTGAAACCTCTACAGTACGGTTCTCTGATACACTGAATCTGACGGTGTGATCTTCATTAAGATGTTTCTACTCTTAGGAGGTGTTCCCTCTTTTCCAATAATCAGGCAAATTTTCTCAGGTTCGCAGCCTTTTATGGGTAACATCAAACTAAATACATATTATATATTTAGAAGCAGTATAATAATTCTTTTGATATTATCTATTGACACCAAAATTCTGTTTTTTAGAGGTTTTTTACTATTGAGCCGTGTCGCTCTTTATTACAGTTTGTCACCACGAACTGTTTGATTCTACTTTATATAAGTCTATATTACATTATGAAAAAGTTCAAAATGGCAGCAAAAAAACAGAATTTCTTGATGAGCAATTAACAAAGTGCAAAATCAGTTTATTAAAATTTCTAAGAAATCCTTTCATGCTTGATCAGAGCTTAAATCCCCATCTCCATTCCAAATTTTTAATTTAGAATTGTTTTCGTATGATGATCATGACATCTATTATGACAATAATTAAGATGATTCTTATAAAATTATTAATATGGTTGTATGGATGCTTTTGTCAGCCTAATGTTAAAGAACTTGCTTAAGTGTCAAAGTTTATACATAGCGTAACAGAACTTTACCACTGAGCATAGAAAAGTACGCATATAGTTTGGAATCACTAACTCCGCAATAGATTTTCAAAAAAAATTGGTTAATAATTAGTTTAATCAGAAATGTTCGGAATTGATGTTAAAACTAATTACATAATAGAAGCCAAACTTAAAATAAACATAAATACCCACAAATGAAGTGGCTCGGCTCAGAAATTTTTAAATCAACTAGTTTGGAAGATCTTCACATTCATAATTGATGGTAAGTTTCTTTTTCAAGCCCTGTAGGACAGAGTTTACAGTTCACTTGATACATTTTTTTATCTTATGAGTAAAGCTTAAATTAAAAAAAAAAGTCCCCACATGAACACAAAGTCAGAAGTTATGGCTTATATTGAAAATAAATCATAAAATATGAGGCATACTATCGCCACTTATGATCTTTTCACCCTTTAACCCATATTTTTAACACAGTTCTACTGAAAACTAATCAAAAAAAATGTATAGAGCCAATTGGTCATTGTAATTTCTTATTGCCTTTTAAACAATTGGATATAAAGTGCAACTGTTTCTAGATTTGCTTAGAACCACTAAATGTTAAAATAAGTATATTATTGAGTAAATTCTGAACTAAAGTAATATAATGAAAAAAATCTACATTTCAATTTTGAATCGCTTTATATATGAGGCATTAGTGTACAAAGTGATGGGAGGAGGGTGTGTCACCAGTCTTCACATTCAGAACCGCTTCTGCTTCGTTGAACTCCTAACAGAGAATGCTTTTTTTAATTACTTTTTAATATTTATTTACACGAGGATCACTAATCACATTCATCTTCCACGAATATCGTAATGCATACAAAAATACGAGATAATTTTTCACTTTCTTGTTTAAAGTGAAGGTTGCAGTTCAGCTCAATGGATAGGGTTAAACTTTGAATAAAAGGCAAGGGTGAAGGATCAAATACTTTTCAAAGCGAAAGAGGTTTAAGTCATAGTTTTTTTCTTGCCATTCTTAACATTATTCATTTTAAAATATAGCTATTGAGTTAAAATTTTGTGGAAAAGAACAAGTAGGTATAGAGAAATATTTGATATAATTGCAGCAGGCTCACTAGTCCGTGCACTGGGAAGGAAGAAACTCAGTTTTCTAATTCATAATTAAATAGTCCAACATAATAAATAATAAATCAACCCATTGCCGGTTCACAAAATACAGGCAGCCTACTTCTTAGCCATGTTTCACTTCTCAGTCAATTTTTCTTCTATCATTTTGGTACTAGTGTAAGTGAGGTTGCATCTTCCGTGACGGCATCTAACACAACTTTATCCGTGATTACAATCATTACTTCATGTAAAATTGATTATTTCGTTAGCGAGGCTGAAAAAGTTAGTTCTAATACCCCTCACAATATATATTTTACATCTTCACACTGAAAACCCGGTCGAAGCAATTTAGGTTGACAGGAGGTAGTGTCAGGCCTAGGGTTGAACCTTAAGGTGCTTCATAACTAGCTTGAACTTTTCTTCTACAAATCCAGCAGCAATATATAGCTCTGTAACGCATAAGGTAAGCCACGCAAGCTGTCTTATGTTAACTACATAATAAGATAGTACATAATAAGATCTTGCTGAAAATACTGTGAGGTTTTTTGAATTCATTTGAAAAAAGTTGACAGAATGTCAAGATGAGATAATATACTTTCCCGGAAATTCATGGTTCCTTTTTTAGGGGTAGCTACCTTTCCAGATAATTTGAAAAACTAAGGGATTATTACTTGTTAACTGCCTTATTAACCAAATGACACAATGCTTTTATAACCGTGGTAAGAATATTTTTGATAGACAAAGTAAGGAATTGGTCAAAACCTCTAGACAACTTCTAAAGACTACTCAAAAGCTCAAAGAATCACCCTATCTCATCCATTACAAGCTTTTTTAGTTTGATTGATCAAACAATTCAGAATTGATTGGGCGGTCTTGTCATAACTTGTATAGCTCTGATAAGAAATCCAAATAAACAACTAAAAACTAAAAGCCAGTACCCCGGACAAGAAAAAAACATACCCCGATGTACCATTGGAGCTGCTAACCCCTTGTATCCCTTTAATATATCCTGTAACATATATACCCTTATTTACTATTGGAGTTACCAGTGCTTCACATCTTGTCTTTTGAGATAACGTCATTTCTAAAAACATTGCTTGCCAAGTTTATTGGGTAACTATCCAATGGATCCGAGCGGCCAAGAATTCCCATTGCGTAAGGTATCTTGCGTAAGGCTTCCGGCGATGAAACATTGCTTGCTAAGTTTATTGTGTAGCCATCCAATAATTCCGAGCGGCAAGTACTCCCATTGTGTAAGGTATCTTGCCAAAAGTTCTTTGGTGATGGATACTTTTCAAACACTACCTCCCAAGTTTATTCTGTAATAATCCAATAGTTCCGAGCGGCCTGTACTTCGATTGCGTAAGGTATCTTGCGTAAGGCTTCCAGTGATGAGATGTTGCTTGCTAAGTTTATTGTAGAGCAATCTAATGATTCCGAGCGGCAAGTACTCCCATTGGTTAAGGTATCATGCGAAAGGTTATTTCGGTGATGGATACATTTTAAACACTGCTTCCCAAGTTTATTGTGTAATAATTCAATAGTTCCGAGCGGCCTGTACTACCATTGCGTAAGGTATCTTTCGTAAGGCTTCCGATTTGGAAGGCATTTGAATGCCAAATATTGTCATTTTCTGGAAACATTGCTTGCCCGGTTTAATTTTTCGGTAAAACAATACAATGGATCCGGACGGCCAATACTGCCATTGCATCTGATCATCGAGATAAGAGCATTTCTGGAAATACTTTTAGGCCAACTTAAATTTTTTGATATGTTTTCTTTTCCAACGACACATTTTTAGCTTCTAAGCAGTTTTTTCTTTGAATTTATAAAACGTATTTCTAGTTTAGGAATCAAACGTGAGACCGAAGATCTCCTATGGTAAAGGAACGACATGTTAGTTGACTGAGCCAACAAGTCGCTGATGATATTATGTTCTTAGAAATACAAACTAGGAAATCAATGCATTGTTTTTTGGCACTAGGCAACCAGTGTTAAGCATCATTGTATCGTGCCAAGTTAATTGCGTAATAAATTTCACAATTGGAGTTGAATATTTAGTAAATACTACTAGCAGTTGTTTCCGGGTGCCTTTATTGGCATCCTTCCACGATTATGCAACCCACAGTGATTTTAGATGATTGCTGGAAAGACATATTCTTTTGATGGCCAATGACACTTGTTTCGGTCCCAACTAATTGTAGTGACTACAACCGGCCAGGTGTCCTTCTTTGTCATGTAATACTCCAAAGCACACCAGTTTTCCATTACCGATGCTTTTCCATGAGTTTGGGTCACACGTTCCCATCCAGGGCCCTTTGTCCCCCTTAACGGCCCCATGTCCCCGTCCAAGGCCCTAATGTCCCTCTCCAAGATTTTTGCCCCTAGCTTTTTTGGGACTTACTATGCCAAGTTTAATTTGTCGATGAAGCAGTAAAATAGTTTCTGATGGCCAGTATTACCATCCCATCTGGTCTGTCGAGCAGCTGGTATTGCGTAATAGTTTGTGCTGTTTTTGAAACAGTGCAATGGTTCCGGACGACCAGTACTCCAATCCCATATGGTCTGTACAACAACCGGTATTGCGTAATCAGTCATGCTGCCGGTGAAACCATAAAACGGTTCTTGACGGCCAGTAATCCCGTTGCATCTGGTCTGTCGGGCATCTGATATTGCGTAATCATTCATGTTTTCGGTGAAAAACACAATGGTTTCTGACAGCCAGAACTCCCATTGCCTCTGGTCTGTTGAGCATCTGATTTACGTAATCATTCATGCTGTTTGTGAAACAATACAATTATTCTCGTCGGCCAGTACTCCTATCCCCATCTGGTCTGTCGAACAACTGGTATTGCGTAATCGTTCATGCTGCCGGTCAAACAATTAAATTATTCATGACAGCCAGTTCTCGCATTGCATCTGGTCTTTTGGGCATCTGGTGATGCGGGATCATTCATGTTGTCGGTGCAAAAATACAATGGTTCCTGACGACCGGTAGCATTGCGTAAGGTATCTCAGCTTCCAGGTTGCCAAATATTCGATATAAAAGAATGAGAATTGCCCCAAGTTATTATCATTAGATGAAGTGAGCTCAAAAAGTTTCAGGGATGTTTGATGTTTTCAATTGTGAATATATTGGTTTAACGAAGTCCTCGTGTTGTACAATTTTTGAGTGTGCGTTTTAATTGCTCGATATAACCTTTAGTGAATTGTCATGCTATCATTGACAAGTGAATTATAATATGCTTGTCTACAATACAGATGTATGGAGTAGTTTGTTAAGAAAATTGAATTTTATGGGAATTTACAATCTAGTGATCCCCCCCCATTCTATGAAGGTGGGAAGAAACTGAATACTATTCAGATGGAGCAAAAGAGATATGTAGTTTTTTCGTTGTTGAAGCTTTGTTTGTTAAGGGAAATTTGCCTACAGATAAATTTTTGAATGTAAAGTGCGAGCAAAATGTACCCCTACTCAATTTGGAAGACATCGAGTATCCCAATTTTGGATTTTTTTTGGAACAGAAAGTTTAGGGGGAATGTTTTTTTATATAGACATAAAAACATACAGACAAGACACAAATTCAAAATACATAGGTACACATTCAAAAGGACACACAGACAGACAGAAAAAGATACATTGACAAAAAGGTATGGGGACAAACACACGAAAAGACATATAGACACACAGACAGAAAAATGACTTGTAGACACAGAGACAGAGGCAGCAAAAAGACACACAGACGGACGCACAAAAAGGAACATAGACACACAGACAGACAAAAATAAAAACAGACAGACATATAAAAAGACGCACAGACAGACAGAAAAAGACACACAGGCGGATGGACAACGAGACCCATAGACACACGGAGAGACAGACAAAAAGAAACAAAGAAAGGACACACAAACACACAGTCAGAGAGAAAAAAGACACATAGACACACGGAAAGACTGACACAAAAACAGAGACAGAGGGAAAAAAAAGATAGACAGAAAAACCCACAAAAAGCAACACAAAAAGACAAAATAGACACATAGACACACAGCCAGACATATAAAAAGACACGCAGACAGACAGAAAAAGATGCATTGACGAAAAGGTATGGGGACAAACACACAAAAAGACACATAGACAAACAGATAGAAAAATGACTTGTAGACACACAGACAGAGGCAGCAAAAAGTCACACAGACGGATGCACAAAAAGAAACATAGACATACAGACAGACAAAAATAAAAACAGACAGACATATAAAGAGACGCACAGACAGACAGAAAAAGACACACAGACAGATGGACAACGAGACTCATAGACACACGGAGGGACTGACAAAAAGACACACAGAAAGGACACACAAACACACAGTCAGAGAGAAAAAAGACACATAGACACACGGAAAGACCAACACAAAGACAGAGACAGAGGGAACAAAAAGACAGACAGTAAGACCCACAAAAAACAACACGAAAAGACAAAATAGACACATAGACACACAGCCAGACACATAAAAAGACACGCAGACAGACAGAAAAAAGACACATAGTAACACAGACAGGTGGACCAAAAGACACACAGACAGACAAACAGATGGACAAAAAGACACATAGACACACGAACAGACGAACAAAAAGTCACAAAGAAAGATACACAAACTCACGGTCAGGGAGAAAAAGACACATAAACAGAGGAATTGACACACAAACACATGCTCAGAGAGAAAATAGACACCAAGACATACGGACAGACAGACAAAAGACACAAAAGAAACACAGACGGACACACAAACACACAGACAGACAGAAAAAGACAAACGTAGGCACACAGCCAGACGGACAAGAAGACACATAGACACACAGATGGAAATACAAAAAGACACACAGACAGATACAAATAGACAAACTGACACATAGGCAGATGGACAGATACACAAAAAGACACATAGACACACATACACAAAAACACACAGACAGAGAGAAAAAAGACTAATAGGCACACAAAAATACACAGACACACAGACGGGCATATAAAAAGACCCACAGACACACAGACAGTCAGAAAAAAGACTCAAAGACACACATACGGATGGACAAAAACAACTCATAAACACACGGACAGATGAACAAAAAGACACAAAACACAAACAAACAGACACAAAAACACACAACCAGAGAGGAACAAGACAGAAGAAAGACACATTGACACATAGGCAGACGCACAGACACATATAAAAAGACACAGACAAAAAATAATACATATACACAAAGACAGTTTGAGCAAAAACACAAACAGACAGACACACAAATAGACACATTGACAAAACAATAAACAAAACAGACATATGGACACACAGACTGGTATATAAGAAGACACACAGAAAGGCAGGAAAAAAAACACATGGACATGAATACAGGGGGACATGAAGACACATAGACACATGGATTAAAAAGACACAAAGCCACACAGGCAGGCACACAATCTAACGATCAGAGAAAAAAAATACACACAGACACACAGACAGAGGGAGCAAAAAAAAACAGACTGACGCACAAGAAAACACATAGACACACATACAGAGGGATAAAAAAACACAAAAACACACAGACAGACACAAAAATACACGGCAAAAGAGAACAAAAATAAACATAGATATAAGCACAGACAAATAAAAAGACATAAAGACACACAGACAGACACACAAACACACAGACAGAAAAAAAAAGACACACAGACAGACATAAAAAATGACACACATAGACACACAGATAAACAAAAAAAAGACACATAGACACACAGACAGGCATATAAAAAGACGCATAGACAGACATACAGGTGGACAAAAAAGACGAATAGACAAACGGACAGACAGACACAAAGACAAATAGAATGCCAGACAGATATACAAACGCACAGTCAGAGAGAAAAAATAAATATAAAAGACACATTGACACATACGGGCAGCCGGGCAGGCACACACAAAGAGACACCTAGACACATAGACATTGGACAAAAGACTAAGTGTGATAATTGGAGAGGTATTGCTTTACAGTCTGTTGGCAGCAAAGTTCTGTGCCAAATAATTCTTAACAGGATTCAAAGTAAAGTGGAGAAAGTTCTGAGAGATGAGCAGCACGGATTCCGCCAGAATAGATCGTGTTGCGACCTTATATTTAGCCTGAGAGTCCTGCTGGATGAATCCAATGAATGGCAAGTTCAGCTACTTATAGTATTTATGGATATTCTCAAAGCTTTCGACTCGATACATCGTGGAACCATGTGAAAGATTTTACTGCAGTATGAAATTCCAACCAAAATTGTAAATATAATTGAAGCGCTCTATCATGATATCATATGTGCAGTACAGACAAAGGGTGGCCTAACGGAGTGGTTTTCTGTTCAGTCAGGTGTAAGGCAGGGCTTCATTCTATCACCATTACTGTTTGCCATAGTGATTGATTTTGTTCTCTGTGAATGCAGTTTTAGTGGTGGTCTAAAATTAAATCCACTGAGAGAACTCAATGATGGTGATTTTGCTGATGATGTTGCGCTTATTACCCACGACCCTGAAGATATGCAACGCAACATTAATGAACTCGGTCGTATGGCAAATGCTGTCGGACTCTCCATAAATGCTAACAAGACCAAATCAATGTCGAATGCAGTCATACCTGACTTAGCCGAAGGACTTTTGGTTAACAACGAGGAAATTGAGGACGTGAGAGAGTTCAAGTATCTCGGCAGCATTCTTACGCAAGATGCCAATTCCGAAAGAGAAATACTGTGCCGAATAACATTGGCTGGGTCTGCTTTCAGCTACCTTAGAAATGTTTGGAGAAATAATAAATATTCCCAGAAGTTAAAGCTTAGAATTTATAATAGCAATGTGGTCTCTGTCCTTATGTACGGCTGCGAAACTTGGAGCATCACTGCTCAACTAGAACGACGACTCCAGGCATTCGACAATAATTGCCTAAGGTCTATCCTAAATATACATTGGACAGAAAGAATACGAAATGATGAAATATATCGTATGACAAATCATACCCCCATCCTTGATCTTATTAGAAAGCGGCGATGGATGTATTGGGGGCATATGGTGCGAATGGGGGAAGGAAGGCTGCCGCACGATGCATGGTGTTGGACACCCCCGGTCTCCGCAAATCAGGGAGACCGAAAATGACCCTTGGCAGGTCGCTAATGAAGGAGGCGAAGCTGGCGAGGTCCTCGTTAGAGGAGCTATTGTTGAAGGCTTAGGACAGGTCGTCATGGCGAAACACTGTTGCTGCCTTATGCACCCCCCAGGCGTAGGAGGACCTAAGTAAGTCTAAGTCAGACACATAGACAGAAAAATAACATATAGACACACCGATAGTTGGAGCGAAAACACAAACAAACAAACACACAGAAAGACACACAGATACATATACAAATAAAGAAGACATAAATAAAGACACGCATATAAAAAGACACACAGACATACAGAAAAAAGACACATAGACACAAATGCAGATGGACATAAAGGCAAATAGACATACGGGCAGACAGATAAAAGAGACACAAAGATACACAGACAGACACATAAACACACGGTCAGAGAGAAAAAGATACATAGACAGACAAACATAGGGATCAAAAAAGACAAATAGACAGACGCACAAAAATATACTTAGATCTACAGACAGACACAATAGACACATAGACCCACAGACAGGCATATAAAAAGACACAGACAGAAAGAAAACTCAAAAATAAAAAAAGTCCGTGTATCTGTCTCTATAAAAAAAAATCACAGATACAGATGGACAAAAATACACACAGGCACACGCAGGGACGTTAATAAGGGGGGATGGGAGGACTCCCCCACTAAAGGACCTCAGAAAGCACTTTTGTCAGACGAAGCCCGACAAAAGTCACTATCTTTCGGCACAAAGTGAAGCTTCCGGAAGGGATTTCGGTGGGCGAAGCCCAACCAAACTTACTACATCATGTGCGCGAATTTGACAGATACTTATTAGCCCCCTTAAAAACGACCCGTAGAGCAGAGCCCTTCAAAACTTGTTATTTTGTTGGTCCATTGTAATGTCATAAAAGACTTTCATCGGGCGAAGAACAAAAAAAAATTTTTCAGCTTCATCTGCGCAAAGTTGGCAGAAATCAATTGCCCCTGTAGAAAACGACTTGTTGAGCCGAGCCCTACAGACCTTAATATATAGTTGTTCCAATCTAATGTCATTAACGACTTCCGTTAGCTGAAGTACTATAAAATTTACTGCTTTATCTGCACGAAGTAAACAAAACTTAATATTTTTTTGATCTTTTACTATGTCATAAAAGACTTCCATGCTATAAAGAAAACAAAACTGACTGATCCATCGGCGAAAAAGTTTACAGAAACCAATTTGACGCCTAGAAAGCAACTTGTCGGGAGGAGCCTTACAAAACTTGATATTTTTCAATGGTTGAGTAGCCGGGAAAATTTTAGTGTCTCTACTGAAAAAAAAAAACTTGTTGGGAAATATTGTTTTCTCTTTCCAAAATATCAGAAAAGGCTGACATATTTTGTTAATACATAAGCCCATAGAATTGCAAGGTTATTCTAAGTTTATTTCGAACTGGACCTCTTTCGCTTATTCTCAAAAGCCTTCTAACAAATCATATAACTGAGGGTTTGAAGAATTAAAACTGCAATTTGAATTAGTGAGATTCTGCATTTCACCATAAAAGGACGCTTGGAGCATTGTTTTATTTGTTTGAATCATCAATGCACGAAAATTTTTGCAGAGCAAAGGAACAGATCCAGAACTAGAATAAAGCTTGCGTGTGGAGTCTGTTTCAAAGAAAGAAAGATGAAAGTTATTACGAATTTGTATCTGATTATCGAGCAATTCGCATTTTAAAGCATCATAATGAGGAACTGATAAACGGCACCAAAGTCAAGATTAGGCCAAATATTGTGCCTAAGACCACTCTGTTTGATATTCCAAAATGGTTACAGCCAGAAAGCTCAAAGAAAACTGTAGACGGCCCTGTCATGAGCAAACTTCATCTCAAACAGCAAGATAGCTTAGAGCAATTTAAGTTAACAGAAAGCTTAGAGTTTGTCTTCAGTGGTGCCTCTTGTTTTAGTGCTCCGCAGTTGCAGCTACCTCTCGTCTCACATTCTGAAACTTTTAAAGATGTTTATCACGAAATTTCAGCAGATGTCCTAGATGTAAGAAAACTATTTTATAGAATAGACTCCCAAAGTGTGAGACAGGGTCCCAGGTAGAAATATGATGATTTTACTGGGAGATTTTAACGCCCAGGCTGGTAGAAATAGGGATAGATGGTATCCTAGCCTAGGTAAATTTTGTGTAGGAAAAGAAAACAGTAACGGATACAAACCTTTGCCATTTTGTAGGTAAAAAAAAATCTAGTTATAACCATTACGGTGTTTGGTCAAAATGGCTCATGAGTTAACATGGTATTCACGTGATAGTAAGAGTTTAAAATTTGATAATGTGAAAGATGATTGGAATAATTTTAGAAAAATAAATTTTGAAGTTGCTGAAGGTGTCTTAGGGAAGAACGCTAGAACTGCAGCTAAGAATATTCGGGAAAAAGATTTATGTTTGATAGAAAGGAGAAAGGACTTATACAAGAATTACATTAGTGATAGATCATATGAAAACAAAAGGAATGTAAAGAAAGTGGACAGAGTATATGAACTAAGAAGGTGTGAAGTGGAGGCCATGGATAAAATTGCCGAGGATCTGGAAGATGCAGCTAGACGGCATAATAGTAAAATATTGTGCTAGCATGTTAACAAATTGTGAGGGAGTAGTCAGTCCGGGGTTGGCCCAGTTAAAAATAGGAATAGGGCCGCAATTAGCGATAAGGAAAAAACTAAAGAGAGATGGGCCGAACATTTTGAGAATTTACTTAATCGAGATAGAGTTGAAGGAAGAGATATAGAGGAAAATTGAAAAGTTTGTGATACATTGGATGTGAAGGAAGGTTTCTTTGGTTCGGAGGAATTAGCGACAGTATTAAAAGGACTAAATAATAATAAGGCTTCAGGTGCTGATAGGGTAGTAAATGAGTTTCTTAAATATGGTGGCTCTGAGGTTACAAATAAGTTACTGAAGATTATGAATAGGATTTTTGAAAAAGGGGAAGTACCTAACAATTTTAGGAAAACCTTAGTTAAGCCACTTTATAAGAAAGGTGATAAAAGTGAGTGTGGTAATTATCGAGGGATTAGTCTGATCTCTGTAGGTAGTAAATTACTTCGTTGTGCAGATGAAGGATAACAGATTGCCGAAGATTGTTCTTTTCGGCCAACCGTCTAGGTCTAAACGGAAAGCAGGTTGCCCTTGTCTGGGGTGGGAGGACGTCATAAAGAAAGATTTAAAGGAAATCGAAACTTCATGGGCGGGTGTAAAAAGGAGGCTTTGAATAGATTGAATGGAGGAGGAGAGTATGTAGCTATGTTGGCCTCAGGCGGCTTGGTGCTGCAGTGAGTTGTTAGTAGTAGTAGCAGTAGTTTCCATGTAAAAATCATCAAAGTCCCCACAAAAGAAAGTTGAAAAGAAAATCAAAATGTTCAGAATAAAAATAAATAAGATTGACCTCAAGGACTAAGCTTGTAAACCACCATAAGACAGTGCTTATGCGCTTTTTAGCTTTGATATTTCTCTTTACCTTCCCATGAAGGTCCAGGTTCAATAATATTCCATAATTGAATTCAATATTTCAAGACTGGCTAGTAGGGAGGGGCGTTTTTTAAAATTAATTATAATATATGATATACAAACACATTCAAGTCGGTAAATTTTTTTTTAAGTTTTGATATTGATCTTTATCGTCAATCCCCATCCCTCTCAGAGGGGTAAAATATGCTAGAGGCTAATGCGTTTTGTAATTAACGTGTTCATTATTAATAGAAAACACATATATTGATGAAGCATCTGTTACTTATCACCATTCATTACCCACTTGTTTTTTTTTTAGAGTTATTCACCAATAAATGCAAAATGTAAATACAATGACCTTATTACCCTCGAAAGTGTCCATGGTCAGAGATACAAGAGGGATACAAAAAAACGCAATATACGTAACAACCAAAAAAGAGAAAAATAGCCAAAAAACAAAAAAGATTAAAAAGAGAACATACCTGAGGCCTGGGAGTCAAAGCACAGAGAAGACAACCATAACCATGAACTAAACACTCAGGGGATATCAACTCCACAAAAGAAAAGGATAAAAACATTTTTTTTTTGTTTTTTATATAAAATAAATAAATAAAAAACGAAATGCTATTCTGCTTGATTCTTAACTACATATTCCTTAAGAACCCTTTTATAAGTCCCAAACGAAAGGCAACTGTACTGAAGAAGGTAGGGAATTCCAGATCTGTTGACAAACAATGAGAGGATTGAAATCCGATCGCACAGTAGGGGTAGGAGGAATGCAGATAACAAATGAAGAACGAAGGCTATATGGAGCTGAATCAGAAATAAACACAAGAGTTTTTTGAAGAGATTTTGGAAGATTGCCATGAAGCTGATATCTGACAAAAGAAGCAGAAGAAAAAATGTAAATAGACTGTAGATTTAAGAGCAGTGTTGGCGAGGAACGCTTGGTGACCATAACCAGACGCCGCGCTTTATTATGTATGGCATCAAAGTGACCGCAGTGTAGAAGGAAAAGTAGACATCTATAAATGGGGCAATAGGAAACATATGACTGTAAAAGGCAGAAAAAAAGAAGCCTTAGAATAGATCCAGGAAATGTGTGTCCAAGTTTTCGAAGGATACCCAAACTCCGTGAGACCTTAACCGTAATCATGGTTCTATCTGTTTCTAAATGAAAGGTTCTCATCAAGCAGGATACCAAGAAACTGGACCACCCTATTCTCTGGTCTACACAAGGAGCCTTGTGACACCTGAAGTTGTGTAAGCTGAGGAAAACCTTTACCAATTCTAGAAAAAAAAGAAAATGTGACTTACCAACATTCAAGGTCAATTAATTAGCATCCAACCATGAAATAATTCTCTCAAATATTGCCACAAGGATAGACTTGATGTCACATTCTGTCTTCCCAAGGCTCCCAAGAGTGGTTTTATCAACAAAATCAAAAGACTTGATGTCACATTCTGTCTTCCCAAGGCTCCCAAGAGTGGTGTCATCAGCAAAAGCAACGAGAAAATATTCATTAGAAGTAGTATTAGAACACAAACAAACATCAGGATGACACAGCTAACAGCATGCCAGAGGCCCGGTGTTTTTAACTGCCGAAATCAGATCATTAACATAAATCAGAATTAAAACTGAACCAAGAACAGATCCCTGAGGTACGCCATAATCTACTTCAGAAGGGCTCCGAATAAGCGGACCGATTGAAATAAGCCTACCAGAAAGATATGATAAACCAAGAGAAAGCATTTGATCTTATACCAATATGCGATAGTTTCCAAAGAAGAATCCAGTGAGTCAAAAAATCAAAAGCTTTACAAACATCAACCAAACAAAGAGAAAAATCTCAATGAAAAAAACAGCAAACAAGACTACGGCCAGTGGAGAGAAAAGAAAAGAAAAATGCAGAACAACGCGGATATTTCGCCTGTATCACAAACAAGGCGCCTTCAGCATGAAAGACAGAAGAAAAATAAGTTAAGATAAAAATAAAAAAAAAAACAATAAAACCACCACCAAAACAAAAAATATACAATTGGCGCTAACTGATCCACGTAGGGAGAAGATGCTAATATGGAGTTACTTCAGTGAGAACACCAGAGCAACTGACGGAAAAATAAAAAAAAATGGAAATTACTTTAACCATTCTGTTGTGAAATAATCCTTTTATTGGCTATTATTGAAGCAATTCGTTTTCGTCAAGCAGGTAAAACAGTCCCCTGGTGATTATTTATAATCTTAATTCCTTTATTGACTGTTGATTCACTCTTTAGAAGATTATCATAAATTGGGTCAATATTTAAACTACCTGTGTCCCTATTTGTTGAAAGGTTAGCAAACATATGTTTTTTAATTTCAAAATTTTTTGAAATTAAATTCAAATTTTAATTTCAAATTTAATTTCAAATTTTTTAATTTCATTTACAAACATCTAAAAATAAAGCTGCTACTATATGACCAGAATTTATTTCCGAATGAATAAAATTCAAGAGAGCTGTGCAAGCATGCTCTGTAGAGTGATTCGCTCAGAATTCAAATTGGAAATCATGCAAAAATTCTTTTGCAACCAGAAAACTAAGTAGCATGAATAACATAGCCTTGTCAAAAATTTTGCTTAAAACTGATACCAAAGAAATTGGCCTATGACTAGCAGGTTCACTCCGAGACCACCTTTGTACAGCACTATAACATTAGCTCACTTGAGAGATTCAAGGAAAATTCCTATCAGGAAAGACATATTAACAAGCTTGGCCAATGGTGACAGAATAGCTGGCAAAATCATACGGATATAACTCGTCCTCGGGGTTATGTGTCCTATACAGATATTTGGAACACTCGAAGTCTTTCAAATTTAATACTTGTATATTTGGCTCACGGTTTGAAATTATAGGTTTGTCAGTAGGAACAGTCCCCTAAAAAAACAATCCTTCAACTCCAAAAAAATACATATTTCTTTTATTTCATGTTGAATATTATTCAGTTCCTTCCCACCTTCATAGAATGGGGGACCACTCGATTGTAAATCCCTATATGATTTAATCGTCTTAATGAAACCTTCCATAAGTCTCTTTTGTAGACATGTATATTATAATTCAGATGCCAGTGACAGCAGGATAATTCACAAAAGTCCATGTTGAGCAATAAAAACCCACACTCAATACTTACACAGTAGTGGAGTAAATACAGGAACTGCTTCACCTAGATCACCCCATCAATTTACCCTCTTCTCCACCCAATTTACACGATTTTTAAATGAAAAAGCATTTTCAAGCATTTCCCCTCATAAGTCTTACCATCAAAACAGGTCTTGTGGCATAAGTAATTTATGCATGTTTTACTTATATTCAATATTTTTCCTATAATATTTATTAAATACAATAATTTAATATAAAATTAATATTTAGTGGATAGTTTAATTTCCATATCTAAATAATTTATATTATCTTTATTTTTTCTTTCAATAACCATTAAAATCATACCTTTATCTAATTTTTTGAATTTCTTTTCAAGATCAGCTGCTTTAGAATCAAAACGTATTGGTGCAAATATGTCAACAATTTCACCATTCAAATCAATAATGATAACGAGTTCATTTTCATATTTAGTATGGAATATCGAGTATTCCATTCCATTGTCTAACTTTTCTTTTTTAATTGTTCGATTGTATTTATTTCCCATTTTTATTTCACTTAAAAGTTGCTCCATTTATTATTGGATGATTTTATTAAACTAATTTCCAAACCGAAAATAATTTATATATTAAAATTATGTTATGTTAGTGTATATCTCTAGAAAAGTTACCGTGGTCGAAGTGGTTAACGTGCTGACCCGAAACCTTCAGGTTCTGTGTTCAAGTGCAGTAGCCAGCAAATTTCTTAAAGAATTTTCCGATACAGATAAGAGAACATAAAATATTCAGTAATTAAAGGAAAAATTATAAAACTAAAATAATTTTTGATGATCTTATTTATCAAATGACACACAAAAAGATAGTTTAAACTCTCATTACAGGCCAGCATGGCCGAGTTGGTAAAGCGGTCGACTGATCATCGATTGCGGTCCAACAGTTCGACTCTCACTGTTACCTAGTGTTGCAGTTGAGATTTCAATATGATCTGGCCATTGATCAAGGAGTAAGAAGTACAGGGCTACGTGCTGCTTCTTTCCCTCCAAACAAAACACCCTGAGGTTTGCCTCAGAACCCAGGCTGATGTGAGGTCAACGACACAAAAAAAAAGATAACAGCCTGGGAGAGGGGTTTTGCAAAAACTTTTAAAATTTTATTTTTATCTAATTTTTAGTTTATGTATATTCTATAGATTTATCTATATGTCAATAAAAGTGCTATTTTGTAGTACTTAGTTTTTCTGAATTGAATACAGACTGAATCTTCGGGAAACTCACGAGAAATTGTTGTGTCATTTTTTGGGCAGAGAAGCAAGCTATATACGCCATCTTCGTTCGAAGAAACTATATGACTTTTGTAATGATAAAATGAAGCGAATAGAAAATGAGCAGCGATTAAGGAAACAAGCAATATTAGCAGGTTGAAAGTAAGAAGGTTCTCTATTTATGGTTAAACATTTACAGTATTTGTGAAATATTTATAACCATTAAATTACAATTGTTTCAAATATTTTTCAAGAGGAAAAAACTGTATTGTTTTTCGTAATTCATTTTCTCTTTTAATTATTTCATCATTGGTCAATTCACTCGATTTATTCATAGCCTGTAATTTTGAATAGAATGAATAAACAGTTTTATACTCATCCTTTCTTTCTGCTACTCTTACATATTTTTCAAGTATTTTAATCAGAACTGTCTCAAGACTTAAAGAAGCAAGCGGTAACATAGCAAAAGCATATAAGCCTGAAGCACTAAATATAAATTTGGATAATAAGAAACTAAATATCCATAATATTTAAAACTTCTACGATAAACAAATAATCTCTTTTCTAATTCTTCTTCCATTTGTATTTGAAAATAAACTTTAAATAAAAGTCTGTGGATCCATTCCCTTAAATCTCCCTTTTATATTATCAAAACACAAATGACCACAATTCACATCTTTAAGATTTTGGACTTGAGTAGAATGATAGGCAATTTGTTTATTTGAAGTTTTTAAGTAGTTGACAATTTCATTTCCGGGCTGGATTCCAAAAGAATCATAAAATTCTACAAATGAGTACTTTGGATCATTGAAATAACAATTCCAATGCGTCCCAGGTGATTCCATGCAGTCATAATTCATTACATCGCATTCCTTTTTCTTTATTTTACTTAGTAAGTTGTGTTGAGAAAAAATACCTCGAAAATAAGAAATATGACCTAATTCATTCAATATATCAATATTTGTCAGCCGTATCATGTAATTTTTGATTCTTTATGGCGTTCTCCGTTGTTTGGAAGTGAGCAGTCTTTGAATTGTGAAATCTCAGCTTCAACAACTTTACTGGGTCTTCCACACCGTTTAGGTACTTTAAATACTTCTACTTGTATTTTCTTGCTCGTTTTTGGGATTCAACAACCACTTTCAATCCAAAACCAACAGTTTTGTGAGTACCGTGCAATTTTAAACCTCAGCCTTTCGGTAAAGTCCCCGGTAATGTTAAATCTTCACCTTTAGCGTTTGAAGAATCAGTAATTTTATCAAAAATTTTCTTTCCAGCATGTGTACCTAATGCAGCTGCACCATTTGTTAGAGCAGCTTTACATATTGCAGCGGCTAATGGTATTGAAAATGGAATTCAGCCACCATTTGGAATCAGTTAGTGATATGATATATTAATATAGGCATCTTTGTTCTTTATTCTTCCTTGCTCAATCTGTTCATTTTCTTTTCTTTTAAACAATAGTTTAACAGGTTCTTTACCAACAATAATATTTTCTTGTTAAATTCGGCAATTTTTTTTAAAAATATCTGTTTGTTTTTACTTTTTTGAGGAGGAGATAAATGAATTGTGTATTCATTAAAGTCAGCTTTTTTAGTGATTTCAAATTTATTGAGAAGAAATAAGAACGATAATCTTGGATGATTTTGAAGTAGTTGTTTATAAGATAAATCAATATCATATCCTTTATTTTCACTTTTATATTTTTCAGTCTTAGTCACCTGTCTTTTATGAAGTAATAGTTTAATAGGTTCTCGTTCATTCACTTTTTTATGCTTTACTCGCAATTTACGTTTTTGTTTTGCATCGAAACACGTTTTATTTTTATTTTATTTTTTAATTTTGATAAATAGATTGTATACTCTTCCATTTATTACAAAATTATTTTTATAAAAAAAATTCCAAGGTAAAAATTCTCTTAATACTCTTTTCAAAAAATTTTGTAAGCTTGATTTTTGCTTCGACCTTCCTTTAATTCTCTTTTCAAATGCCTTAATGGGATCTTTTTCAAGTTTATTTTCTATAACATTTTCGAAATTATTTAAACAATCAGATAAATGCATAAAACCCTTCGAGTGTACCAATAATGTTAAAAGATTAATTACATATGCACCATTTTTTGTGTCTGCAACGTTACCAATTCTTCTATTTTCTGCATCAATATCTTCTTTTGTTACTTTTAAGGTATTTTTCACTATTAGTCCTTTGTCATCAACTCTAGTCAATATATTGCCAGGTGATTGATAATTTTTAGTTAATTTATTAATATCCTCAATTAAATACTGATTTGTAAGAATTTGGTGGTTAACAAGTTCACCCTTGAAAGTGTTTAAACTTATTTTCACATTTTGTATATTCATAGCATCATTCTCTGATTTTGGATCACCTAGATTAGTTAATTGCTTCAATTGTAAGTCACGACTACCATCCTCATCCAGTAATCTGCTTTTGTTACTTCTATACTTCCGATATTACTTCCTTAGCTTCCAAAATTGTTCATTTAGTATACACAAATTTTATTCAGCGAATATCTAAGTTTTTTCTTTACCTGAGAGATTCCTCATTTGTTTTCAAATCAATTAGTAAACTCCATGATTCTGTGTTGCTTGATTGAAGTAGTTGATAAATTTTTCGTTTTTCCGGTCAGATGCATGGTTTTGTCTGATTCGATAAATTTCTTTTGGGTTACAAAACTTGAAAAATGCAAAATAGTTACAGTTTAATTGTATAATTTTACTACTACTACTACTACTAAAAACTCACCGCAGCACCCAGCCGCCTGAGGTCAAGACAGCTACGCACGCTCCTCCTCCACCCCAATCTATTCAAAGACTCCCTTGTTACGCCCGCCCATGAAGTTCCTATTTCCTTTAAATCTTTCTTTATTACGTCCTCCCACCCCAGACGAGGACGACCTGCTTTCCGTTTTGCCCTAGACGGTTGGCCTAAAAGAACAGTCTTCGGTAATCTTTTATCCTTCATCCGCACAACGTGCCCTAGCCACCTCAACATTTCTTACACTATAGCCCTAGAGAGCGGTATTGAACCACATTTTTCGTATAGCCTATTGTTTGAAATACGGTCAGTCAGCCGGGTACCCAGGACAATCCTTAAGCAATTTCTCTGGAAAACATCTAGCAAATCTTCATCCGCTTTTCGGAACGCCCATGCTTCAGAGCCACATTTGACCACCGCCATCACTGTAGCTTCTAATATTCTAATCTTGGTTTGCAGACTTATCTTCCTATTCTTCCAAACTTTTTTTAACTTTGAAAAAACGCCCTGGGCCTTGGCTATTCTACTTTTGACATCTTCACTGCACCCACCGTCTTTACTAATAATACTACCAAGGTAAGTGAAGCTGTCCACTTGATTGATCTTCTCATTACCCAATATCACCTCTTCATCTTCCCTTGTTCCTAGCCTTAGTGACTTAGTCTTTTCAAAATTAATTTTCAAACCTATTCTAGCACCCTGAACTCGCAAAACCTATTAAACTTCATTCATTTTGCTCACACTTTCATCTAGGATGCTTCAATTATCAGCATAATCTAAGTCCAGGAGACTTTTTCCTCCCCGTTTGATTCCGTGGTCTCGCATTGCCTTTCCTATGCTCCTTAGGACAAAGTCCATCAAAATAATATTAAAATAGTATAATTTTAGGTGTATCGAAACAGATCTGAGAAACGTAGATTATTGATGTATTTCGTTTTCTACCTCTCACGAATAAATCTTAAATTTTATCTCATCTTTTACGGTTACAAAATCGTCAAAGATAACTAAATTTTGACACTTGAGATCTAGGTCATCTACATCAAGGATATCGCCTTTATCATTACTCGCAACCAAAAGACCCATGTCTATTTTGTATTCAAATACATTCATATTAAACATTAAATCTTATATTTATCTTCTTCAAGATCTTTAGCATATAGATAGATTGTTTAAAAGTATAAGTGATCATAAATCAAGATCAAGAGTAAATTGGATTTACCACTCCCAGAGTTTCAGAAAATCAATAATCGAAACCGCCATTGAGGTGCTAGCAGATGTTTATTTTTAAAAAGATCTTAATTTTTCTAAATTCATTCACTTTAATAGGTGCTTTTCCATCCATTTACTTAGTAAAAATATAATTAAGTAAAATTTTGATCGAGTAAAATTCAACTATAAAGCTTATAGCTTTGAGGCTTATAGCTTTGCACCTTTGAAGTTTTTAGCCAATAGATTTGAAGCTTATAGATTTGAAACTTATAGCTTTGAAGCTTATAGCTTAGAGCTTTGAAGCTTATAGATTTGAGGCTTATAGCTTTTAAACTTACAGTTTATAGCTTTGAAGCTTATAGATTATAACTTTGAAGCTTATAGCTTAACTTTAATTATGAAGCTTAACTTTAATACCTAACTAGCTAAACTTTAATGCCTTAATTAGCTTAATAATACTTTAACTAGCTTATAGCTTCAAGAGATCAAATCCCCAGTGTACCGTGTTTACTTTATTTTTCAAAACCTTTCTTTTATTGCCATTTGGATCTAAAGCTTTTTTATTTTGTTATTCTAGGAACATTATATGCTTGTTTGCTCGTAAATTATACTGGGTTTCCGATAACCTTTCCCCCTTTCCGAATAGTACAAACTTATAATTTTGCTATATTATTTGGTCTTTAACGATATTCGTTTTGATACCTTTCAACTTTACCTTACTTTGGTTTTATCGTCACCATCCTTTAAATAAGCATATACTATTGATCTTAAACCTAAAACCTCTGACATTATTGTTCCAGATAATTCATCCTTCATCATCCCTATAGATAGATAGATACATAGATATTTATTGCAATAAAAGCCACTTTGGGCCATGGCAAAAAAGGAAAATCACACAAAATAATAACATGATTATAACACTCATAGCAAAGTATGGTAGCCTACATAACAATAACAACGCAAAATTACAAAACATTACAAAAACATAATAAAGCACACGTTACCATTAAACTAACATAAATAGATAGATGTATGTTACATCTATCAAGGGCCATGACTACAAAAATAACAAACAAGAAAACAACTTACACACATACAACAATACTTTCCAGACTCACCCCACCCCTTTTTACAAAAATCTATCTCAATGTGACATACCCAATTTTATATACTTTGCTATCATTCTTATTGTCCCATAATTTTTTGATCCCATTACTGAAACCAACCACTCACTTGTCCCCACATTAACAAAAAATAAATCTTTCCTTAGATCCTGTAATTCGGGACAAAGGGCCATGAAGTGAAGCAGATCCTCCCCATTTTCTCCGCACAGAGGGCATGAGTAAGGACCCTCCTTTACCCTTACCCTCCCTAAATATTTCCTCCTTTCTCCAAGTGCTAGAAAATTACCCCTCCCTGAAAAAAATGTGGAACGCTTCACGATTTTGCGTGTCATCCTTGCGCAGGGGCCATGCTAATCTTCTCTGTATCGTTCCAATTTTAGTAGGCCTATACGTCCTCCCGAAGGAGGACAATCTTTTTTATTGACTGCAGGGACTTTATAAGGGTTATCTTTTTATAATCCGAAATATCAAATTTTTCTTGGAGGTCAGCTTTAATATCTTCATAAAAATCCTAACTTCGAATATCATAAATAAAACTATCCTTATCAATTTGGCATAAATCAATATTCTCATTATATTTTGGTTTCATGTATATATAATTAAATTCAAACATAAGTAACTTAGATAATTCTAAAACAGTAAACCAAATGTAAATAGTTTTACCTAATTTCATTCTTTCGTATAACCATTCTAGCTAGTAGAAATCGATCGCTAAATATGATTTCCAATCTAAAGTTATATTTTTTAATTTTTTTGTCCTTTTTCAACACTAGTGATTATTTCAATACTAACTCTTTTTCTAACATTTCCCATGGTTTCCCCCAAAACAAGCATTATTCATTTGTTTAAAAAATGTTTCTCGAAATCATTAATTCTCTTTTGTCATAATTTATTATTATGATTGATATATATGTTTAAATAGGGTGACTCAGTAAATGCTAGTATTCTATGTACTTTTTCAATGCTAAGCCATGTTTTAAATAAAATTCTAAATTCTTATAATGCACAAAATAATTTATTTTATTATTTAAAGTTGTACTTAATTTATATTGAAAATGTTCAGGAGCTAGTGGCAAATCTTCACGTAAATTGTTTAACTCTCTTTGATATTCTACAACAACTCCATAAATTGCTCCCATATTATCGTAATTCATTTCTGATTTAACGTAATCTTTTAATTATTGGTAATAGTCTAAGGTGTTGTTTTTCTTATAAATGGTAGGGTATATCAGTAAAAGTAAAGTGTTTTCATGTAAATTTAGTGACATTGCCCAACCATATAATTATTAGCATCTAAATACATTATATAATTTGAAGGTTAAGTTTTATTAGAGTTTTTTATATATTTTTTATTTGCTTTAGCATATCTTTTCATACCTGACATACACTTTTTCTTATTCCTTTTTCAATAAAGGTAAACAAATCTTCATCAGAAAATGATGGAATTTGAGATTTAGAGTGTTTGAGAAAAGCTTCCCATGTTAATCCTGGTGCTGAAAAGAAGTGCAGTGGATCTAGTTTATAATTATTTAAACATAGATTTCTATTTCAACGACAACTGATAAAACTAAAATATCACTTTTTAGATATAATTTAGTATAATCTCAGAGTTTTTTTTACATTTAAAGAATTTCCAAATGGGTTTTGCTCTTCTATAATCTTCTTAAAAAATACTTTTCACTGTAAATCTAGAATAAAACTTGTCTATTGAAGGCGATTTTGTATCATTTATTTTTTCATACCTATCAATACATTCATAGTGAAAAATCTCTTTCTTTAGTATTTGTGTAAAGTTCTTCAGTATTTTGAAATGCATCAGAAGTATACTGAAAATTATTTCTTTAACAATTGCAGCTTACTTTACATTCACATTTAGCTAAATTTTCAGAAAGCCGATCTACGGATGAACCCATAAAACAGTGTGAATCAACTAAACGCATTTGGTATTGCGTTTCATTAACATTTTTCTTATAAAACTATACAAGACCCTCCGCTGAAAAAAAAATACAGTTATCAGGTACTAATTCTCTAAAAAATAAACAAGAGTCATATTTTGGGAGATTATGCATTGCAATAAGGATATGTCTAGGAATTCTAAAATTTTTATTACATTCTGCATGAGTAAATCTAAGTATATTACCAGGCACATTATCGTGATCTAAATTAAAATTATCATCTTCAATTTCCTTTTCACAAATATGACAGTTTTTATTACTTGTATTATTCCATTTTTTTACTTGTTCTTGTGTATAATCATGACCTCTCTGTCTATTTTCGTACTCATTGGCTATTTCTGTACACGCTTCTGGTATGGTAGTTATAAAATGCCCACTAGCATCTTCACCAAATTATTCATAATATTTTTTGTTGTTGTATCAAAATAACAACATACTTGGAATCCATAAGCTAATAAATTTTGATCTGCTATTTTAATTGTCTTTTTACCTTTCGTTTCATTAGATTCTTCATTAAACAATTCAAATCGGCTATTATGCTATAAGGGACTTTCATTTGTTTAGCTATATTTTAAAATTCAATTTTAGATGCTGTGTATGGCATAATGATGTCAGATCTTCACCATCTTCTTTTTTATCATGCTTTTTAAATGTTTCTTGTTTATTAAAGCGCCTTCAGTAAAATGTACATAGACAAATTTTCTATTTAGTTTTTGATATTTGTGATGTAAGTAATCTATTTAAACCATTCAATAAAATATAATGATTATCAAAATAGGGCAAATTAATAACATTTGTAGCAAATTTTAAATTGATATTAGTTTTAGAAGCTCTAACCACTTTATTTTTTCTCATTTCAAATCAACAAGTTTTAATATTATGTTTGTTTTCAAATTTATAAATATCTTGAATTTCCATAGGAAAATTAGAAATCCCTTTAAGATTGAAATAATTTTCATAGGGTTTATATGTTGATAGTCTATCAACATTTTTATTATTCACTGGGTGAAGATAAGAGAGTATTTGCCAAAAAAGCATTTACTATCATTATTCTTTGTATTAATACATGCTTTTTTGATTTCTACAAATTCAGGTATTTCTGTATAAATACCTCCTATATAATTTGGTAATCTTGTTATTCTATAATCTATTCCATTGACTCTTTCAAACTGTAAGCCTGATCTTGGTGTATTCTCTACGACTAATGTGTGTATATTCCTGCGATTACTATTTAAATAACTTTGTTTGATGTCACTATTTTTCATTAAAAATCCAGACATAGCTAGTATAATGGATAGGTTCGAACTTTTCATTACCTTTCTGAGAATAAAATATTACAGGTATCGTTAATTAAACTCTGTAACTACCTGTATCATTCATTCTATTTTTTAAGTCTCTAACAGCAGAGTCAAAAAGAGGTCCGAAATCAGCTCCTTTTGCATTAATTGAAATATTAACTGTAAAAATTTTCCCTCATCCATCGAATACTTGGATTATTATCGTGTTCTTCTTCTTTAAACATATACTCTGGGATACCTGGAGCTTCTCATATTTTTCTTATTTATAAATAAATTTAAAATATCAGTATTCCACTCTTTTTTAACACTCTCTGTACCAGTTACATCTCGAATTAAGTTTCGATATTTTTCAATATCCTTTCACTTATTTCTATTTGGTTATTAAAATAACTTTCTACTTTATTCTTCACTTCATTATAAATCCCAGCATATGAAATCGGTTTTGATTTAAAAATTTTTTAAGTTCAATAATATCTTTACTCCGTACACTATTAAATTGAAGTTGTAAATATAAAATAATATTATTTTTTTCTTTTATTTCATTTTCTAGCCCTCTTATTAAATCTGGAATGATCTTAAATTTTCAGGGTCTCTTACCATCTCGATGCTTTTTATTAGGCTCTAACTAGATTAGATTATCTTCATGTAATATTTTATTATTAAGATGATTATTTATTTTATTTAATAGTTCTTTTCTACCAGCAGCTTTTTCATCAAATAATTTCGCTGCTGCTAGTAATTCATGAGTTGTAGAACGAGATAGTTTATTTTTTTCTTGACGAATATGGATTTTCGTCGTTAACAGCTTTCTATCACTTCTACAATATCTGTCATTTATTTGGAGCAGATTTTATTAAACAAAATTCCAAATCTTAAAAAACAGTCAAAATGGAGGAATTTTATTCCTTTCTTTTTACTATTCTTGAGACTTTCTTGAGGACGTCGACACCTGTTAGTGTTTATTAATACGTATAATAATTTAAATTTGTTTAATAATTTAAATCTCTAATAAATGGATATTAATTGTATGCGTTGTAAAAAGGTTACTGCAACCGAGTCTTTAACTCAGATAGTTTCAAAAAGAAAGATGTGCCAATGTTTGAAGGTCAACTCTTTGGTTGCAAGCAAAATTATTTTTTTTTAAGAAGAAGCAATGAGCAAAAACTCCGGATAAAATAATTGGTATTTGTATAGGCAAGAGTAGCGTAGAAAACAAAATTTTAGAACTCTATTATTCAAATTTTTAAGGAATTGATAATTTACATAGAAAATTAAAAGAACATGGTTTTAATTTTTAAAAAGCTAAAATTAAAGAAGTTTTGCAAAATCAAAATAGTTATTCTTAGCCCATCCAGCTTATCATACATGTAAAAGAAGACGCCTTTACATTCATAGTGTCGATGATCAGTGGCAAGCATATTTGGTTTATGTGCAGCAATATAAAAGTAAAAATAGTAATTTTAATTGTATTCCCACAGTCATCGATTGTTTTAGAAAATATGCTTGGTGTATTCCTTTGAAGGATAAAAGTGGTAAGGAAATTATTAATGCTATTACGGATTTATTTAAAAATAGGAAGCCTAAAAAATTACATAGAAATAAATGTAAAGAATTTGTTATGAAAAACATTCAAGTATTTTCTAAGAGTCATGAAATTCATTGGTTTTCATCTTAAAGTGAATTGAAAACTCAAATCGTTGAACGGTTTAATAGAACAACCAAAAATAAATGATGGAAATATTTTATTTATAACAACACAAAACGCTGTTTAGATGTATTACCTCTTTCCTTGACAATTATAACAATTCTTATCATCAATCCATCAAAATGAAACCAATAAAAGCGAGTTAAAAAGGAAATTAAAACAATGTGTACACTAATTTATTTCTTGATGCTGAAGTTCAGCACTCCAGAAACCAATTCAATATTGGTGATTTGGTTAGAATTTATATGATAAAGAGTGTTTTTGGTAAAGGCTATCATCCAAACTATACAACAGGAATATTTCAAAGTCCTACAGTTAAACATACAACCCCTATAAGGTACAAACTGTCGTATAAGGCTGGTGAACTCATTATTGGTGGTTTTTATGAAAAAGACCTCTCAATTGTTATTCAATAAAAACTTTCATTTAATAAATGGATCCCATAAAGTTGAATAAAATATTAGCGAGTATAGTCCAAGAACGTTTATAGTCCAAGAACGTTCCTTAGAGCAAGCTGGATATCGTGACTATGCTGAAAAGCTGGATGCTCCAATCATTTAAGCAAATGATAGAAATACTAACATAATTACGGATAAATTACATGAAAATTACATTAATTTAAGAAGACGAATAAAACCATTGGATCACTTTTTAACCAACGCACTAACAAGTCACTCAAGTCAAGCTATTTTATCCCCAAATAAACCAAATTTCATTGCTTATATCGATTCTGGGATAGATAAACAACTTTTGAGAGAAATCAATAAGGACTTTGATCCTAAGGGATTCTATTTTAAAATGACTAGTTATTATTTAGAAAAATTAAAGATATTTAACAGATACTATAGATAAACCAGGAATACTTAATTAAGGACATGGAGGAATGATGAAAGGTTATAAATATGGTGGATTAGATAAAAAAAAGTCTCAGTGCGTAAGAATCTTTAGAACAAGGTTAAAAGCTATTAAAGATAATTTTGATGTTATACAGCCTCAGCAAGGAACTGTAATTTACATGAATACAAATGATATAATTGAAAAACTATACATATTACCTGCTCGATTCGTTATTCAAAAACGAAATTATTAAGAAAAATGACTTTAACCCAATTTACAACAGCTAACTCAGAATTTGAGTTTTACGAATAAAAATAATATTCTAAGAAATGTTTTTGATTAGTATTAGTGGTAACAAAAATGAAATCGAACAATCATATACAAGTAATCCAATCACATTAGATCGAAACTCTGATTATAAAATAACTTATAACTCTATGTACACTTTGGTATTCATGGTATAAAATTAGTGATCAACTTAAAAATAATACGTTTTAATACAGGGGAACAAATAAGGATGAATGGATAAATTTTGCTATACCTAATGGGTTTTATGATGAAAAGGGTTTAAATCATTTCTTAACTCGTTATTTCAATTGATTCCTACATAAATGCCCAATCAGTATACCATCAAATCTAGCTACAATGAATTTTGTTATTATTTTGAAAGAGAATTATAAATTTAGATTTAATAGTGGTTTATGTTTTAATTTATGATTTGAAAAAGGAGTGGAACTAAGTATTAAATACAATTAAGGTACTAAAGTTCCTAATATTACAAGAAATGTTGATAAAATACACTGATAAAAATACATTGATAAAATTCACTGATCATTAGTGGATAGTTTCATTGTGAATGAGAATGCAACCTCTGATGTGGTCTGGAGTTTTTCTCTAAAAAACAGAACCTGGAACGCTACTCCGAGAGATTCCTATAGAAAGGCAATATCTTCCAAAACAATCTAAACGAATAAATAAACGACGCTAGAAATGACTATAACTGATCAATTAGGTAGGTTAATTGATCTGAATGAAGATAATATTGAATATGTCTAGGATTTAAAAAAGTCTAATAAAATTATTTAATAAAATTTATCTATAATAAATGTTGATCAATAAGAAACAATTACTGTATACAAGACACTATGGTAGCGGGATTGGCAGTTTTTCTAAAAATATTGTCAATTCTCTATTATTCAAGACGTACATAAAAATTTAAAAGATGAAGCTTGTACCATGTATAACACTATGATTAAACCTCGATTAGAATTATATAAAAATAGAGTGACTGAATATGGAAAAGATTGGATAGATTATAATCAAAGAGATTTAAATGATGTGGGATCTCTAAAAAATATAGTTTCAAATAACAAGAAATATTTCAATAAACATCTTGATGAATAAAAGAAAGTCTTATTGGATGCAATGATTTTAGGGAAGGATCTTGAACTAAATCCCCGGTGATACTCTTGTTGACACCCTTAGTGAAAAGTGAAGATCCATCTTCGATGTTTGAAAGTCTTTTAAAGTTTATTTAATAATTTATTCCGCATATAAACGGCAGTGAATCAAATTATTGCTCCTTATTGGGAAATATTTGAAAAGTTTATTGTTGATGATCTTACAACAAAATATGAATATACAGAAATTAGAGAAAATAATGTGAATATATCTCTACAATTAAATTATTATTTCATTTTAAAATATTTGCAATCTTTGATTCTTCCAAATGATAGTTATCTTTATGCAAAAGTGAAAATAACACGATTGGATGGAACAAATATGCGAAATAATGCTGAAGTTACTATAACAAATAATGCATGCATTTATTCAGAAATGCTGAATATATTATCAATGGATAATGTGTTATAATGTGATATATAATGGATAATGAGAAAGTATGGATTATCTAGGTGTAACGACTACTGTTAAAAATTTATTAGAATTTTCAGATGACTATAGTCAAAGCGCAGCTATTAATATGCTTTGGTATGAAGATAAAATCCAATCTTTTGATTCCTTTAAAGCAGAAAACGAAATTGAAAGCACTTTCACATCTGTTGCAGCCGGGGGAGGAACAATTGAATCGACATTAATCAACACTTATTATAGTGGTTTATCTAAAAGATTGAATAAAACAGAAGAAACTTACGTGGTTAGTTTTTATTTACCATTATCACGATTATTTCGATTTTGTCAAGATGTCAATTGTGTTCTTAGAGGCGTTACATATCAAACTATATTAAAAAGAAACAATTTTTCCAATATGATTATAAAATCTGGAGCTCAAAATTTTGAAGCAGGTGTAATGTATTTATCATGGATGTTACTAGTATTACATCCCAGTTTACCCATAGCGACTCAAAGAAGCAGGATTAACGCAGAAGGTGGAAAAATTAAAAGCTTGATTAGGAAAGTGATAAATAAAACGGATAAAGAATTAACATGGAGGGTAGACAGTGAACGTTAGAATGCAACAAAAATTATTATTGTGTTACAGAAATCTGAAAAAAATAACAGTTATACGCAAAAAAACATGGTATTTGACCATATGAACATTAATAGAATTTAAGTGAGAGTAAACGGATATAAATATCCACAAGATGATTTTAAATTTGATTTCAGTGTTGCTAATGAAGATTACTCTAACGCTTATCAATGATTTTTACAGTTAGTATATTAACATAAAAATTTTAACTGTGGAATATTTGTAAGTTGCAAAGATTTTAAGAAAGTATATTCATTATTTTGTTTGGTGTTTCAAAGCATGAATCAAATATTTATTGAAGTGGATCAACTTCTGATGTAGAAATTAGACTTCCATTAGATCAAGTACCTGCTAATCAATACAAAATTTACTGCATTATATCTTAAGAAAAAAAGCAATCATGGAAGTCATTGATATTCAATTATATATTAATCTATAAATTACTTTTGATTTGCAAATTTGTTAAATAATCATTAAACAGTAAAAACTAAATATAGAAATATACTCGTTATCATTATTGATTTTAAAGGTGAAATGGTTTGCCTATTTGCACCTAAGCGTTTTAATTCTAATGCAGCTGATCTTGAAAATAAATTTGAAAAATTAGATAAGGGTATGATTTTAAAGGTTATCAAAAGAAAAAATATAGAAAAATATAAATTATTTAGATGTTGATATTGAACAATCCACTAAATATTAAATTATGTTAAGTCATTACATTTTTATTAATAATATAGGAAATTTATTGAATATAAGTAAAATGTGCAACAATTTTGTATGTCCCGACCTGTTTTGATGCTAAACGTTACGATGGCAAATGCTTGAAAATTCAGATTTTTCATTTGAAAATTTTGTAAATTGTGTTGAGAAGGGGGTAAATTGATGGGGTGATTTAGACGAGAGGGTTCCTGTATATTACAATACTACTTTACACCGTACGAGCACTTCCTTAAACCAATGTATTCACAATCGAAAACACCAGACATCCTTGAAAATCATTGAGCTCACTGTATCTGATGATAATATCTTCGGGAAATTTGCAGTTTTCTTATATCAAATACCTGGCAGACAGTATATATCACCGGAAGCTGAGATACCTTGCGCAATGGAACTGTCCTTCAGGAACCATTGTGTTTTTTTATCGACAATATGAATGATTACGCAATACCAGATATTCGAAAGACCAGATGTGATGAGAGTTCTTGCTGTCAAGAACCATTGTATTGTTTCACTGACAACATGAATGATTACTCAATACCAGATGCTCGACAGACCAGATGCAATGGGAGTACTGGCCGTCAGGAACCTTTGAATTGTTTCACCGACACCATGAATGATTACGCAATACCATCAGGAACCATTATATTGTTTCACCGACAACATGAATGATTACCCAATACCAGATGCTTTACAGACCAGATGCAAAGGGAGTACTGGCCGTCGAAAACCTTTGAATTGTTTCGGCGACAACATGAATAATCACGTAATACCAGATTTTCAATAGATCAGATGCGATGGGAAAAATGGCCATCCGGAACCATTGTGTTGTTTCACCGACAACATTAATAATTACACAATACTAGATGCTCGACAGACCAGATGCTATGGGAGTACTGGCCGTCAGGAACCATTTTATTGTTTCATCGACAAGTTAAACTAGGAATAGTTCATACTAAAGAAAAGTTGAGGGGTTGGCAAAAAGCTTAGAGGGGGGACTAGGGCCCTGGAGGGTGATATGGGGCCCTTGAAGGGGACAAGGTGCCCTGGAAGGGAAAATGGGGCCCAAATTCATGCGCAAGCCCCAGTAATGGAAAACTGATGGACTCAGTACTATTACATACCTGGCTGGTTGTAGTCACTACTATGTTTTAGGAACGAAATAAGTGTCACTGACCGTTAAAAGATTACGTCTGTCGAGCAAGCATCTGAATTTTATTGTGGTTAGCATATTCTTGGAATGATGCCAAAAGAGGCACCCAGAAACAATTGACTGATAACATTCACCATATATCCAACTCCAATTGAGATGTCGATTACGCAAATAACTTGATACAATGATGCTTAACACTAGTTGGCTAGTGCCCAGAAGCTATGTATTGACTGCCTAGAATGTATTTCTAAGATCAAAACATCATCAATGACATGTTATCTCAGTCGACTAACGGGTCGTTCTTTTACCATAGAGAGTCTTAAGTCTCACGTTCAATTCCTACGCCAGACATAAATTTCATTAATTGAATGGAAAAACTGCTTAGAAGCTAAAAATGTGTCTTTGCGAAAGAAAACAAATCGACAAATCAAAGTTGGCATACTAATATTTCTAGGAATGTTCTTATCTCGAAGATCAGACGCAATATGAGTACTGACCGTCCTGACCCATTCTATTGTTTCACCGAGTAATAAAACCTGCAGAGCATATTTTCCAGGAATTGTTAATATTTGCCATTTAAATGTATCCTTCACTGGAAGCCTTACATAATATACCTTACGCAATAGGAGTACTGGCCACTCGGAACCCTTGGATTGTTACACAATAAACTTGGCAAACAATTTTACATTTGTATTCATTACCAGAAGCCTTACGCAAGGCATCTTACGCAATGGGAGTACTTGCTGCTCGGAACCATTGGATTCTTACACAATAGACTTGGTAAGTAACGTTTCGAATGTATCCATCACCAGAAGCCTCACGCAAGATACCTTACGCAATGGGAGTACTGGCCGCTCGGAACAATTGAATTGTTACACAATAAACTTAGTAAGCAAAGTTTCATAACGGAAGTCTTACGGAAGATACCTCACGCAATGGGAGCACTGGCCGTTCGGAACTATTAGATTGTTGTACAGTAAACTTGGCAAGCAATGTTTCCAGGAATGTCGTTGTCTCAAAATACCTGATGTGAGGGATTTGCAACTCTGATAGTAAATTAGGGCATGTGTGTTTCAGGACGTGTCAAAGGGATACGATGGGTTAGCAACTCCAATAGTACGTCGGTGTGTGTGTGTGTTGCAGGACGTATTAAACGGATACTACCCATGTCTTGTGCATGATATAGAGTATTTAGATTGAATGAAAATTACATTATTAGAAAGCGTAATTTTCTTCGTATATTATTATTGAACGGAGAAGAATTTTCTTTTTGGAGTTCAGGAAAGGGCAGTCCCTAAAAACATTCTAGTATACTTGCTTGGAAAAAATTAGAATTCTGCTCAAAAGAAGTCTCATTGAACAATTTGACAGCTTTGGAAGTTTCCTGTTGTGCTAACTGACTTGATTAAAATCTTTGCGGACACAGGATGCACATTATTTATACTGTAAGTACACTGATTAGACAGCCTATTGCTTAACAATTAGTAAGGGATAATAGGTTTCCTTTGTTTTAAACTAGCCTCTCGTCAGCTTTTTGAACTAGTGACATAAATAAGATCCTCTAATACTTTTTACCAAAATTGCTTTGAAAAGCTCCCTTTGGTGCTGGTAAATTTGCTACTGGGCTTTTTGTCTTTGAGACAATCAGCCTACGCTGAGACTCACGAAATGAAATTTTGGGTATCGAACATCCTTAAAGGATGTCATTATTTTCACAAGCTCCTGCTCTTAGAATTTCAAGGCTTATCCTTTCCACCAGTAATATTAAAGGGTGGGTTTCCTTCTTTTATCTTCTATACACTAGAATCTCATTTGTTGACAAGTCAACAGAATGCGTCAGTTTCTTGGAAACGATTCCTTTTTTATTTTTCATGAATTTTTTTTATTTACTTTTGTTTTTTACAACCTTTTGAGAGAAATTCATTGTATTTTGAAAGGTAATCCTTTTTTTATTCAATCCCTCTCTTATCATTAAATTCCAATAAAAATAAGACTCTGCTAAATATTCGAACAATTGATTTATCCTACTAGAATCCGGAATGGAATAGAATCTCCTATCATATTTTTACTAAGAAATAAATATGATTCCGCTAATGTTCCTACAAGGAAGAGATTTTCCAGCAATCATTGCTTGTATTTTCCACCCATTAACTCAACACCAGAACGAATGGAATAGAAAATCCTAATAACATTTTGTCACCTTTACCAAAGTGCCATCTCAAGCTGCAAAAAAAAGGAAAACAACACATACAGTATCAACATTCTGTAGCCATATATTAGATAATCAACTTTTTTCCCAATGCAACTAATCATGCAGCCAACTTTGCCAGATCTCACCTCTCTCTACTCGCGTGAGTCGGTAGTATAGACCAAGACCGTATCCAGGAGAGGGTCTAAAGGGGTTTGACCCCCCCCCCCCCGAAATTTTTGTCTGTCTCGTAAAAACGTAACAAAAATGATAAAAAAAAATTTTTGATGCGATTTTTAAAATTTTTTGTAAAACCCCCGAAAAAATTATTTTTTACTCCCCTCCCCCCCAGAAAAACTGAATACGGTACAGAAATTTAATTCTTTGAAAAGGCTTTCAATTCACTGTAGTAGGACCTGAACCATCATAGGGCGTAAATACCTCGCTTCTCAGCAAAATTTTTTATTCCGTCACTTGAATTGCTTCATTGTGCAGCTCTGGTGTTGAGTCTTGGTGTTGAATCGTAAAAAAAACCGTTACATTGATTCCCTTTCCTGCTTCTTCAAATAAAACGTAATTCAGGTTTTTAATCATATTTGGGCTGCACAATCCGTGAAAAAAGTAGTCCATTTTTTCTAATTCATTGACTTATTTGCTTGAAACATAAGCAAAAAAGAAACACTTTTCCGATGGAAAAAAAAGCAAAGTTGAAACATACAAAAGAAAGATTGCCATTGCATATTTAACGTACATTAAAAAAAACTAAAATCAACTGAGAATATTTCTCGATAAGCTTCGGATTATGCATAACCAGTGGTTTACTAAAATCACCCATCCAACGCCAAAAAAAAACAAAACAACAATGTTATATTTGTTCTTTTAGTAGCCAAAACGTCTGGCAGATTAGCCCGTAGAATATTTTTTAAATATCTGTTTAGGATCAAAAATCAAGTGAGTCACTAGACTGAGCTCAATTTACTAATGTCGTACCAAACACAGTAAACTCACACCATGTTCAAACATAATGAAATAGCTATTTTCCACCGTTGAAACGTACTAGAACACACTATGATTTAACTGTACAATAATATACACTAATATACAATAATAACTGCAAAATAATATTCAATTCTGTTTTTCATAATAAAAAGGATGAACTTAAAACAAATTCAGGGTTGTAAATATAAGCGGCTTCTTTAATATTGAAGGGTATTTTCATCAACGGTATTATTTTGTGATGAATAATACATCAAAGGCATTATTCATCACCCGAATTCATTGACTAGATCTGAGTCAAAAATCACCCATTGGTTCAACAATGCAGTCTTCTGTCAAATTAATGCTGAGTGAAATCTGAAAAATACCTACATTTTGCCCTCTGGTTTACCTCCCACAGAACCCTTGTCCCACCACGCATGGCACGCCTCCATCCAAACTCCAGGAAAGGATGCTTTAAGGATTGGCATTAAAAAACTTGAAAAAAAAAGGATTTTAGAAGACTAAAGCAATAGAATTTGAACTCTTATTTCCAAATAAAAGTAATATTTTGATAAAAAAAAAAGAAATATCAGTTGATGCAACAAAAAAAAAGTCTGCAGCTATTTCAGAGACATGATAATTATGCTTAGTTCCTGAGTGCCCACTCTGCACTCCGTCCCATGTCACTGCGTCCACGACTTAGTGCCCACCACATGGAACGCCCACCGCACGGAGCGACCACTGCACGGAGTGACCACCGCTCAGAGTGTCCATTCACGGAGTGTCCATGATACGGAGCGTCCACAAAGTAGTAGTAAACCACATGCGGTAGTATTTATTAGCCCAGCTTTGGCTTCAAATAGAGGGCTAGGTTTACGAGAAGGGGATTCTTACAGATACTGGACGTGTTCAATTACAAAAAGTCAAACATGTTTCCCAGAGAAAGCAAAAAAATTCGTATGAAAATCTGCCCGGATTTCCGCATCCAATCAAATGGAAACTGCGTTGCGGAATTCACAGGTGCGGCGAGAATTTCGCTGCCCCTGGGAACCATGCTTACTGAGGTGCGGAATCCACAAGAGACAACTACGGATCATGCTCCGATTCGTCGCCCTGTGTCAAATTTGCAAAACATTATCCAGACGGTTCTGTTGCTTATTTTTCCCGCTCTCTCTCCGAATAAAAATAAGGTGTTGCAGGCCGAAAATATATTTATCGTCAAATTACAAAAATAATTACAGTTTAACTTCCAAATAACACTTCCAAGTAATCAATAATCACGATAGTGAAACTACGCTAAACTACCGTCGAAAGTCTACAGGCCACTAAATCTTTGTGCCTTCTTTAAGAACTGACGTACAGAAATTCGGTTTGCCTCAAACTCGCGTTTCAGCTCTTCCAGCTTTTTATCCTTCAGGACCCACTTATTTAATCGCTTTCTTACCGCTGCCCCACACTCAATTTGAAGAAATTCGCTATCCATCTCACTCTGCAGCTCCGGAATTACGGATAGAAACCGAAAAAATCTGGGCTTCGGTGACAGGCGCTGGTTGATCATGCGGTGCCAGCCTTCCACGCGATTATTCGTCCTCGGGCCTGAATTTTGGTTCTGGTTCCAGTGTCTCGGCGGGAACTGTGATCTTGCACTCATCCATGTACCTAGAATAAAATAGTTCTTATTAAAGTACCAGACGCAGCATTTTCAACATTATCAGCATCGGTTCCTGAATATCGCTACTTAGTAGAACAAGGCTGAAGCCACCGAATGGATCCCAGCCTGGTTACGCCGGTTCAGGACTAAATTGACTGACGTAGCAATTTATTTGCACTCGAATGAATTTGTCCGGAATTTTTTTTTTCTTTTATCGAAGGTTTACGGTCGTGAAAAAACTTAATTAGGTGACTCATTCTACAGGGAATACCTTTTCAGAGGTCTGGAAAATTATTTTCTCTCGACTGGTTCACTTGTTAGCCTTGTCTTTCGGTAGTCTTAGATGGGAAATACATCAGCGCCTTAGGAAAGTCATTGACAAGGATGGTCAGAATTACTGTCCGATACTCTGAAAAAGTGTTCGGCGGTAGTTTAAGCCTAACTAATAAAAAACAAACCTACCATCCAGATAATTCATGAATTCTCGGGACACTCGGTGCGTTCGCCTTCAACCCGATCCACGTAAAGGGGATGCAACGCTGCGGAAGAAAAGCCAGGGCCAAAGCTTGCCTGTAGAATGACGAAAAGGTCCTGTCCCTCCCATATGTCGACTGTAGTCCCAGCTTCTGCACCTTGCGAAAGGTTGCCTGCGCAAAGTGGAAAAAGCAACCACTATGCTGTGATCCAGGAAATACATCTAGAGACCCAGATATCATTGCTGCTTCGAAGTTGGAGTATAACTGTGATCGGAGAGCTGCGATGTTCATCCCTAGATCTTCAACTTGTTCTGTAAGAAGAACAACATTAATACTAAGCACAGATCTTACTTCTAACAAAAAATACAAAATTCCAAATTTTTGCAGATAGGAGCTTGAAACATCTACAGTAGGTTTTTCTGTTGCGCTGAATCTGATGGTTTGATTTTCATTCAGATTCTATCACTTTTACGGGGTATTTCTTCCTTTCTTCGAAAATAAGGCACATTTTTCAGGCTCGTAACTTTTGATGGGTTAGACTAAATTTGATGAAACTTATATATTTGAAATCAGCATAAAAATCTGATTCTTCTGATGTATCTACTGGTATCAAAATTTTATTTCTTAGAGTTTTGGTTACTATTGAGCCGGGTCGCTCCTTACTTACAGTTCGTTGCCACGAACTGTAAGTACAACATAAAAACAACGTTGACACAACATAAAAAGATACTTACCTTCATTGATTAAATTCATAGGAGGATCAGCTTGGCCAGCCTTAATCATCCTTGTTGGAACTAGCACAAAACCTGACATTATTGGAGAATATTTTACGAACACTAGTTAGATGTGACTGCAATAAACTGGCGAACTGGAGGAATAATACATGGGTTATATATGGATGGCCTTCAGGCTTTAAACTAATTCATTTATTTCAACTGATCTTCATATCCACAAATTGGCTGTTTATAGTCAACCAGAATCGAAATTGAGTAGAGTATTTCATAATTACCCGAATTTCCTTTTCGCCACTCCCAACAAAGATTCCGCTGCTAAAAACAATTGCACCTTTCCATTTCGTAAGACACAAAAACTTAAGCCTCCAAAAATAAGTAGAACGTAAGTAGATAAGTAGATTTAATATTTGGAAGTAGAATAGTCCGAAAATAAGTATTCTACTACCAAAATACGTAGAAGTGGAAACACTGAGACCTATGTCGAATCTTTGCTAAGTTCCCCTAGCTGTGGTTGAAAGTATCTCGCAAAATAAAAAGTGGACGCTCCGACTGTAGACGTTCCGTATGGGGACGCTAAAATCGTGAACGCTCCGTGACAGCCTCTGATGACTGGATGCTCCGTATAGTAGGCAATAAGTGCGGTAGGCGCTCCGAGTCGTGGGTGCTCTGTTGTGGACCCAGTGACACGGGACACTCTGGGGGTGGGCACTCAGGAAGCAACCCGATAATTCTAACACTTTTTTTAACGGTAGTTAAGAAATGACATTATGTACCGTCTTCTCAAAGATTGGTCTCGGGTTAGTTTTCCTTCTTTTTTCTTGCAGATATAAAATGTGCTTTTCACCAAGTCCTACTTTTAACATATGTCCATTTGATTATTTATAAAAAAAAAATCAGTATGCTAAAATGAATACACTGCTTCAAATTAGTTATCTTACTTCAGCTTAATAATAGACATGATCCTGTGTATCTGATTTAAGTTTTTATAATTTTCAATTCCGGAGCGCTTTCTTAGTGCTTGAACATCAGTTTTTAACGTGTAGAATTTTAAAGGAGAATCCATTTATAGAACGCTGATTAAGATTTCCTGCTATTGTGTATGTTTCCGTGCCTCAGATGAGACTGAGTTACGGGAAACTGCTTAAGTCGTCCTTTCTTAATCTAATTTTTATGGATAGACTTTGCATTTCCCCAAATGGGGGACTCCTCTTCGTGCGCAAATTTTCTTGAGGTTTTTACTCTGGAAAACCTGAGATCTGTGATTGAACATCTTTTACTAGTTTTGGTTATGGAACGGTCCTATACGCAACCAAATAAGGATGCTCTACTCGGCTACTTTTTTTACAGTAATCGTAAGGTGAGGAGGCTTAAATGGAATATATTGTGAATTATGAAAACTTGAATTGATTTAAAACCAGTTTCTCTACAAAATAGGATATAAGTCTAGAATTGGGGTTGTTGAGAAAACAATTCTTGCTTCGTAATATGGAAAATAATCGTGATTACCCGATTTTGATTGCAGCTCCACTATACTTACCCCCCTCCCTCTAATACGCAAATGTATAGTCCAATTTATACAATTCCCGTGTGTTTTTCCGCTTCTTGGTGTTGTCACATTTGATATCAATTTACGGGTACACGGGTTGAAACAAGAGTGATATAGAACTAAATACATAGGAAATATATAATTTGGGCTGTATATCTGCACATTAGAGGAGTTGGGGTTGTGGGTAAAGTGTAGTGTAATTGCGGTCAAAATGTGCTCAAAAACTACGATTTTCTGCATGCAATGAAGTAAGAATTGTTTTCTTAACATGTCTCCTACTTTAAATCCCCTATTTTCCACTCATGCCCAAACTTTCTTTAATGTGTTTAAGAGCCCAATCTATCCAGGTGACAGAAACTTACTGTGACCAGCTCAAATGTCAGTCGGTATTTTTGCCACCATCAGTGGCGGATCCAGGGGGAGTGCGCCCCCCCCCTTACGTAGTTTAAAGTAGTGTAACTTACTTAATTAACGCAAGTTTGCGTTAATTTAACTTGCATCTAACACAAGTTTATCGCATCAACCAATTCCCCCCCCCCCTAAAAAATCCTGGATCCGCCCCTGGCCACCAAACCCAAGAAGTGAAGTTAGGTTAATCCTAGTAAAACAGTTCCTACTTTATAATACGCGGAATATTTGTAGCTAACACATTTTGCATTCAAACCCGAAATACTTTACCCCCACTCCCCCTAATATGCAAATATATATTTTCAGCGGATTTTCCCACCTGTAAGTTGTGTTTCCAGTTTTTGTTTCGTCACAGTTGATCCAATTTACAGATACAAGGGTTGAAACAAGGGAGACGCATTGCGGGAATAACTGGAAAATATATATTTTGGGCTGTATTTGCACATTAGCTGGGGAGAGGGGGGGGGGGGTTGAGTATAGTGGATTTGCATGCAAAGTGTGTTAGCTACAATTATTCTTCATATTATGAAGCAAGAATTGCTTCATTAGGATTGACCTAACTTCACTAATTGGGCGTGGTGGCTATAAGACACAAATACTATTAAGTCTTACGGTTTCATTCAGTTGGATAAATTAGCTGGGTACTGTTCTATTATCTGTAACACATGCGCGAAGTGAAGTTTGGGTAATGCTAATGAAATGAAACAAAATAGGATGAAAATATAATAGTTCAGAAACATATTTGGGCTACATATCTGCGCAATAGGAAGGGGGTGGGGGGGGGGTGGTAAAGCATAGCATATATTAAATACGTACCTAACGTAACCTAACTTAACCTAACCCAACCTAGGTACCTTTTAGTCCCCCTAAACCCCAACCCCCAAAGAAATAAAGTTTAAATATAGTTCCTGGAGTGAGAAACCATTTGTAATGCGTATCTTTATACAGCGTCTCGTATAAGTACCGGGTAACTTCGTGCATGTGTTACAGATAATGGAACAAAACCATTAGCTCTTTTGAAATGCTAATGAGGTCTGTTCAAAAAGCGCCTGTTTCCCGTATATTAGGCCCGTTTTTTAGCACTAAGATCTAACATCTAAGATCTTACATCTTTCTGCAAAGATTATCGTTTTTTAACTCATCTTTGTTCTAAGATCTTACAGCTCGCTGATGTTCGCAAAATACGTGAAAGACGCCATCTTTCTGCCATATAGAACAATGATGAGAGAACTTTGATGATCTACTCATCATTGTTCTCAGACCGCTGATCAAAGCAGAATGATGAAAGACGTTTGCATAAAAACGACAAAAGATGTAAGATCTTTGTTCAAAGATTTCACTTTTTAAGCGTTTTCTGACAAAAGATGTAAGATCTTAGCACATTGATGAGTGAAAAAAACAGGCCTATTGTTATCTCAAATAAATCGACTGGTATGTAGTTAGTGCCGTTAATGTTCGAAATCTGGTTAATATCGACATTCACCGATGAATGTTCGAAATTCCTTTTTCTCTGCTTTGATGGTAAAATTTAAAGTTAGGTTAGGTTAGATTGTGTTAGTTTAGGTTAAAGCAGGTTACATTAGGCTAGACTACGTTAACTATGGTTCAAAATATCAGAAATGGGTTAAAAACTTGACCTAACCTAACCCAACTTAACCCCACAAAACCTAATCTATTCTTACCCAACCAAACCTTGCATTAAATTGAAAAAGTTGGTGGGCAACGCTGACTAAATATTAGGGGAAAAAAGGTATTTCGGACATTCACCGGTGAATGTCGACATTCACCGATTTGGAGACATTCATGTTAACATAGTGACTTCGGGAGTAATTCCAATTAAATGCAACAGCTGCCCATTAGATATTTTGAACTTGTGGAAGACTGTTGTAGGAACAACTAAAACGCAAATAAGAAAACAATCAAATCGCAATTTGAAGCTACAATATTATATGATAATCTTGTATATAACATTTAAAATGTAATTGGTATATAATAATCTATAATTGACTTTTAAATTTTTAACATACTGTAAGCAAAGTACTAAAGTACCTAGGTCTCGAATGTAATAGAAATAAAGTATCCTACCCATAGATGAACTCCATTCAAGCCAGGGGATATTGAGAGTAAAAAATATACCCCAAGAACGAATTTCTTCGTGTCCTCCTATCTCTTGATCGAAGCTTGTTTGTTATACTTGTTCTTTTTTTAGCATTACAGTACCTATAAAAATATATGTGACAGGCCATAATCTATTGGCTTTTGGTATTAGAGGCATACTATCCCACTGGCCTGATCCTGAATTTTTTTTCTTAAGCAACGCGGTTCCTATAAACACAATGGGGGTAATGAAAGTAAAAAACTGCATATAATGTCCTCTGACCGTTTCGTAGAGTTATATTTTCGATGTGTACATAGATACAATAAAAGTACAGAAATATTTAGCAATGGGTTCAACTTGCAGCTAACAGAGTAAACTAAGTAAGTTAATTACACCCAAATATTTAGGCTTCACAACCAGAAAACTTTACCAACGAGGTTAAAACTAGAAAAAACTGAAATCAACAGGAAAAAACAAGAGAAACAAATAACATTATAATTGAGAAAACAAAGGAAAAGGCCTGGAAGTCCGCTTGCTGTAGGTCACCTAAAAATATTCTGGATGTAAAAACAAAATTTGAGATTAGTCATTGTATTTAATTATTGTCTTAATTAAAAGTTTACATGTAAAAAATATTTCGATATATTCCTGTAAGCTATAAAATGAAAGGCAATGTGATCTAAAAACTAAATTTAGGGTGGTATACCATAGTGCACCTTTTCTCAAACGTTTAGAAAGTAGATTCCTTTTGATTTAACGACCTGCCATTCTATGGAGAAGTTTGAAAATAACTTAATTGGTAATTATATTTAGACCAAAATATATAAAATGAATTTCATTTTTGATACTGCAAACGTATTGACAGTATAAAGCGAACATACTTTGGGTCCTGGGCATTCATCTCCAGGTGGTTTTACTTGAAAGTACCACCTTTCTGGAACCGCAGCTTCAAGATAAGTTTTAAAACTTTTCACCCAAAGTTTATCTTTAGCTTCAAACTGCTTCTCAAGTTCTTACGTACTTACTTTATTGACACAATAAGGACGCAAAATAGTCCTATCATTTAAAAAGAGCCACCGGAAACACAAAAAAGACAGAAAAAATATACTATACGTGTTAGGACGTGTTTTGAGCAGAAGTTACGCCTCTAGTGGCAAAACTGGATTAAAAATAATTTGATTCTAGGTGTTTACCCCCCGGTAAAACTGTTTAAAATAATTTTCTCATTTTCTACAGTCATAGCATCATTCTCTGATTTTAACCTAGATTAGTTAATTGCTTCAGTTGTAGATTGAGATTACCATCCTCATCCAGTAATCTGCTTTTCTTTACTTGTATGCTTCCGATAATACTTTACCCTCCCCCTTATGCTCAGATATATAGCCCAAATTATATATTTCCCGTCTATTCTGTCTCTTTTCTTTGTCTTGTCTCACGCTAAGTTGAAAGAAAGTAACGAAGAAACCGGTTTGTTCTCGAGTTTTACACAGTGTAAACTTGAGTGAGTGGTGTATAATACACAAGTACCAAAATTCCTTTCCCCTACGGAAAATAAAAACCAAACTCAAATATAATGCTCACAATTCTTAGTTCACAATATGCAGAATAAGCGTACCTAACACATTTTGCATGTAGACCCGCTATACTTTACTCCCCCCCTCCGTAATGTGCAAATATATAGCCCAAATTTGTTTTAAAAGTAACGAAAAAACTAACGAAGACACCGGTTTGTTGTCGAGTTTTACACATCGTACACTTGAGTGAGTGGCGAATAATACACAAGTACCGAAATTTTTCATGGAGAGAGTGACGGATTTCCCAGTATCAGATATTAAATTTAAAAAAAACAAGTTTTTTTTTAACTGAAAGTAAGGAACAACATCAAAACTTGAAACAAACAGAAACAATCACGTATATCAAAGGGGCTGCCTCCTCCTCAAGACCTCACTCTTTATGCTTAAGTTTTTTTAAATTATAAAACGAAACTTATTATTTTAGTTAAGCGGCCATTGTGTTCCTTTCTTAAAGAATTAGGACAAAAAGTCAATTTTAAGCGTAAAGAGCAAGATCTTATGGATGGGGCAACTCCTATCAACTCCATTCTGTTCGTTTTGAGCTTTGATGTTGCTCCTTACTTTCAGTTGAAAAAACTTTTTATTTATTTATTCCTGATTGTTTTTAAGTAATACCGGGAAATCTGGTTTTCTGTCCATGAAAACTTCCGGCACTTGTGTATTATACACCACTCGCTCAAGTGTACGATGTGTAAACTCGAGAAAAAACCGGTTTCTTTGTTAGTTTCTTTGTTACTTTACAAACAAATCTGGACTATATATTTGCACATTAGGGGGGGGGGGGTATAGTATAGCGGGTTTACATGCAAAATGTGTTAGGTACAATTATTTTGCATATGATGAAGTAAGAATTGTTTTCCGACTTAAAACTGTCCCCCCCTCCTACTCAAATTTTGAAACCCATATGTTCCACACGGGGGGGGTGTATTTCAGTTTTTTCCTGGGGGGTATTTTCCACGTGGAGGGGTGTTCTCCTCGGAGGGGTATTTTTTTTGGGGGGGGGGGTATTTTCCGGGAGGGTATTTTCCAAGGGGTAGGGTAGTTTCCACGGGGGGGAAGTGTTTTCGGGGGATATTTTCGGGGCGGTAAACGCTGGGGCGGTAAACGCCACCCACCAGCTAATAGAGGGTTGTCTTGCAGCAGGTAATAGAGAGGGTTCAGAAGTAGGATATACTTTGAGCAAAGGTTTATAGCGTCACCTTACATATTGCATGAAAACGTGGATTCCAAAAATGTCTAAAATTGAATGCGACATAGGGACTGAATCGTTTAAAATAAAAAATACCAAAAATAATTTTTTCCAAGAAAATAACGTTCATTTTCTTTTGAAATATTAAATGAGGGCTAGATACATTAATGTTTATTCTAAATAATATATTTAGACTCTATAGTCCAAAAATTCAAACGGCTAATTTACCTGTACTTTTTCCCTAAAATTCATTTTAGAACAAATTGCCTCAAAGAAATAAGGCAAAACTACACTTTGGGAATCTTTCCAATGCCTTGTTGCCACCCACTTTCCGTGATGTTAGTTGGCCTTTGAAATTTACGCGGGTCAAAACAAAATAGGACCGAAATATAGGACCATAGCTTCAAGGATATAATTATAGAAATATAATTCTCGCTCTTTGACTTTCTCAGAACTCGTTTAGAAAGCTGTCACCTTTTATATAGCCATTGGAAATGGGTATATCTTGGGTAAATCTTTGCAATGTCTTGTTGCCGCCTACTTTCTGTGAAGTAAGTGGACCTTTAAAATTGTACCGGGTCGAAAGAAAGGACTGAGATATAGGACCATAACTCCAGGGAGCTTTGGAATTGGCCAATATATTTATAGAAATATGACTCTTGCTCTTTGGCTTTCTCAGAACTTGTTTAGAAATTTGTTACCTTTTATATACCCATTGGAAAGAGGTTTAACTAGGGGTTTTTATTACCCAGGGACAGTGTTTGCCCCCCTGCTATCCCTAACACAACATGAATAAATTCAATTATTGACAGAGAAAACCTTAGTTTGGCACCCCCTTAGAGACTACGCCCAGGAACAGCAGCCCTCTTGTGTTCAAGCCAAGCTGCTGCCATTGGGAAAGGCAAAAAGGACAAAGTTCTTCCACACCCGAATACAGACATATGGCGTCGACAGTTGTCAATGTTTTTGTTGTTTGGTCTTTTTTTGACAAAAACAAGACACCTAACCTTCCTTAAGATTTTGACCTTTCGGAATATGTCAACCCCTGAAACATATATAACATCATTAAACAAGGAAACGAATTAAGGACGAGAATAAATCAGTCTCTTACTCGGCTCCTGGTTACAAAAACCCTCCTAACAAGCAATTCATTCCATTTACCAGCCTACCCAAAACCCCTGCATCTACTCAACAAAAAAATACCATTATTTATCATTTCAATTTATGGGGAACTTGAGAGAAAATTGCCTTCAAATTAATTACACATAAAAAATCCTAAATCATACAAGGTAGCAACATTTTTGAGTCGGTTGAATAGTTTTATTGTGTTTTGTCTTAAATTTCGCTGAAAAGTCTTTTGAAACAAGAGAGGAAAGAAAATAATAAATGAAAAATAAAATAAAAAAGGTGAGAAAACGAGGATTTTGTCAGCCAGTGGCAAAACATGAAGAAGAAGAATAAGCAAATATTTCGACTAGGGCCTCCGCCAAGTTGTCCTACAGTGTTAAACAAAAAAGAAAAACAAAAACGAAAAAAAACAACAAAAATCTAACCTTTCGAAGTTTACCCGACAAATACAGAACAGACACTAAATAAAAGCCAGGCAGGAATCAAACAGTTCGTGGTAACGAACTGTAAGTAAGGAGCGACCCGGCTCTATAGTAACCGAAACTCTAAAAACCGGAATTTTTATACCTATAGATACATCAATAGAATCAGATTTTTATGCTGATTTCATGTATATAAGTTTTATTATGTTTAGTTTTACCCATCAAAAGTTACGCGCCTGAGAAAATTTACCTTATTTCCGAAAAAAGTGGGAAATACCCCCAAAACGTCATAGAACTTTAATGAAAATCACACCATCGGATTCAGCGTGCCAGAAAACACTACTGCGGAAGTTTCAAGCTCCTATCTGCAAAAATGTGGAATTTTGTATTTTTTATCAGAAGAAAGATCACGGATGCGTGTTTATTTATTTTTTTTATTATTATTTTCCCAGGGGTGATCGTATCGATCAATTAGTCCTAGCATAACGTAAGAGGGCTCATTTGAACGGAAATTAAAGGTTCTAGTGCTCTTTTTAAATTACCAAAAGAATTGGAGGGCAACATGGCCTCCTCCCACACTCATGTTTTCTCAAAGTCACCCAATAAAAATTTTGAAATTGCCATTTTGTTCAGCATAGTCGAAAATCTAATAACTATGTCTTTGAGGATGACTTAATCTCACACAGTTCCCGAGGGAAGGGCTGGAAGAACTTTGCCCATTGTTTACATATAGCATTGGTTAATGGGAAGTAAAAAGACGTTTCAGGAGGGATTTTTTTTTATGATGGTGGAGGGGGTGTCGGAGGAGGGGGTTAAAGGGGAGGATCCTTCTATGGAGGATGTTTCCTTGGGGGAAGGGACATTGCTATGAAGGGGGTGCGGGATTTCCAGCATTATTTAAAAAACGATCAGAAATTAAATAAAAAAAGCTAGTTTTTTCAACTGAAAATAAGGAGCAAAATTAAAACTTAAAACAAACAGAAATTATAACGTATATGAAAGGGGCTGTCCCCTCCTCAATAACTCGCTCTTTACGCTAAAGTTTGAATCTGTCACACAACTTTATTTTTTAAAACAATAAAAAACTTTAGCGTAAAGTGCGAGGTGTTGAGGAGGGGACAGCCCCTTTCATGTGCGGAATAATTTCTGTTCGTTTTAAGTTTTAATGTCGCTCCTTACTTTCAGTTAAAAAAAAACTTTTTTTTTAATTTAAATTAATGAAAAAGAATTTACCAAGATGATTGAACAAGAATCTTTTGCCTTGCAATAGTTTTAGCTGGTCTACAGTTTCGGTTTTCATTAGATGTGCAAATAGGTTCTCTTAAGTTAGACTGGGCGAAAATATTGATTGAGTCTTTTAAAATTAAATTGTTATAAATTGGGCTTAATGAAATATTTCCAGTGTCTCTATTTATAGCCAATTTCCTGATTATGTACTTTTTTTTTTATCTCAATTACCTCTTCAAAAGATTGCGATAGGCCATTTACAATAGATAGTAAAGTGGCCTTCTCAAAAGGAACCAGATGTGTAGGATTTTCAAAGATATTCAGGGCCAAGTCGGAATCAAAGTTGTCATTTTTATTTTCCAATCTCAGGGACTTTTCTATTGAAATTTAGGGTTCATGCAAACCTTCACCAAGTAGTTGATGGGTCTGCCAATGCAAAATTTCCCACATGAACACGGGATATGTAGACACCACTACCCAGTACATGATCAGTTTTATCTTTTCCTGAGTTGAAAAAATGTTAAACTTTTTGTTCAGTTTTGAAAGAAACAGAATGATTATGTTTATTTAAAATCTTTCCAAGTTTATTGTTAAGTTTTGAGATATATGGTAAAGTGATGAAAGTTTTTCCTCAATTCCCGAAATAACTGAATCAAGGGGGACGGGCTCCCTGTTTTCTTGTTTTATGTTTTTTAATCGTCTATCTATTTTCAATAAGGTTTATTGGATAACCATTGCAAAATATAATATCTTTAATATCGTTTAATTCAGAATTCACATGATTACGTGAACAATTTTTAAAAAATCTGTTGACTAAAGAGATTATTGCCCCTCTTTTCAAAGAAGGGGGGTGATTTGAAGAGAAATGTAGGTACCGATCATTATGGGTTGGCTTTCTCTATATAGAAAATTCAAGGCTAGGAGTATTTTTAAAATCAAAACATCCAAGAAAGGCAGCTATTCTGTATCTTCTAGTTCCATTGTGAACTGCAGATTTGAATAAAAAGAGTTCAAAGGTGCCAAAAAATATCTTAGAGAGTCATGTCAATGCTCCCAAACCGAAAGGATATTATCAAAGAAACGAAACCAGATAAAGTGTTTTAAGTGGAAACTGTCCAAAGCAGATTGTTCTATGAAATCCATGTAAAAATTTGCCAAATAAGGAGACAAAACTGTGCCCATGGATAGGCCCATAATTTGAAGGAAAAATTCCAGAAACTTAAAATACGAAGAGAACTTGTTGCAAAGACAAACAGCCATCATTACTGTGTCAATTTCCGAAGTTTTGTAATCTGACTGTGCAGAATTTTCCTCTAATTTTCTTTGTAAGGCCTGCTCACATTTATGGACATCGTATGAAGTGTATATAGAAACTGCATCCAAACTAGATAAGATAGTTTTTTTGTTGGACTTTAATTTTTTTACTTCTCAACAAGATCTATGAAATTTCTTATATAAGATTTCTGTGTGTTTAAAAGAGTCTTAAAAATGGTGACTAAGAACTTTCCTACACCCGTAGCTGGAGAACTATAGCATGCTACAATCGGACGTAACGGAATATCTTTCTTATGGATTTTAGGCAGACCATAAAAGTTTGGGGCTGAACAACCTTTGGGGTAGAATTTTCTGTACATTTGAAGGGTAATTAGTCTACTGTCTTTTAAAATTCCTAATTCTTTTATCAACCGCTGTGTGCATTTGTCTGTGGGATCAATTTTTATTTCTTTGTAAGTTTTTATCCATTAAAAGGGCATTAACTTTCATTTCAACTTTAGTATTCAGTATAAATTTTTCTATTAGATTTTTTGTTGTTCTTTAGGCCTATTGTCAAAATAATAATTACAAAATTGAAATATTGATGAGTTTAAATAAATACAATTTATCTATAAGCCTACACGCTCACACCTCCCACCCAGACTCCCAAAGAAAATAATAATGTCATAATGTCATATGTACCCAAAGGTTCCACAGATACAAAAATGATAAACTTTGAATCAAATCGTCGTAACAAAAATCCCAAATACTATATGCTGTTGTTTTATACAAAACTTTTAGAAAAGACCAGGAATGCTCTAACACTTGATGATAAAGCTGAAAAAGCATTAACTGTACTCAAAAACTTTTACCTTGACCACATTTGTATTGCACCGCATTTGCTTCACTTTTCTTAAATTGTGAGTAGATTTGGACTTTATCCCTCTCACAAATGATTCACAAAGAGTTGTAAGTAATTAAGATAAGGCTAAAGAATGCAGTATCAAGCGAATGTCACAAAGAATCCACGTTATTGAAGTCTCAATGAGAGCTACCTGATACAATCAGCAGCGAAGACATTTTATAGATGTGACAAAAATGATATTTGATTTTTTTTTCTTTTTCTTTGTAATAAGCTTGGTCAGCTGAACCAGTAGGGTTAATGTGTAAAAAATTCGTTTAACATGTACTTCTTAACAGCCCGTTATTCTAGTTGTTCACTAATCTGTGCATTAGAGCTCTCTAAGCCCGCTAATTAATCTCAGCACATATCTTGACACTCTCAAACAGAAAAGTAAAACTAATAATTCCCACTTTTCAATTTTAACTTTTCCGCTATTGCTCTTTTTTCCATGAAAAAAAGTGTGACTTGTTATAAGTTTGACAGCAGGAGTAGGGGTAGGGCTTGGTCACCATGTTCTCTCCTACGTTTCATACGAATCCAACCCAGCCATTACCCCAAAAAGATTCACAAGGCTAATAGTGAAAAAGAGAAAATAACTAAAAACTTATAATATTAAGACATGTTGTCATTTGGCGTTTTTTTCTAAACAGCAGCGAAACCGATGTTCGGCTCTTCGAAGGTGCAATACAAATGTTTAGTTTTCCTAGCTACATTTAAAATATAGCTTCCTAGATAAAAAAAATTGTACTCATAAACGTAACATATATTCAAGATATAACCCAACTATTACCATGGAACAAAATCATTCAAAAGTTGCTGGAAATCAGAGGCAACGCTATATAGTTGCCTATAGCAAAGACCATAAGGCTCCAATGTTTCATTAAAAAATTTTTTTTTTTCTAGAGGCACTTCATATGGAAGACGTGGTCGTATAAGCTTCAGAGGGGGCTCATTCGATTGGAAATTTTACTGCCCTTTTTAAGAGTCAAAAGTGATGGGAGGGCAACTAGCCCCCCACGCCCCTTTTTTCCAGATGCATCTGATAAAATTTGGAGATGATTTTTTGCTAAAAATAGGTCAAAAATCAGATACCAAATACTCTGAAGTTGACACAACCCCCCAAAGTCCAGGGACAGGCGTCTTAAGTAATGCCCTGCGACATATGTGGTTCTTATTGAAGGTATGATCGTATAAACTTCAGAGGGACTCATTTTATTAGAAACTGAAAGTTCTAAGTAATTAAATATGACGGCACTGGTCCCTTAAGGTTCAAACCAGTGGTGCTGAACTCCGTTTCGTGGCCCTTCAGCCAGGAAGTACAATGGGGGATTCTAGTGCAATGAGAAAGCTCTAGTTCTTTTTTAAGAGTCAAAAGAGGTCATAGGGCAACTATCACTCCATGCCCTTTTTCCCCCGAACGCATTTAATAAAAATTTTGAGATGGCCATTTTGCCAAAAAGGTTTCAAATATGAGATAACAAAAACTTCGGGGTTGACACAGCCCCCCCCCAGAGCCCAAGGGCCAGTGTTGTACTTTATGCCCGGGGGTAAAGGTTTCATGGAAGGGGTGGTGGAATAAACTTCCGAGGGGGCTGATTTGATTTCAAATTGAAAGTTGTAGGCTAGTTCTTTTCTTGAGAGTCAAAAGTGATCAGAGGGCATCTTAATGCCCTCATCCACTCTCTTTTCCCCAAATACATCAGATCAAAATTTTGAGATAGCCATTCTATTGAAAACAGTCTAAATATCAGATAACAAGAACATCGGGGTCAACATAACCCCCCAGATCCAAGAGAAAGGGTTGTTACTCATGCACCGGGAAATATAAGGTTTTTATGGGAGAGGTGGTCGTATAAGCTTCGGAGGGGACTCATATGATTTGAAATTGAAAATTATAATTCCCTTTTTAAGAGCCAAGAATGATCGGATGGTAACGAGCCCCTCCCCCTTCACGCCTTTTTTCCAAGAATGTACCTGATAAAAATTTTGAGATAGTCATTTTGTTCAAAATAGACCAAACACCATAAAACTCCCCGGTTTACACACCCCCCCCCAGATTCTGGGGGTAAGTATTGTAAATTGTGCTCCAGGGCCAATTCTAAGAATCCTATTTCATAGCTTAATTCATTCTTATGTTTCCTATTGTTCAGTCATATGGATGTCTACTTTCCCTTCTTTTCTCAAACCGCTTTCGAATACTTATGATAAAGCTATAAATCTTATCCAGGATGTAAATCGTTCGGCAACTAAACCGTTACTTGATATCAAAAAACTTTATATTCTTTCCTGTGCGTCTTTCGCTTTTCTTCAGCTCCATGGTGATATTCCTAGGTCCCTTAGATTTACGTCTTCTTTTGTGTCTGATCGGTCAAATTATCAACTCCGTAGTTCTTTAAATATCCAAATTCCCCATACACCAACAATAAGATCCGATTTTAATCCTTTCGTTGCGTGTCATTTGACATGGAACACCCTTCCCGATTCGGCTCGAGAATGCCACTCGTTTGGCACCTTCAAAAGACTAGTTAAAATATATTTTTTTCATGTGATTAATTTTCCTTACTTTTGCCTGCTGCCAATAGTTTTTTTCATTTAATTTATTTTTTTATTTTTTTTTATATATATAGATGTTGTGATTCACTGTGGTTTGATAAAGCTTATTTAGTGAACTCTCTTTTTTTTTTTATAGATGTTGTGATTCACTGTAGTTTGATAAAGCGTATTTAGTGAACTCTCTCTTTTTTTTTTTTTTTTTTTTTTTTTTTTTTTTTTTTTATTAAGCAAATGCTTTACATGTTAAAAGTTAAAATGCTTATGTTTATATGTTTAAATATTAATTTTATGTTTATATTGTTTAAATATTAAGCGTTTAAATGTTTAATGTTTATTTTATCTTTTCATAATCCCCCTCCTACAGGCCATGGAGCCTTTGTGGGGATTTGTAGATTGTTATGTAATTATTTTACTGGTATATGGAAAATAAATCTATCTATCTATCTATGGAAGGACTGGTCGTATAAACTTCGGAGGGAGCTCATTCAATTGAAAACTGAAAGTTCCAGTTCCTTTTGGAAGAGTCAAAGGGTACTGGAGAGCAACTGTTCCTCCCTGCCTTCCTTTCCACAAATCCATCCAATCAGATTTTGAGATAACTATTTTCTTAAAATAAGTTCAAAATCAGATAAAAAAAAACTCTGGGGTCGACATAATACCCAAGAGCCCGGTGAAAGGTGTTTTAAGAGTTTAAATCTTGTCAGTAAAATTCTAAAGCCTACTGCGTCACTGGCGCTTCACTGAAAATGAATTATATTGCAAATATTTTCTTTTTCCAGTTATTACAGCATTGAAAATGAAAAATAAATATTACAGTGAAATAAAATCTTGAACTGACGATTTTCGATAATTAATATCATTATAAATCAAATATCCAGTTTGATTTTATTTGTACTTTCCGAGACTGTTCAAGACACATAGTCAAACAGTTCGTGGTAACGAACTGTAAGTAAGGAGCGACCCGGCTCAATGGTAACCGAAAGCGTAGAAAATGGAATTTTGATACCAATAGATACATCAAAAGAATCAGATTTTAATGCTAATTTCAAATATACAAGTTTCATCAAGTTTAGTCCTATTTCTCAAAAGTTACGTGCCTGAGAAAATTTGGCTGATTTTCGAAAAAAGGGCAAAAGACCCCCTAAAATTTATAGAACCCTAATGAAAATCACACCATCATATTCAGCGTATCAGAGAACCCTACTGCGGAGGTTTCAAGCTCCTATATAAAAAATGTGGAATTTTGCATTTTTTGCCAGAAGAAAGATCACGGATGCGTGTTTATTTGTTTGTTTGTTCGTTTTTTTTTTGTTTTTTTTTCTCAGGGGTGATCGTATCGACCCAGTGGTCCTAGAATATCGTGGGCGGGCTCATTCAAACAGAAATTAAAAGTTCTAGTGCTTTTTTTAAGTGACCAAAAAATGGAGGGCAACTAGGCCCCCTCCTACACTCATTTTTTTCCCAAAGTCATCCGATCAAAATTTTGAGATAGCCTTTTTGCTCAGCATGGTCGAAAAATATAATAAATATGTCTTTTAGCATGACTTAATCCCCCAAAGTCCCCGGGGAAAGGGCTGAAAGTTATGAACTTTACCCAATGTTAACATATAGTATTGGTTATTGGGAAGTATACAGACGTTTTCAGGGGGGATTTTTTCTGGTAGTGGGGGGGGGGGGTGGGTGGGGGGTTATTTGGGAGGATCTTACCATGAAGGAAGTTTTAATGGGAGAAGGGACATTGCTATGAAGGGGGCGCCGGATTTCCCACCATTATTTAAAAAAAAGATCAGAAATTATATATAAGAAAAACAAGTTTTTTAACTGAAAGTAAGGACCAACATCAAAACTTAAAACGACAGAAAACATTACGTATATGATTGGGTTCATTCCCTAGTCAATACCTCGCTCTTTAAGCCAAAGATTATTTAGTACTTTCATAAGAGATATTTATTCTAATTAACGGCATTTGTGATTAAGGGGTCATTTTTAAAGAATTGGAACAAAATTCGAACTTTAGCTTAAAGATCAAGGTATTGACAAGAGGGCGAACCCTCTAATATACGTATTAAAAATATTAGAATATAGAGGTTCGTTACGTAAGTTAACTCGTAAGTTATGTATATTTATTACTAATAAAAACGTTCGTAAATAAAATTAAACAGGTTTCGAGAAAGCCATTTAACCAAATAAAAGTAGAATTAATATTCAATTTTTTTAATTATTCATGTACGGTGAGCCAAAATCAAAACCTGCACTAATTCAAAAACGTTCAAAAATTAAATAAAAAAAAACAAATTTTTTTAACGGAAAGTAAGGAACGACGTTAAAACATAAAACGAACAGAAATTATTCCGTATGTGAAAGGGGCTGTCCCCTCCTCAACGCCTCGCTCTTTACGCTAAAGTTTGACTTTCTCACAACTCTATATTTCTTAAACAATAAAAAACTTTAGCGTAAAGAGCAAGGCGTTGAGGAGGGGACAGCCCCTTTCATATACTGAATAATATCTGTTCGTTTTAAGTTTTAACGTCGTTTCTTACTTTCAGTTAAAAAAAACTTGTTTTTTTTTATTTAATTATCAGTAAAGCGCGAATGACGCAGTAGGTTTTACACTTTTACAGTGAGTGAAGGCGGTAATACCCAGACTCTTGTTTGTTGTTATTTTTGTTCGTTTCAAGCACAGTTTATATAATTATCCAGTATGATCTTTCCCTATCTCACCCATTATAAAAACCCGGACCGAGGTGCGATTGCTCCAGAGAACGTTTTTTCAGATATAAACATAAGCGGCATTAGATGTTTTCACGGGTAGACAAAGAATATTCACCTACGGAACAAGTACTGACAAAACCACTTGGCCGGCTCAACCAATAAGTGGACAATAAGTGCAGAAATAAGTGGGAGGAGCTTTTTGTTCGCTCCGAGAATGAAGAGCCAGAAATCATTTTGTGGTAAACTTACTGGATAATTTTATAAACTGTGGTTTCAAGCTTGGTTTGCATATTCAGTTCAAGTTTCATTCGTTCTGAAATGTATTTATTCATTTATAGCAGTACCTATCGAATGTTTGTTTGCAATAATTCTTTATTTAATTTATGGTCGTTTTAGGTTTCATTTATACTTTAATAGCACAGCAATTTTGTTCGTTTTAAGCTTGATTTGCATATTCAAATTGAGCTTTACTCGTTTTAAGATTTATTTATTCACTTATATTAGTACCTGCTCCTTGTTTTTTTGCCATGATTGTTTATTTAATTTCTTTTTGTTTTGGTTTTCATTTATTCTTTCGTAGTAATTTCTGGCCATTTTGAGTTTGAGTCATTGTAGGTTTCTATTTCTTCTCATCTCACTTTACTTTTCTTTCAAAAACTTCTTTTTCGGAAAGTTTTTTTTATCAATCTAAAGAAAGAGAACAGCGGTATAAAAAATTATTATATATATTCTCTATTATCTATATTATATCTATATTATCTATATATATCTATTATCTATATTATCCCTTATTATCATTCTACCCATGATTAATTGATTATACTTCCCTCCGTAAGAAAAATCCACGTTTGATGGTCTTTTTATTCCCTTTATATCCAGATTTGTCACTGAATTTTCAATATATAGCATTTTCTATAGTGTATATAGAAATCATACCAAAGAGTATGGGTGATTGATACTGGCACTAGTGGAAAGTGGCACAAGGACAGTGGAAAGGGGCACTAGTGCAGGAAACTGGCACTAGTGCCGACGAAGAATCACCTACACCATCTTGAGTTTGGCATTCCTTAGAATTTGTTCAGTGTCATAAAAAGTAAAATCTTTTTAACTAGTAGAATTGGCAAAATTATTGTAGTATGAAACATCTTATCTCAGCTTACGAAAAAACCACAAGCCTGAATCTTGAAAAATATGCCAAGAAACGACAAACGCTAGATGACGATGGTGCTTTTATTTGTTGAAACTAGTACCAGTTTCTACTTTTGTAAGTTATTTATACTCCTTGAGGGATATTGTTTAGTTTAGAGTGTATTTCAATTTCTATTGTTAGTTTAGTTTATTTAGTTTAGTTTAGTTAGTTTATAATTCTATATTTAGTTTAGAATGTATTTCAAATTTTAAATTCTATAGTGTATTTGTATTATAATTAAGAGTGTATTTCAAATTCTCAGAGTTTTAAAAGTAAGTAAAAAAAATTTTTAAATCATTTCACGGTCACGGGTAGTATTTTCTAATGGTTTAAGTACGGGAAAATTTATAAAAATTATAAAACGTGTATTAGTATCATGTATTCTCTTTCGAGGATTTTTCGCAATATTATGTTAATTTGTAGTAGTATTTCATCAATATTAATTTTTTTAGGTCCCTTTTTAGAAATTTTTTCTTAGGATTTGGAATAGTATCAATCGTTTCTTATCCCGAATCTTACAAATGAGAATGCTGAATCAAGAATCAATACTGAATCAGTGAATCAATAATTTCTCTTTTTTATTTATAGTTCATATTCGAACAAAAATTGACAGGGGCAATTTCGTTTTGGCACAAACAGCTCATGTAACATTTATTACCAATATCATAGTCGCTTTATTGCGGGTAATAACCTGGACTAGTCCCGCGTTCCGTCATGATGCGATTCGCAGAAAAACGTAATTCGAAAAACACCTAAGAAAGCGCATAAAAGCGCTTGGAAAATCAAAGGTATGATGCTGACGAATTGCAGCTACATATTGCGTCTGACGAGAAAAGGAATTTTAATCCCTTTGTCACTGATGAACTTCTATTATTGCTATACGGAGGTAAAAGAATAGTAATTCGCAGATTGTAACACATAAGTAATTGAACAATCTGAGGATCATTTGAATCCCGGGATTTTTTTTCGCAAGCGTTGGAGAATTTTAACGCATGAAGATTTGTGTTTTTCGGAAAAAAAAGAAAAGAAAAAACACTGAAAAAGAATCGTCCGCAATTCATAAAATTATAACGGCTTTCTGCAAAACACAGCATATGGGAATTAAGGGTCATACATGGTCTACGTATAGCCTCAAGATGTAGGAAGTAGATAGCAGCAAATGTTTTGATGCAAGTCAGAGCCAGTAAAGATTTTTTTATGCTTTTATAAATTACCCATATACGTCTCTAAGCAGTCTCTGAATACCCTTTGAAAGGTTGGGCAATACATTCTCGGAAAGAGCTACTAGATGATAGAGCTAGTTAAAGTTGGGAAGTTAGATTACCTAACTTTTAGATAGGGCTTCTTTCTTCCTTCAAAACAGAAGATACAAGAGACAAGATAAGCCATTTTCGTTTATAAATGAGATAATAAAACACAAAACGTCGTTCCGAATGGACTCGATGGCCGAGGGGCTAATAACTGACCGTCGCAGGTTTCCCTTCCTTCATGCCTCCGGCACACCTGAAACAGCGTGTTTCTGGAAGCGAGGGAACACAGTTTTATCTTTGGCTTATGGAAAGCGTATGGCGCGTTTTTTACGACGGCAAACTTTCTCCTCTTGAGAGGTTATCTTTACTTGGTTGTGTTGTTTACTGCGTTCGACATTGGAGATCCTGGGTTCTAAAAAGTGGACATTATGCTTTGAACGAGAATTTTATTACCACAAACCTTTACCATTGCCTAGAGATAAATATGCATTCCCTAGTGCTTCTGATTCGTCGATTCACTCTCCGACATGAATAGCCAACCGTGTGAAGATTTTTTTTTTAGGAAGATGCGGTCTCAAACCAGCACTTACAGTACTGTAATAAACTTTTCGTTCCTCCAACTTCTACATCGAATTCGTCGATATGAAAGTATAACGGATTTTGAAGCTCAATATTCTAATGAACAGTTGTCCTTGCCCGAGGCCAAGCGAGTTAGATCCATTAGTGTTGTGTCTGTCAGTTCCGATTCTTCTTTGCCCGGGGACGATGAAATCAAGCTCGAGCTAGGGCGAGCTCGTATTGAAAGCCAGCGAATAATAAAAGCCTTGATACCCGACGACGTACTTTCTGCTTTCGGTCACCAAGTACCGAATGTTCGTCTTTCTGTACTTCACGACAGTGACTCAGACGATGACTCAGAGGAAAATACTCTGTCCGATAAGCAGGAAAAGGCTTCCGCGACTGAAGCTGAATCGGGCTCGGAAAGTGACGGCATCTTTGAAGATTTGCCAGTGATTGCTCACTGTGTGAAACACCAAGTTGAGAAAAATTGGGTTAGTGAGCCTGTGACGAACATGAAGAATTCTAAGTTTCGTCTTGTCAAGACTTCTGACGGCTCCATAACACCAATAAAAAAAATCCACGCTGTTGTGGCTTCTGAGGGAAAGCTCTGAGCAGCTGAGTAGTGACCGATTAAAACGGGTGATGGTCCAGGGCCGACGAGTAGGACTATGTGAGTCGCCAAAAACCAATGCAGAGGTCACTGTGAAATCGGAATTTCGTATCGGTTAATGGTGCGTTTACAGACCGGTTGGCAGGGGAAAGAGAGTATTCGTTGGGCGGGTCATACAGTTTGGCTACTTGTCTGGGCGAGGATGCCACTCTGTTGACACGCAGAATATGGCGATGCCGTTCCCTGACGACAGTAGGAATTCTGTGCCAGTGGTTCCAGCTGAATGCTGATCTAACAATAACTACCGCATTGGTAGCCCAGGGTTACTGTGACTCCAGCCTGTATATCATGCATTCAGCAGAACCCGTTTCTATGGAAATTGGCACCAACATTGTCTTTGGCTTTAACTCAGACGTCTTCACAAAGTTGAATTCATTTATCCAGAAGAAAGGGTTCCACTTTTTTATGTCTCGTCAGCATCGCAATCATCATGTTAAAAATGGCACCTAAACGCAAAACTGACCTCAAGACCAAAACCACCACCCTCGCCATGTTCTGTGTGTCAACAGAAGGAATTTTGTTTAAAATTTTCCAGAGGTAGTTGTTATTTTTTTCTCTCCCCTCCTCCTCTCCACTCGGTGATATTTTAATACAAAAACATATAAACCTTACAACTTTATACATTATCATATCACCTAAACTTAAAAAAAAAAATTATTATATATCAGTCAATGTATTAGTGGACATGAAGACACACTACCATTTAACTTTTTTCTTGCCAAATATCTATCGCTTCCCACGTTCCAGGGTGTCCTTCCCCCTCTAGGAGACACTTTTCCGGTGGCATTTTTACTTCAATTTCTTAAAATTCATATCCTTCAATTTTTACTAATACGAATTCGAATTTTAAAGGTGGTCTTCCAAAAGGCTTACTCTTACAAATTTAAAATTTTTTAACAAAGAAAAATCTATTTGCTCTCCCTTAGACTGGGCGTCCTCCGTCCACAAGAAACCCAATCCTTGCGGTGGCACTTTTTTCCTTTTTTCAGTCCTTTTTACGACCAACCTTAATCAACAAATAAACAAAATACAACCAACCCATCAACAAAAAACCGAAAATAACCTTAATACCGACGTGCATGAGGGCGCAGAACTGAACAGAATCTTGAACCATATCTCCTACGGACGAGGATACCACCAACGGCGGGGCTGGTCCTTCCAGCTCAAGTGCGTGTGCCCCTCGTCCCCCATTCGCTTGAGTTCTTGATATCATTTTATGAGTCTCAAATGCATTCCGAGATCTAGGGCAGCGGAAGCGATGAATATCATCGGAAAACTTGTTATGCTCAGTAGAAGACTTAGTATTAGAAGACTTAGTGTTTATACTTGTGCTAACCGAGCTTAGTTTGATTTACTGAAGTTCATTTGTCCGGTTTCTCAGGGTTGTCATTTGAGTTGTGATTATCGAGATGATTACTGAAACGTACCAATAAATATCTGACAAACTAGTTATTCTTTTTTTAGTTGGTTGCTTTACTTAGCGCTTTTTGCTAATAACTCGGCAGTAACAGTTTTTCTGACTGTTGCTTTACAGTTTTCTCTTCAAATACCCAAAAGCCTGGGTTTAATACCAAGAAAATTGGATTCTAAGTACATTCGGGAAAAAGATATCTGTGTTTCTTCCGGATTCTTTCGTGTCAAAGCAGCAGATTCCTTTTTTTTTAGTACAATTAAGAATCCGAGATCCAAGTGTACGTCATGGCACAGCCACTAAATGGAAAAGCAGGTACGATAAAAGGGAAAGGGACGTGTGAAGACGTGATAAAAGGCAACTTTTACCACTGGCCAAGCCATATTGAATAGGGCTGCGAAGCGTGACGTCAGTTCTTGGGCGGGAGATTCAAATAACGATGAAACGTGGATGCATAGACACGTTTTTTCGGAACTTTGGCGAAATGTTTTTGCCTAAAATATTTGTCGTAGACCCTACTAATCCACCAGAACGTTTTTAAGTCAAGATAATACTAGAAATATTGACAATCAGTTGTTAGTTACAACTAGAAACCACGTTTCACGGTACTTTGAATTTCGCACCTTGCTTTTTACGTCATCACCGCGCAGCCCTATGTTGTATAACTTAAAAACCATGTTCCGGGATTTTTTTGAAGAAAAATCGGAATTTTATTTTTGAGCTGGTGGCAACGCTGCATGTGTAATAAGAAAAAGTGACACCATCAGTGCCATCGTAGGGTTACCTAGTTTTTGCATGGATATTAACAACTTGCAATCTTCCGTTCTTCTTCTTCAGGTACATATCAGTTGTTTTCAGTCTTGGGGGTTCTTTTCCTTGCCAAATAAACCCGTAAATGATTTTTTCCAAGTTTCAAAAGATCGCTTTTGAAGGTGCTGAAAAATTCGACAGATACCGAATAACAGGCAAACTTTTATATTTACATATTACGCCCTTTGGAATATGCCTCTGGCGTGCCTCCGTGCCTAATACCTCCAGGTGTCCCTCAAAATGCCCAGTTGTTAACCCCTCGTCGATGGCTTCTTGGTTTGGATGATGAAAATATTTTCTAAATACTAATCTGAATTAATTTTAAAAATTACAAGGGTAATTGTAATGATTGGAAACTTAAAGAAAAAATAATTGCTAAATTTGCTGCCGTAGGCCAAATACATAAGGGTGTATTTCGTGAGGTGGTTAGCAGGATAAGCTTCACTCACTGGATTAGCTCTGATCACCACAAGCAAATATTTCTTAGACAAATTCTCGCAGGGATGCAAGAATTGGTTGGACATAGGATGGTAATCCAGGTTACCAATCAAAGTTTTTTTTTCCTGGCTAGTGATTTTTAGCACCAAATTCAAGCTATGGTACACATGGTTTCAGAACAAATTAAAAATTTCACTGTCACCTTTAATTGTATAAAATTACTTTCATCAAATAAAGAGCATTTTAAAAAGTCTCCAAAATCGTATTTCAGGCTAACTAATAATTAATTCATAATGCCAATTTATTGATATAAATTGTTGGGGTAATCGAAGTGTGTTTGATTTGATTCAAATGAATCTGTACAGCCAATAAATGTTCATAAAGAATTCTCTATAACAATCGTTCATTTTGAATATACGGCATATTTTTGGAGGCGAATACACCACCATGTAGCAACGTGGCAATGTGGTTTCTGTATTTGGAAGGCTATATAATATAAGTTTTTGAGACATCTCATGGTAGTATTTTGGCCCTATTTTAGTAAATATTTATGTTTTGGGCCGCTAAACGATAAAGACTTTCATTTTGCTGTGGCATAATCACTTATGTTACTTAAAAAGGAGCTGAAACTTTCAATTAGATGAGCCTACTTTCACTCAGTCATAATCTCGCAGCCTCTCACTCAGAACGATCATCAGTTGTCTCTCTCTTCACTGTTTTAAAGATCTCCCATCTTTGCTCAGGGCCATGGTTTTTCTCCTCATTCAAGTTTAGTGCATCGAAACGGTTCATCAGCTCCATGTTTAGCGTTTGCTGAACTTCTTTGTCTTGCAGCTTACCAATGCTGATTTGGGCTTTTTGTTTATTCTTTCTCCAAGCTGCAAGATGCAGTACAATTTTCGCAGGAACTACCCTTTTATGAGACCCCCATTTTGAGCTTGTGTCCGCACTGTTAAAAGAAAGCAAATCCAATACTGATCTTTTCCAGGTTTTGAGCTTTGGCGGACAAGTATTAAGCCAACACCATCACTGGAGAGCCATATCAACAGTTAGCTTGGCTTGTACTGAAATCTAGGATTGGTTACAAGAAGATTATTCATCAAGGCATAGTTTACCAGTCTTTGACCATTTTCGTTTCTGTGTCCCAGTCTGAACTTTCCAAGGACTTTGGGCATTTGTCAAATCAGACAGACTAATCCTCGCACTGAAATCCCCAGCAACAATCAGGTAGTCTCATACAGCAACTGAAAAAGACACTTCATCCGCATAGAATTCATCCTTAGCAGCAACAGTAGCACACGAATAAGGGTGTATGTGGGGAGAAAGAACACATTTGCAGGGCTTCCTTTAAGCCTAAATCAGGCCAGTCTGGGAGAAATAGGTTCCAACTCAAGAAGTGTGTTTCTGGTTCTTTAGCTCATAATGAAACCATTGCCATAGCTTCCCGAGTTTTCTTCTGCTTCAAAAAAGATAAATTGGAACTAATGCAACGTATTGGACGCTGTAATTACTGTAAAGCAAGAACCGAAGATTCTGCAGATATGGCTTGTTTTCGTTGACTTCGACTTTGTCACCATATATGAAGTTGTGTCCCATGCCGGGAACGCCGTGGCATGGTGAGCTTGCTTATTTCTTGACGCCCGTGCCAAGGGGGTTGAGTCACTTTCCAGGCACACCTAAGCTGTACTAGTAACTATTCTTGTTATGACATCCATCCAAATTTCTTTCGAATAGAGTTGATAGCAAGGTCCCCAGTCTTGTGGATACCCCTCCAGGGTCCAGACAGCCCTTTGCAGGGGACGTTGTCCACAAATCTTGACATTACATCCGGTCACAGTTATTCTCCTATAGAGGATCTTCCCACGATCATGTTCTACTTCCCCGAGCAATTTGACTGTTTACTGGGAGATGGTTTGTAACTAACAGGACATGGTCACAAACCGGCGGGCTTTGCTGAGTATTCATTCGAGGCACTTTCTTCCTCCTTTTCCTGTATTTACGGCCCCAAGCAAGAGTGCCCTAGCTTCCATTATGGACCCCAGGAACTAGGCCCCCTTTGGTCTGCACCTCTTACTCATTTGAGGTACCCTACATCTCTGTGAGGCGTTTCCTGATGATAAAATGATCAGCTGTATTTTTTAGGGCACATAGGATAATAATTTACGTTTTGAGTTTTAATGATACTCTCGGAAGAAAATTGCGTTCTTAACTTACTTTATATTCGTTTGTAATATAATATTGAGGTATTTTAGGAATTTATCTCCTGAATCAGTTTTCATGTTATTCATTCATTTCATTGGAAAGAATTTTTGAGTTTTCAATCTATACAATTATCGCTCGTTTAAAGAGACTAGATATAGCACGCTAAAATAAGACATTCCTTATTCATTTGTCATTTTCTACAAAGCAGTTTGTCATCTTATGTAATTTTGCAATATTTTTTCGAAAAAATTGGTATCTTGGGATATTTTCGCACAAAAAAACGATTTAGATTGGTCAAAAGTCTAAGAAAATTTGTTAAGAGCCTCAACTTTGTTTTTTTGCAAATGACGTCATGTGCTATGTTAGTACATCATATAAGCATTGCCTATGACATCCTGTAAGCAATTTCTTAAATGATGTCATGCGTTGCATTAATAAGATTATTGAGTTTCTAACGCATCAGTTATTTAAGACACGGGCGGGTAGAAGCTTTACGAAAACGCCAATTAGAGTGTGTCAAAAATGAAAATGAAGAGCAATGACACACGCGTTTGGAAGACATGTGACATCGAGCAAATGAGCGGGTCAAAAATGAAACTGAAGAGCAAAGACCACTCCTTGAATTTTTTTTTTTTTACACCGATACATTTCGGTCCAATTTAGCAAAATGGCAAACATTATGCAGGTGAAACTATGTCTTTGATTAAACTGCCATGGGTGTCACCCAAGAGAGGCAAGGAGAAAGGTGGCCCCCTTAAGAAATGAGTGGGCCCCTTGAGAGTAGAGAAATTTGCAGTAAAGCAGTATTTTCTGTTCCACAGTTCTTAAATCAAAGAACAAATTTATCTTCCATAAAAAGATTTTCTTTCTGGTATGCACGAACAGGAAAATAATAAAGAAATATTACTAGGTCAATATTGTTTCTTAATGGTGGTTTTAATGGTTACTCCAAAATCAAGAGAGAAATATACACTTCAATGATCTAAGTGATATATAAACGAAGGGGTAGCATGTACAGTAGAAATGGCAGCGTAATTTGTTTTATTTCTGATTTACAATATGATACGAAGTCAAGTATCGTATATAAATTTGAAATAAAAAAAAATTAAAATATCATGGTTATACTTTTATTTGACTGGTGTTGAAAAAAAGTCTAACATAGAACATACTTTCGTAGTTGCATGCACCTATTGCCTTTACAAATGAAACAAATGTTATTTTTGAAGACATGCTGTTACATAGAAGTAGCCTCAAAACTTAATAGTAGAAAAATTCATTCGCTTATTTGTCACTGATTCTCTATCTATATTTTCTTTTATTAAAAGCTTTATTTTGCCTATCAATTTTCAAAAATTGTCATTATTGAGATAAACGGCTTAATCGTTGGCTCAAATCTCAGCTCCATGCGTCTAGCGTCGGAACGTATTTTCCAAATGTAGGGGGTTTTTCTGGTCAATTTTTCCACAGAAAACACGAAAAAGGATATTTTCAAATGAAAACCCGAAACAAGCTTTTTCTTCAAACTACGGGAATTGTACCCTCCCAATTGGTATCATTGCTGTTGGCTTTATTGCCAAGAAGCAATACCAAAGCACTGGGGGGGGGGTGTAGACCTACGCATTATATGTTACACAACGCCATACACTGTATAGGGAAATGCTACAGGTAACCAGTCAAACGAGTATTTGCAAACGAGTAAAGCGTGGTTTGTCATTCCGTTTTCAATATTTAAACTATTGTTTTGGGGGGTTCAGGGGGGGGAAAAGGTATCTAGATTAGGTTAGGTATTTAATATATGCTATGTTACGCGCTAATTTGGCCACTCTGGGCAAGCCCTACCTGGTGTATATGATTTCTGAGAGTCGACCACTCTTTGGAATTTGAGCCATAAATTAAAATATGTACCAGCGATATTCCGATTCTTACGTGGCTTCAGTAACGAATAAATTAAATTCTAAAGCAAGTAGTCAGAAGTGAGGGTTGAGGCCGATAGAAGCCACATTGATTTTTGTAATTTTACTTAATTGAAGCTTTAGTTGAAGTTATTCGTACAAAAAACTTTGATTTAAACATTGAAACAACCCCTCAATCGCACCATTGGCACTTTTTTCTACGGCTGAAATGTTTGAAAGCAGCGGGTTATTTGATTCATTGGTTGACTCATTTTCTCCAATTTTTTTCATTATTTTTGCAATATAATTTTACATTTAGTTTTGCAAAGTATTCTTCATAAAAAGTATTATAATCGCTTTTGCAATATAATGGTGCTTATCGATTTTTCCAGATAGTCCCATTTAGCATACACCATGCAAGCCACAAGTCCCACCACGACCTGAAATGCCTTTTGGGAAGCTATGGACTCTAACATAAAAATAATAGCGTGTTTTCTTTAAACTTGAATGTTTAATGGTAGGAATAAAATAGAAAGAACAATCGTTACAGTTGATTGACGAGACAAACACAGTCATAAACTCAAATACGTGTCTAATAACTTAGATGGTAAAACTTGTTGAGAACTTTAAGTTCTCTTATGTTGTTCTTCTTATGTTTTTCATCTAGGCCTTGTGCCATGTGTTATTATTTTATTTGCATGTTAACCAATTAATATGTAGTCTAAGTTTAGAGCTAACAATATGCTTAATGTGACTATTTATATAGTATTTTGTAGACTGTATTTAGTTTTCCTCCCATGTATTTAGCCTTAGTCTTCACGAGAAGAATGTCTTCCCCAACCTTCACTCACTTAGAATGGATTTTGTTGCAACATTTTTTTTTCTAGCCTGTTATTTTCACAAATTTCTTTTTCAGAAATATTTCTATATTAGTATACTGTCACTGTTTTACTTAATTTAGACAATTTACTTAATTTAGACAATTAGACAATAGCAGTTTAAGCATTTATACAAAATTCAAAACGAAATGAAACATGGAGTTGGTTTATAAATCAACTACTGATATGATTCGTCATAATTTTATGTCATCTCAGATTGAGGACACCACTCCTCATCTACTACTGTTAAAACCTTCTGCTTTCTCTAATCAGTGTTAAAATCATCATTCCTTCCTAACCTGGGACCACTGGCAGATCCAGGGGGTGGGAGGAGGGGGGCACTCCCCAAGATTTTCTCTGCCACCTTCTTTCCTGTTTCTTTTTTATTTTTTCACTCTTTTTTTAGAATAGATTTGTCAATTTGGTCAATTATTGGCACTTTTTTCACATTGCCCCCTCCCCTTCCAAGATTTTGCTCATTGGCACCCGTGTCTCAGTCTGCTCTCCCCCAGATTTTGCTCTAGATCTGCCCCTGTCTGAGACAGCTAGCTATTCTCTTACCATCGTACATAGTTTAGTATAATTAACTGTTTTATGCTAGTGGACTTCATCCATATAGAAAATACTCCAAAGCATCCTATGCCTTCCTTCTAGATATGTATGGGATGCTGTCTCGGTCCTTTCTTTCTTGAAATATCCTGTAAACACCCTCATTTGCTATCTTTATTTCTAAAATAATCCTTAAACAATTTTTTTTAATAAGGCCAACCAGATATGTTTCGTTTTTTAGATGGCACAATTCTGCATGGTGCTTAACTGGTATTCAAATAGCCTAAAAAAAAAACAGGATTAATTTTTTTCGGTTTGGGGTTCTTTTTCTTGATATTTTGACATTTGGTATATTACGATTTGAAATCCTTCGTCCGTCAGGACAGGGGTCCTGGCCTCGCTCGTTAATTTGTTGGAACGGTGATCAGGGATGTGACTCTGTAGATATGCCATAGTCGATCTAGCTCTAAATGGGTACCTGAAGATAGCGTTGATGGATCTAAATGGGCACCATCAACGTTATGATATGACATTAGTAAAACGCAAACGATAATTGGGAGTCAATGTTAAAATATTATTAAAAGTAATAATATCTACAGTGTCGTCTAGTAAAGAGACATAACTGTTTGCTACCGACAAAGGAGAATGATTTCAGAAATTCTAGCAATTAGAAAAGCCACAAGTGATCATTAGAGGAGTGGGATAAAAACGGATAAAGATCTTCCAGAGCTATCAAAGGCTCATAGGCTGGTAAATCCACATCTCATTTGTTGGGTCTTTTTTTTACAGATACAGGTAGCAAGCCTCTCAACCCGCCTTGTGTCAGTGGGGATCAATTCATGAGCTATAGAGTATGGTTAACTTATAAGAGTGGAAACTATTGGCAAAATATCCATCAGTGCCATCCAGTGTTATTTGACACTTTTATCTGGTGAAATTTGGCATTTTTCAAGCCTTGTAATCGTTTTTCTGTCAGGAACTGAAATCAGACACTCATTACTACACTAAATTCACTAACTACACAAATTAAATTAATTATTCTTATTAATAAATTGATAAAAATGCAAAGAATCACCAAACGCTAGGTGGTGTTGAGGTTTTCTTCCGACACTAGCGCCAATTCCCACTATCTTTGAACAACAGCCTCAATCCAAAGTGCTACCATAGGGTTAATACAAGAGTAATTACTGTTTATTATTTGCAGATTTTCTAGCTGCTTGGAATTTGCTGATATTTTACCAAAAGATCAGGAGTATGATAAAATGGCGCCCCCGAAGAAAGATCTTGGAGAATCTACAGTCGTGTATTTCCATGTAACTGTGATGGGGCTGGATTCAATCAACGAAAATTCAATGGTAAGGGTTTTTTGCTCATATTCATTATTCCAATTGTTTTATTTAGTTTTAGAGAGCTAATTCATCAAAGTCAATCTACAAAATTTGAAAAACAAATGAAATCTATTGATATGGACAGTTGCGCCATTTAAGATGGTCGAAAATATTTTAAGAGACGACGAAATTTTGGGTTTAGATAAAAGTTCTGATGATGATTACTGTACATGTGACTGAAATATTCAGTATTTTTTGTGAATTATCACTATCTAATAAAAGGATTTATCCCTATTCGAACTTTTAGTTACTGTCACGGAAAGGCAGTGTGGTCTTCGAAATTGTCTACGAAATTTTAGGTGTAATCAACTAAAATAGAAGTAGCAGCATTTCTTAAAGTATATACTTGGGAGGATATTTTGGGAGGGCTGAGAAAAATAAAGAGGATTTCTTTTAAGGTGGAAATAGAAAAATGTAGCCAGATTTAAAAGCGTGGCTAGAATTTTCATAAATTTAGGTAGCCAACATTTGATTCATCGTTCAAGTACTTCTGAAGTCTTTCACTTCTGAATGAATGTCTGGCAATAGTTAAAACTTTTTGTACTTGTTCAATGAGTGGAAATTTGTTAGCCTATCAACAATTATTATTGCTATTTGGGGAGCCAGGTTAAGGTCCTTTATACAACAGTGTATTGCTATTTTACTGGAAGTTAGTTCAACCACTTTAGGACGGGAACACAGTTATTTTAACATTACAGTATTACAAATTGCTACTATTTATTACATTTTTTCTTAGGGCGAGATTTCACACAACTAAAATTTCATGTCTTCATTATGCATTGCAAACATTTTCCGGTACTTCTTATTCAATTTTTCTTCCAAATTCTTTTCCCTTCATTCCTTTAAAATATTTGCTCCTATCCATGCTCTGTCAAACGTTGCAGCACCCAATTCTCGTGCTTCAGGTGGAATCGCCATTCCCTCATTGTGCAATTTAAAGAATAGAAAATATTAGGGTTTAGTTAAGGTTTTATCTGTCTTAAAAAATTATTATTTAACCTATTTGTGTTTCTCTTTCCTTAATTTTGCTTTACACTGGGCTCAAAATTAAAGAAAAAATTATTGTGTGGCTTTTGGCTTTCGTGAACATACCTTATTTACCTGAAACTTTTTGCACAAAATAAGTTTTTCAAAAAAAAGTAAAGAACTCAATTAAACCAAAAGAATCAAATAATCTACCAAACATAAAACTGCCACAAATCAGTATCAATAAATAAATGAAACCCAAAACAAACAGAAATTAAAATAAGTTAAACTGAAAACGAGCAGAAATTAATCTGAGCAGGGCTCTAAATCCTATGCTTTTTACAGTCCAGAATACAATTTTTACTTTAATGAAAAAATTCAAATGAATTTACCAAAAAAAAAAATGCGTATTATAAGTTTAATATACATATGCTGATATTTATTTCTTAAAATCTTAACTAATTTTTGTTTTCTTAAAGTTATAAGTGAAAACATTTAAAATAAGTTTTTTTCCAGTACTTAGTTTTTCCAGTGCTTTACTTAAGCAGCGTGATTGCGCTGCCTATGATAATTGTTAAATCATTTTTGTCATTTATATAACATGACATAAAGGATAATTAAAGAAATAAATAAAGAATGTAGAACTGCAAAAAAACTGCAAGAATGTAAAACTGCAAAAAAAGAATGTAGAACTGCTGATATTTGTTCCTTAAAATCTTTGTTTTCTTTGTCTTAATTTTTGTTTTCTTAAAGTTATACAAGTGAAAACGTTTAAAAGAATTTTTTCAGTAAAGTACAAATTATAACAAAGACATAATTTAGAAACCTCCAATCAGTTTCGACTAGCCTATTAAAAAGGGCACTAGCCCTTTCAATTTCCAAATGAATGAGCTTGTTTTGAAGTTTCCACGACAACATTTTCTATAAAAAACCTTATATGCTCCCAGGGCATAGTTTAAAACCTTGCCATGAGGGCTATGGGGTAAGTGTCATCCTCAAAGACCAAATTTTCAGAACTTTCCTCTACGTTGAACAAAATAGTCATCTCAAAATTTTGAATGGATGTGTTTGGGAAAATGGTGAGCATAAGAGGGGGGCTAGTTGCCCTCCAATCACTTTCGACTATTAAAAAGGGTACTAGCTTGTGTCGTTTTTGAATGAGTCGTTTTTGAAGTCTCTATGAAAAAGTTTTATATAAAAACCTTATATTCCCCCCAGGGCATAACTTAAAACCCTTGCTCTGAGGCGTTTGGGGGGTTTTTCATCCTCAAAATCATAATTTCCAGAACTTTCAACTACGTTGAACAAAATGGCTATGTGAAATTTTTAATTGAACGTGTTTGGGGAAATGGTGGGCTTGAGAGGGGGGTTAGTTGCTTTCCATTCACTTTCGACTACTAAAAAGGGCACTTAACTTATGGCTATCTCAAAATTTTTATCAGATGCATTTGGGGAAAAAAGGGGATGGGGGATCGTATTTAGGGAAAGAGATCGGAGGGCCCCTAGCCCCTGCCACGCCTTTTTCCCCTGACCCATCCGATACAACTTTTGAGTTAGCCATTTTTAAAAAAGTTCAAAGGTCAGATAAAAAAACTCAGGTATCAACACACCCTCCCCCGGGGGCCGGGGGCCGTCATTGTAAGCTATGTCCTGGGGCCATTTAGGGGGGGGGCAAGAGGAATCTATTTTTGGATATTCAAGGAGCGTGGGCCTTATAATAATTTTTTCTCCGCTTAACTGGGGGGGAGCAACTGCCCCCCCCCCCTTACCCACCCCAAACACGCCCCTGAAAAAGGGCACTAGCCCTTTGAATTTCCAATTGAATGAGCTTTTTTTGAAGTTTCTATAACAACGCTTTCTAAGAAAACTTATAATCCCCCAGGGCATAATTTACAACCCTTGCCCTGAGGGCTGTAGGGGACTGTCCTCCTCAAAAACATAATTTCTATTCGGGAATCAACTACGCTGAACAAAATGGCTATATCAAAATTTTAATCGGGTGTGTTTGGGGAAATTATGGGCGTGGAAGGGGTGTTAGTTGCCTTCCAATCACTTTCGACTATTAAAAAGGGCACAAGCCATTCCAATTTCCAATCGAATGAGCCCTTTTCGAAGTTTCTACGAAAACTCCTTCGATACGAAGTGCCCTGGTATGGACAAAAAAATACATTGTGCCAACATCGACCTTACTTAGGCAGCGCGATTACGCTGCCTATGATATAGCTATATTTAGACCTGTATATAGATGTATAGCAGTACAGCGTATTGTTTATAATACATACATTGTGAACAATGTATTATGTTTTCTGATTATCTTCTATTTTGTTTCTACACTTAGGCTGCTGACTTTTTTTTCTGCTCAATGTTATCTAGCTAACTATAGATATTGCTGTATATATATATATATATATATATATATATATATATATATATATATATATATATATATATATATATATATATATATATATATATATATATATATATATATATATATATATATATACCAATTCTGCTGACATTTTCTTTTTCATCCTTACCGAGCTATATATATATATATATATATATATATATATATATATATATATATATATATATATATATATATATATATATATATATATATATATATATATATATATATATATATATATATATATATATATATATATATATATATATATATATATATATATATATATATATATATATATATATATATATATATATATATATATATATATATATATATATATATATATATATATATATATATTAAATTGTTCTGATTACTATTTTTTGGTTTTAGACCTATGCTGCAGACATTTTCTTTGCTCAATCTTGGAAAGATCATCGGTTGCGCTTGCCGGAAAATATGACTTCAGAATATAGGTGAGCTACTATAATGATTTTCAGTTATGCCAGACTTAAGTACTCAAGCCATGGTAAGATACGATCATCGTAGTGTAAGATCTAATAATATGATCCTAATCTGTAAATCCAAAAGACATTAAGTTTAAACCTCAATTTCCAGAGAAATTGCCAACGGATTGTTCCGAATACCCGGCTGACTGACCGTATTTCAAACTGTAGACTGTACGAAAAATGTGGTTGAATCCCACTTTCTACGGCTATAATGAAAGAAGGGTTGAGATGGCTAGGGCACGCTCTACGGATGAAGGATGACAGATTGCCGAAGATTCTCCTTTTCTGTCAACCGTCTAGAGCTAAACGGAAAGCAGGTCGTCCTTGTCTGGGATGGGAGGATATCATAAAGAAAGATTTAAAGGAAATTGAAACTCCCTGGGAGGGTGTAAAGAGGTAGTTTTTGAATAGATTTGGATGGAGGAGGAGCGTGTATGGCTGTGCTGGCCTCCGGTGGCTTGGTGCTGCGGTGAGTTGTTAGTACTAGTACTAGTTAGTAGCTTTTGAATTAGTGGAGTGTAAAGTTACACAGCCCTATACATCTTAATAAATTAGGAAAAACTGTAATTCAATGTTTAATGAAAAAGACCTCTATATTCAGTTTGGCAGTATTTGGCAGTAATTGTTCCCAAATTAAAAAAAAAGAAACGTGGGTGAAAAATGAGCAAAAATCCAGCTAAATATATAGGGTGCCGAACAGCTTAAACAGATTATGCTTTTCTTTGCAAGTGTAATTGTCTTTGGGCAGTGAAAATGCGGTACGGCCCTAAAAACTTCATAATTTCGACACAGTCAAAAGTATAATTCTATAAAATCTAAATTTTCAGTTATGAATAGGCGTAAGACAGTCCCGGGGGGGGGGGAGTAAATTTCTTTACATTATTGTCCTTGGATCTATAAGTACTCATAGCATGGTACAATGCCATCATCATAATGTAAGAACAAATGATATGATCCTTATTTGTTAATTCAGCTTAACACTACTTTTGAGATCTTATTACTTTAAATTAATCAAAAAAAACTTTCCTAAAAATAAGTTTTTCAAAGAAAAGTAATGGCAATTTTAAACTTAAGCTCGGCAGATACAAATACCTGTTAAAATTCAAACTAAAAACGACCAGAAATTACTATTAAAGAATAAATGAAACCCAAAATGAACAGAAATGAAATAAACAATGATAGCAAATAACATACAACAAATAATAACATAAATGAATAAATAGATCTTAATACTCAGATTGAATACGAAAATCAAGCTTAGAACGAAAAAAATATTTTGCTATAGAAGTATAAATGAAACTTAAAACGAACAGAAATTAAATAAAAAATCAATGCAAACAAACACAGAATAGATATTATTGCAAATGAATAAATAAATCTTAAAACGAGTGAAACTCAAATTGAATATGCAAATCAAGCTTGAAACGAACAGAAATCCCTACAAACAAGAGTTTGGGTGTCGCCTCCTTCTCTCACTGTAAAAGTCTAAAACCTACTGCGTCATTGGCGCTTTACTGAAAACCAGTTTTATTACAAATACTGACTTTTGTACTTAATATTGAAAATAAACATTAAAATTAAAGTAAAATGATGAACTGATGAGCTTTCAGCAATTAATATCATTATTCAGCAAATATTCAGTTTAATTTATTAGTTCGTTCTAAAGTTCTTCAAGACGAATATAGTTTCACTACAAACAAGAGTTTGAATACTGCCCCCTTCCTTAACTGCAAATAAAAACCAAAAGCCTACTGCGTCATTGGCGCTTAACTGAAAACGAGTTAGATTACAAATATTTTCTTTTCCAGGTCTTATAGCATTTTAAATAAAAATATAATTACAGTGAAACAAATTGTCGAACTGATGGATCTTTCAACAATTAATATCATTATACATCAAATATTCTATTTGATGTTGTTTATACTTTCCAAGACTGTTCAAGACGCATATAGTTTTCAATAAAGCGCCAATGACGCAGTAGGTTTTAGACTTTTACAGTGATAAAAGGAGGCAATACCCAAACTCTTGTTTGTAGTGATTTTTATTCATTTCAAACTTGATTTGCATATTCAATTTAAGTTTCACTCGTTTTAGGATTTATTTATTCATTTACATTACATGCTGTTGTATACTTGTTGGCATTGATTGTTTATTTAATTTCTGTTCGTTTTGGGTTTCATTTATTCTTTAATAGTAATTTCTGGTCATTTTGAGTTTGAATTTTAACATGTATTTGTATCTGCTGAGCTTAAGTTTAAAATGGCCTTTACTTTTCTTTGAAAACCTTATTTTTCGGAAGGTTTTTTTAAATTAATTTTTGTTCGTTTTTGATTGCAAATAGTTCCAAGCTTTTAAAAATTCCTTATTTCAAAATCAAACTTTAAAAAAAAATCAAATGTTCATCGAAGTATCAAAACTGGTTTCAAAGTAACAATATCAAAGAGAGAAAATGGGTTTGTGTTAATCTCGGAGTTTTTATTTTCTGATGTTTGAACTATTTTAAACAAAATGGCTATCTCAAAATTTTTATCGGATGGGTTCTATTAATTTCCTTTGAATGAGCCCTCTCTGAAGTATATTTGAGCATCCCTTTCATAAGAGCCATATATGGGCTCAGGACATAGCTTACAATTTCTGCCCCGGGCCTTGGAGGGCTGTGTCGACACCGAAGTTTTTGTAATCTGACCTTTGAACTGATTTAAAAATGGCTATCTCAAAATTTCCATCGGATGGGTTTGGGGAAAAAAGGGCGTGGGGGGCTAGGGGTACTCCGATCTCTTTTGGCTTAAAAATTGAACTAGAACTTTCAATTTCCATTCAAATCAGTCCTCTCCGAAGTTTATACGAGCACACCTTCCATAAGAACCATATATGCCCCCAGGGTATAACTTGCAACGCCTGCCCCCGGGGCCTGGGTGGTTGTATCGACACCGAAGTTTTTTTTTATCTGACCTTTGAACTATTTTTTTTAACAAAATGGCTATCTCAAAATTTTTATCGGCTGCATTTGGGGGAAAAGGGGCGTGGGAGAATAGTTGCCCTTTGATCTCTTTTGACTCTTACTAAACCTAACTAAAACTTTCAATTGCCAATCAAACGGGCCCTTTCTGAAGTTTATACGAGCTTCCCTTCTACAAAAGCTGTATATGCCCCCAAGGCATAACTTACAACGCCTACCCGGGCCTAAAGGATTGTGTCGACCCCGGAGTTTTCTTTATATGGTCTTTAAACTATTTTGAAATAATGGCTCTCTCAAAGTTCCTATCGGATGGCTTTGAGGAAAATAGGGCTTGGAGAGGGGGGACTAGTTGCCCCCGATCTCTTTTGACTCTTAAAAAGTGAACGAGAACTTTCAATTTCCGATCATATGGGCCCACTCCGAAGTTAATACGAGCATCCTTTCCATAAGAACCATATATGCCCCTAGAGTATTATTTACAAAGCCTGCCTCTGGGCCCTGGGGGGTTGTGTCGACCGCGGAATTTTCATTATATGATCTTAGAACTATTTTTAAACCAATGCTATCTCAAAGTTCTTTTAAGATGGGCTTGAGGAAAAAAGGGCATGAAGGGGGGGGGGGGTAGTTGCCTCCCAATATCTTTTGAATCTTTAAAAGTGAACTAGAGCTTTCAATTTACAATCAAATGAGCCCTCTCCGGATTTTACACGAGTATACCCTCCATAAGAACCATATAGGCCCCCAGAGCAATACTTACAACGTCTGCCCCGGGTCCTGGGGGGTTGCGTCGACCCAGGAGTTTTTTTTATCTGACCTTTGAACTAATTTTAAAGAAATGACTACCTCAAATTTGTGGGGAGAGAGGGCTTGGGGGCTAGTTACCCTCCGGTCACTTTTGACTCTTAAAAAGGGCACTAGAACTCTCAATTTCCATTCGAATGAGACTCTTTGAAGCTTATACGACGATCCCTTCTATATTAAGGGCCTCTGGAAAAAATGGATTGTGGGGGGGGGGGAGGCAAGCTACCCTCCAATCACTTTTGACTCTTAAAAAGTGAATTGCGACTTTCAATTTCCAATCAAATGAGCCCTCTATGAGGTTTATACGAGCATCACTTCCATAACAACCATATATGCCCCCAGGGCATAATTTACAACGCCTATCCCCAGGGCAATACTTACAAAATGTGCCCTGAGGGCTGTGGGGGAGTCTCCTGCTCAAAAACATAATTTCTATCTGGAAATCAACTACTTAGAACAAAATGGATATCTCATAATTTTGATTGCATGTGTTTGGGGAAATAGTCGGCGTAAAAGGGGTTTTCGTTGCTTTCCAATCACTTTTGACCCTTAGAAAGGGCACTAGAACTCTTGATTTTCAATCGAATGAGCCCCTTTGAAGTTTTTACGACGCCCCCTTCCATATGAAGTGACTCCAGTGAAAAAAATAAATAATAAATAAATAAATAATAAAGAAATGGTGGGTGTGGATGGGTATGGAATTAGTTTCCTTCCAATCACTTTCGACTTTTAAAAAGGGCACTAGCCATTTAAATTCCTAATTGAATGAACCCTTTTTGAAGTTTCAACGACAACGCTTTCTATAAAAAACCTTATATGCCCCCAGGGCATAACTTACAACCTTTGCCCTGGAGGCTGTGGGGGGTTTGTTATCCTCAAAGACCTAATTTTCAGAACGTTCAACCACGTTGAACAAAATGGCTATCCCAAAATTTTGATTGGATGTGTTTGGGGAAAAGGTGGGCGTGAGAGGGGGGTTAGTTGCCCTCCAATCACTTTCGACTATTAAAAAGGGCACTAGCCCTTTGAATTTCCAATTGAATGAGTCCTTTTTGAAGTTTCTATGACAAAGCTTTCTATAAAAAGCTTATATGCCCCAAGGGCACAACTTACAAACCTGATACTGAGGGCTGTGGGGGAGTGTCCTCCTCAAAAACATAATTTCTATCTGGAAATCAACTACGTAAAACAAAATAGCAATCTCAAAATTTTTATTGGATGTGTTTGGGATAATGTTGGGCGTGGTAGGGGTGTTCGTTGCATTCCAGTCACTTTTGACCCTTAAAAAGGAACTCTCGATTTCCAGTCTAATGAGCCCCTTTTGAAGTTTTAACGACGACCCCTTCCATATGAAGTGCCTCTGGGAATAAATAATAATAAATAAATAATATATAAATAAACATTGGAGCCGTATGGCCTTTACATACGGTAATTTACAAACATTATGGCCTTTACATAACAGTTCGTCATAACGAACTGTAAGTAAGAAGCAACCCTGCTCAATAGTAACCGAAACTCTACAAAACGGAATACCAATAACTACATCAAAAGAATCAGAGTTTTATGCTGATTTCAACTACACAAGTTTCATCTAGTTTGGTCTTACCAATCAAAAGTTACGCGTCTAAGAAAATTTTTCATAGTTTCTAAAAAAAAGGGGGGGGAACACCCCTTAAAAGTCATAGAACTTAAATGAAAACCACGGATGCAGATGCATGTTTATTTGTTTTTTTTCCAAGCGGTGATCGTATCGACCCAGTGGTCCTAGAATATCACAGGAGGGCTCATTCGAACGGAAATTAAAAGTTATAGTGCCCTTTTTAAGTGTCCAAACAACATGGAGGGCTACTAGGCCCCTTCCCACGCTCAGTTTTTCCCAAAGTCACCTGATAAAAATTTTGAGATAACCATTTTGTTCGGCATGGTCAAAAAATACAATAACTGTGTCTTTGAGGATGACTTAATCCCCCACAATCCCTGGGGGAAGGTCTGCAAGTTATGAACTTTGCCCAATGTTTACATATAGTATTATTTATTGGGAAATATACAGAAGTTTTCAGGGGGATTTTTTCTAGTAGCTGAGGGGGGGGGGGCTTCGGGGGTTACGTGGGAGGATCCTTCCATGGAGGATGTTTTCATGGGGGAAGAGACATTGCAATGAAGGGGGGCGCCGAATTTCCCAGTATTATTTAAAAAAAATTATCAGAAATTAAATAAAAAAAAATCAACTGAAAGTAAGGAGCAACGTAAAAACTTAAAACGAACAGTAATAATCATTTATGTTATTTGGTTCCCCCTCCCCCCCCAGTCATTAAACTGCTCGTTATGCTAAAAAAAATTTTTTTAATTTCATCAGAGCTATTTATTCTAATTAACGGCCTAAGTGATTAAGGGGTGATTCTTAAAGAATAGGAACAAAATTTGAATTTTAGCGTAAAGAGCGAGGTATTGACTAGGGGGAGAGCTCCCTAATATAAGCAATAAAAATATACGAATATAGAAGTTCGTTACGTAAATTAATTCGTAAGTTACGTCAGAGCAACATTTCGAGAAAGCAATTTAGCCAAAAAAAGTGAAATAAATATACAATTTTTTTTTTAATTATTCATATACGATGAGCCAAAATCAAAGCTGCATTAATTCAAAAACGTTCAGAAATCAAATAAAAGAACATTTTTTTTAACTGAAAGTAAGGAGCGACATTAAAACTTAAAACGAACAGAAATTATTCCGTATTGAAATGGCTGTCTTCTCTTCAACGCCTCGCTCTTTTCGTAAAAGTTTGACTTTATCTCACAACTTTATTTTTTAAAACCAAAAAATTGCGTAAAGAGAAAGGCGTTGAAGAGAGGACAGTTCCTTTCATATACGGAATAAATTCTGTTCGTTTTAAGTTTTAATGTCGCTCCTTACTTTCAGTTGTATAAACTCGCTTTTTTAATTTAATTAATTTAAAAAGCATTGACTAGGTAAGCAAACAGCTCTTGCTACTCGTCCAAATAAAACTTTTGAATGACAGGCAGCCATGTAGCGTTTAACCTCCTCTGAAAAAGAAAACACGGCCTTTTTATTGTCCCTGAAAACAAGTCCTGAAATGTCTGGCACACATTTTCTTTACTTTGTTTGTGAAGCACGAATGTGTTAATAAAGAATACAAAAAAAATATTTTTGACTAAAATTTGATGTGCAACAGTTTGAAATATTTATGGGCTACTAAACTTTTAGAAGGATTTTATTTTAGCAGTTAATTTATTACTTGACGATTTTTTGAATTATTCAATTTATAAATTTTTTCGATCATCTAATATAACTTGCATTTTTTTTTAAATATGATTTTTCATAAAAACCCAAAGATGGGCAAAACAATAAAATTAGTTATGCTGGGCTTCACGACTGATATCTGACATGATCCTATTCTGGTAATTAAAAAAAAACTAATTTTTTCATCTGAAAGTAAGAAGCAACATTTAAATTTAAGACGAACAGAAATTATTACGTGTATGAGGGGGTTTACCCCCTCGTCGATACCTTGCTCTTTACGCTAAAGTCCGAATTTTGTTCCAGTTCTTTAAGAATAACCCCTGAATCACAAATGCCGTTCAATTAGAATTAATTAAAATCACTATCTGAAAAATAAGTTTTTCAAAGAAAAGTAAAGGCCATTTTAAACTTAAGCTCATGAGATATGAATACCTGTTAAAATTCAAACTCAAAACGACCGGAAATTACTATTAAAAAATAAATGAAACCCGAAACGAACAGAAATTAAATAAACAATCATAGCAAAAAGCATACAACAATTAATAACATAAATGAATAAATAGATCTTAAAGCGTGTAATGCTTAGATTGAATATGAAAATCAAGCTTAAAACGAAAAAAATAGTTTGCTATTAAAGTATAAATGAAACTTGAAACGAACAGAAATTAAATAAACAATCAATGCGAACAAACATACAATATATATTAATGTAAATGAATAAATAAATTTTAAAACGAGTGAAACTTAAATTAAATATACAAATCAAGTTTGAATCGAACAAAAATAACTACAAACAAGAGTTTGGGTATCGCCTCAATGGAGAAGCCTGAAAACCTACTGCGTCATTGGCTCCTTACTGAAAACTATTTGAGTCTTGAACAGTTTTGGAAAGTATAAACAAAATCAAATTGAATATTAGATATATAATGATATTGATTGTTGAAAGATCCATCATTTCAAGATTTTTTTTCACTGTAATTTTTATTTTCATTTTCAATGCTGTAAGAACTGGAAAAGAATAAATTTGTAAGATAAGAGTAATTCGTTTTCAGTGAAGTGCCAATGACGCAGAAGGCTTTAGGTTTTTGCAGTTAAAGAAGGGGGCAGTATCCAAATTTTGTTTGTAGTGAAACTATATTTGTTTTGACCAATCTTGGAAAGAACTAATAAATTAAACTGAATATTTGATGTATAATGATATTAATTGCTGAAAGCTCATCAGTTCAAAATTTTACTGTAAGTTTAATATTTATTTTCAATATTAAGTACAAAAGAAAACATTTGTAATATAATTCGTTTTCAGTAAAGCGCCAATGTTTGTTCGCATTGATTGTATATTTAATTTCTGTTCGTTTTAAGTTTCATTTATACTTTAATAGGAAAATATTTTTTTTTCGTTTTAAGCTTGATTTTCATAATCAATCTAAGCATTACTCGCTTTAACATCTATGTATTCATTTATATTATTATTTGTTGTATGTTTTTTGCTATGATTGTTTATTTAATTTATGTTCGTTTCGGGTTTCATTTATTCTTTAATAGTAATTTCTGGTCGTTTTGAGTTTGAATTTTAACAAGTATTCATATCTCCTGAGCTTAAGTTTAAAATAGCCTTTACTTTTCTTTGAAAAACTTATTTTTCAGATACTTTTTTTAAATTAATTTTTGTTCGTTTTGATCGAAAAAAGTTTCAATCTTCTACGGCAGGGGGGGGGGTACTTACTGTCCGATTATTCTTTACTTTAAAAAACGGATCTATAACTATCAATTTAAATCGATTGAGGCTTTTTCGAAGTATGTACGATTACCTCTTTGATAAAAACATTATATATGAACAATAGACAGCTTGCATAAGTTTTGGATAGCGATTGGCAACAATGAATGACTCGACAAAATAGCTCCAATAAGGGTGTTTTGACAATTTCACTTGCTGACACAAAGGGATCACGACTGTTTGGAATTGACCTTAATAGGATTGTGTGTGCCAAAGCAATTTTGTATCTATCACAGAGTATGTATTTTAATCTTATATTTGGATAATTATAATAGATTTACTAGGTGTTCTTCCCATACAAAACTTTACCTTATTAAAGTCTTTGGGGTGGGGGATGCGTAGTTGGCAGAAGGAACAAAACTTTAGCGTAGACATTAGGAGAGGGGGAGGGTGAGGTTGGAGAGTCATCCAATACGGGGCGGAACTTCGCTTATCTCCTCCGTTCCCGATTTAGGAGATTAGACAGACTCATTGGACGGTAGAATGTTGGACCGTTTGAGTTGTGGAAGACGTTAAAATACTCAAAAATACTTTATATTTTCCGGGGGAGGGGTGCTCCATCGCCCCTCCCCTGGATCTGCCACTGCCTTACACTCTCTGTTTCTTTCCTTGTTAGGGAGGAGTGCAGATGCCAAATAGGTATGTGTTAATACCAAAACATTCTAACTCTCATTGGGCCTTCAGGCATATACAGAATTAGTTCAAAGGGTGGGGTGGGGAAAAAGGGCGTAGGGGCGGTATTTGCCCTTCAATCGATTTTGACTCGTAAGAGCTGGACTAGAACTTCCAATTTCTAATCAAATGAACTTTCTCTGAAGTTTATACGAGAATCCCTTCTTGCCCCCGGGCCCTGAGGGGTTTGGTCGACGCCAGAGTTTTGTTACTTAACCTTTCAACTATTTTTAACAAAATTTTTATCTGATGCATTTAAGGCGTGGAGGAGGGGGGCTAGTTGCCCTCCAATCTCTTTTGACTCTTAAAAAGTGAACAAGAATTTTCAATTTCCAATCAAATGAGCCCTCTCCAAAGTTTATACGAGTATCCCTTCCATAAAAAATAATATGAAGGATTCGGAGAATCCTTAAATTACAACCCTTGCCCTGAGGGCTGTTGGGGAGTTGTCATCCTCAAAGACCTATTTTCCAGAACTTAAAACTAAGTTTAATAAAATTGCTGTTTCAAAATTTTGATTGGATGTGTTTGGGGAAAAGGTGAGGGTGAGAGGGGGGTTAGTTGCCCTCAAATCACTTTCGACTATTAAAAAGGGCACTAGTCCTTTGAATTTCCAATCGAATAAACCTTTTTTGAAGTTTCTATGACACCGCCTTCTATAAAAACCTTATATGCCCCCAGGGTATAACTTAAAACCCTTGCCTTGGGGGTTGTGGGGAGTGTCCTCCTCAAAAAATATTTTCCATCTGAAAATCAACTACGTTGAACAAAATGGCTGTCTCAAAATTTCGATTGGATGTGTTGGGGGGACGGAGGGGCGTGGGGGGGGGCTAGTTGCCCTCCAATCACTTGCGACTATTAAAAATGGCACGATCACTTTGGTTGTTAAATCGAATGAGCCTTTTTTGAAGTTTCTACGACAACACCTTCTACAAAAACCTTTTCTGCCCCCAGGGCATAACTTAAAACCCTTGCCCTGAGGGTTTTGGGGGAGTGTCCTCATCAAAAACATATTTCCTATGTGAAAATCAACTACGCTGAACAACATGGCTATCTCATAATTTTGATTGGATGTGTTTTGGGGAATGATGGGCGTGGGGGGGGCTAATTGCGTTCAAATCACTTTCAACTATTAAAAAGGGCACTAGGCCTATGAATTTCTAATCGAATGAGCCTTTTTTAAGTTTCTACGACAACGCCTTCTATAAAAACCTTATATGCCCCCAGGGCATAACTTAAAACCCTTGCTCTGAGGGTTGTGGGGGATAGTCCTCCTCAAAAACATATTTTCTATTTGAAAATAAAGTACGCTGAACAAAATGGCTATCTCAAAATTTTGATTGGATGTGTTTGGGGGAATGATGAGCGGAGGGGGGCTAGTTTCCATCCAATCATTTTCGACTATTAAGAAGGGCACTAAAACTCTCGATTTCCAATCGAATGAGACCCTTTTGAAGTTTCTATGACGACCCCTTTCATATGAAGTGCCTCTGGGGAAAAAAATAATAATAATAATAATAAAACATTGGAGCCGAATGGCCTTTACTATGGGCAACGCTACAGTGTTTTCTTTGATAAATAGTTCTTTTGAAAGAACTAAACATACTTTAGCGTAAAAAGCGAAGTCGTCCTCAGAGACATACTTATTAGATTTGTTGACTATGTTGAACAAAATGGCTATCTCCAAATTTTTATCCGGTTACTTTGGGAAAAACATGAGCGCGGGAGGGAGCCTAGTTGCCCTCCAAATTTATTTGGTCACGTAAAAAAGGGCACTAGAACTTTTAATTTCAGTTCGAATAAGCCCTCTCACAACATTCAAGGACCACTGTATCGATATAATCACCCCCGGAATAAAAACAATAAAAAAAATAAACACGCATCATTGATCTTTCTTCTGGAAAAAAATACAAAATCTCATATTTATGTAGACAGAAGCTTGAAACCTTGTTCTCTGATATGCTGAATCCCATGGTGTGATTTTCAATGATTTTCAAATTCTATGACGTTTAAGGGGTGTTTCCCCCTTTTTTCGAAAGTACGGCAAATTTTCTCAGGCTCTTAACTTTTGATGGGTAAGACTAAACTTGATGAAACTTATATATTTAAAATCAGCATGAAAATCCGATTCTGTTGATGTATCTATTGGTATCAAAATTTCGCTTTTTAGAGTTTCGGTTATTATTCAGCCGAGTCGCTCCTTATTTACAGTTTGTTACCCCGAACTGTTTGATAATTCAAACGCATCAAGTTTTGAAGCACATCATTAATTCAAGAAACCGAAAAATTGAATAAAAGACTTTGTTTTTATTGGCTAATTAAAAAAAATTTGAACACTGAAAGTTTTTAAATTTTTATTGATTTATTAAAAAAAACTTGAACACTGAAAGTTTTTTAGATCATGAGACCAAAAATCATTAGAAATATATATGGTATGACAAGGTTTTATAAGGATCTAGCATTTCCTATCGGCACATTCCAATGCTGTGGTAAGTTTCATTCCTGCACATATTATTGCGCAGGCTATAATTATCATATCCTCAATGGATTGAAAACGGACAAAAATTAAGAGAAAATACAAATATAATGCATGATAAAAAAGCAAGACCATAAAATTTAAAACTGACGAATTTTACCCTAATAACAGGGGGTGAGTGGGTACCAACGTATCCAGTCCCCATCATTATTCGAAAAAGTAGTTGTTGCTTTGCTGAAAACGTATTATAATGCATAATACATTGTTTGTCCACAATTGGAAATAATTGTTTCTGCCTCGAAACGATTTTAGCATAAAAAACACCCGCAAATCTGATAGACTTTTTCAGCCAGATCTTGTTCCTGGCTTAATCTTTGTATTTTGGTGGAGATTTTACTGCTAAAATTGAACTTCTGGAATTAAATAACGTAATTATATTAACTCACCTTTCTTATTTATGTATGAAAAAGGTAATAAGAACTTGCTAGAGCTCTACAATTTTTCTTTACTATAAAAACTTTATTTCGACTGTTTAAAAGAAAAGTGTTGCTAAATAGTTAGCAAGAATTTCTTATACCCACAAGTTTCTTTATGATTCTATTACTGTATCTTTCTTAGACAATCCTGAGTTTTCCTAAGTGTTTATAGTTTTAAAGAATTATTTGACTTTAACCGCCCTATAATCATTCAGATTCCACTAACAAATAATTTTGAAAAAATTTTAAAAATCAAAATTATGTTAACAACAAAAACATCCACTTGGTTTGCATCAGATTCAACTTACAAATGTTGGCATAGTATAGACTATAGAGAATAGTGTCTCCCATTTATTAGATTTACTCATATATTTTTTTTTTCATACGCTTAGTCGGAACGGTTGGACGTGAAAATAGGAAGTGATTAATCAAAGTATTTGGAAGATCAAATGAGAACACCTCCTGCATTTTATAATAGCAAAGTTACGTTTTGTTAAGCTATAGGCTCTATGCACACAATAAATATATTAACATTAGCGAAAAGCCCTATACTCTCCATTAAAGACTTTTGGTACTAGATCTCTCTTCAGGACTCCACCTTCCCGCACGCGCAATGACAAATTATTAGTGACTAAATGCAAGTAGCAACTCAACCTATCGCTGTGACGCAGACGGATCTTTCGTTTCCTAGTGCTTTGATCTGTACCATTTCTGAAGAAACTTTTCGCTACTGTTATATATCCGTGCTGTCGCTCTAGTGCATAAGGCGAGCGTGTTTGGACTTGGCTAGGACCTCATAAAAGCGGTCTCTTGAAAAATTGTGATGCGAGAAATCTGAGATTTAATTTTTTTTTTCTCTGGTTTGCAACTTACAAGGCATGCACGAATGTACAAAGGGACCTCAATAAATGCAAACAAAATTTTGGAAAAATCCATATGTATTGACTTCTTACGTCCAGATTCATTACTAGGACACCAAAAAGCAACTTTTTTAAGCTAATTAATTTAAAATACTTTTTCTACGAAAACGAATTTTCAAAGAAAAGTAAAGAATTCCATTAAACCAAAAATGAGCAGGAATAAAGTCAAATAATTTTCCAAGCATAAAACTATCACAAATCACCATTAATAAATAAATGAAACACAAAACAAACAGAAATTGCAATAGCCTAAATAACAGAGTCAAACTCAAAACGAACAAAAATAAACATGAGTAGGGCTGACAACCGCTGTGCCTTCTCAAGATCAGAGCATGATTTGCACTTTACTTTACCTCTTTGAAAAGCTTGTTAGTGGGAATTTTTTTTAAAATCAATTTCTGTTCATTTTTATTGAAATAGTGTTTTTCATGGAGAAAAAAAAATTATATCATTTCGGTTTTTTCTATAAAAATCCGTAGTTTGGCTTGCATATTGTATGTTGGAGAAGTTTTTTCAACAATTTTCTATCCTAACACAAATAGTATTGTTTAAGTTAATTTTACATCTCCTCAAGTTAACATGAAAACAAGTTAACATTTAATATAATTCCCGAAAATTCCATCTATGCTCTTTGACAACCTATATACACTTGTACTCTCTTGATTTATTTAAATTGTAAGAGCAGAAGTAGTAATAGTAGTACTCCCAAAAGTTTTAACTTAATACTCCCAGTCTTCCTCGATATGCTTCATACATATTGCTCCAAGCAATATATATCCTTTAAGGCTTACTCCAAGTGCTTTTGGTGTTCACTTAAGTGACTGTCTCAGAAGCACTGAAATATCAAGTGAAAAGCAAATTGCATCAGGCTCAATTTGAATCCTACTCTTAGTCACTGCATAGACAGGGTTTTGGACTACGTCCTGGTCCACGGTTAAAGTGTTTTGCAGTTTCTATTGAGAAACGCAACCAGTGTTTCCATACATTGATTATTCGGGATATTTCATGATTTCCGAGAAAATCTAACAAGTGGAAGTTGCATCTTATGATAAACCAGTAAATATCGATATATCAATTTCTGCCGATTCCAAGAAAATTTTGACAGAGGAAATCGAGGAAATTTCGCTCCAATTTATTTTGATCTTGGAGAAATAGTTCAAGCTCGTATAGCTTAATTTGCATAGTAAAATTACCGTAAAATCACGGCATTATCATAATTTTATGATATAGATTTCAATAATTATCTTTACGCTCTGAGCATTTTTTTGTTAGTTGATCTTTTTTTCCCGTTTGTAATGTCGGAGGACCAATTGCTACACATACAAATTTATTATAATACTTCTGTTGCCAAAGAATTAGCAAATGCTCCCATTTAAATCCAGCCCATGAAAGGCTTTCTACCCACCAGCCCATTTCATTCTGGAATGGCTTAATAGACAGAATTATTTTAACATTCTTATATATTGTTTCCCTTTTATTGGATTGTCGATTACATTGTTTTAGTAACTTTATCAATTTGTGTTTCTGTCGTTTTTTCGATATTAGCTTTTGCATATCGTATCTAAATTTTTTTCGTCTTTGGCCAAGGTCGTATCCAGGGGGGGTCTAGGGGGTTTGACCCTCCCCCCCCCCAAAAAAATGTTCATCCAACCCGTAAAGACGTAACAAAAAAGAATATAAAAAACTTTTGAAGCGTTTTTTAAAGTTTTTTTGTATCTCCCCCCACCCGAAAAAAATCGTGGATACAACCCTGTCTTTGATCTTTGTTCCGTCCAATACAAATATTTTTTTTTCTTTCATGTGTAAAAGATGATATATATAGTTTATCTTTGGCTGTTGCTAATTTTACCTAAAACGGGCTGGATCGCCTAAATTAGTTTGTGCAGCCACTCAAAAAAATACACCACTAGCCTTAAATAGTCATTGGAGATGAAACAAATTACTCTTCTTCTTCGACCACATTAAGTCAGCAGTCAAGTACTACCAATTGAATTTCCTTTTCCTATACCTTTATCCTTAGAAAAAGAGCAAGCTAATTCCCCTATTTCTCCTTTTAGATTACTTGAAGTTGAGTGGCTTAAGTCAATGTGGAGACCGGATTCCTTTTTCAAGAATGCTAAGCAAGTAACATTTCAGACAATGACAATTCCAAATCACTATCTGTGGCTTTATAAGGACAAAACAATTCTATACATGGTTAAGTAAGAATTTTTACTTTTTTTGAAAAGTTCAAAATTATCTTGTATTTCACCATTAGTGGATAATGAAAACTTTATATCTGCACTTTTTTTCTTTCTTTTTTTTGAGAGTGGAGAAAATTTTAGATAACCTTATTGAGATATTTATTATTTAAGCATTATTAAAACATTTATTTAATCCTTATTTAAACAAAACCTTGATTCACACCCGCAATTTTGAAATTTAAATGGGCATAAGAAAGAAAAATCTTTCAATTTTTAATTTCAAAGACTTAAAATAGATTCATAGCCAATTTTATACTTAACGGAACTTTTGAAGAGATAGCGATATTACGAGAAAACAAAAGTTTTTTTTAATTATTTTATGGGGAAATGGATTTTGTGGTTAAAATTACGGTCTTTTCATCAAAACACCAGCAAAAAGGAGAAACAGAAAACCCTGCTGTTGATGATTCAAGCTCCTATCTACAAAAATGAGAATTTTTTTTTGCCAGAAGAAGAAAGATCACGGATGCGTGTTTATTTGTTTGGTTTTTTTTTTGGTTTTTCCCAGGGGTGATCATATCGATCCAGTAGTCCCATAATATCATGAGTCGACTCATTTGAAGGGAAATTAAAAGTTCTAGTGCCCTTTTTAAGTAACCAAAAAAATTAGAGGGCAACTTGGCCCCATCCTACGCTAATTTTTTTCCCCAAGTCACCCAACCAAAATTTTGAGATAGCCATTTGGTTCGGCATTGTCGAAAATTTAATAAATATGTCTTTGAAGATGACTTATTCCCTCACAGTTCCCGGGGGAAGGACTGTAAGTTGGAAATTGGAGTGGCTTGTGCCCTTTTTAATAGTCGAAAGTGAATAGGAGGCAACTAACACCCCTTCCACGCCCACCATTTCTAGAAACACATCCAATCAAAATTTTGAGATGGTCATTTTGTTCAGCGTAGTTGATTTCCAGATAGAAATTATGTTTTTGAGGAGGACACTCTCCCACAGCCCTCTGGGCAAGGGTTGCAAGTTATGACCTGGGGGCATGTAAGGTTTGTATAGAAGGCGTTGTCGTAGAAACTTCATAAACGGCTCATTTGATTGGAAATTCAAAGAACTAGTGCCCTTTTTAATAGTCGAAAGGGATTGGAGGGCAACTAACCCCCCTCTCACGCCCCCCTTTCCCCCAAACACATCCAATCAACATTTTAAAATAGCCATTTTGTCCAATGTAGTTGAAAAATCTGGAAATTAGGTATTTTAAGATAACAAATCCCCCCACAGCCCTCAGGGCAAGGGTTGTAAGTTATGTTCTGGGGGCATATAAGGTGTTTATAGGAAACATTATTAGAAACTCAAAAAGGTCTCTTTCGAATGGAAATTGAAAGTGATAGTGCCCTTTTTAATAGTCGAAAGTGATTAAAAGGGTTGACATTTTATAGTAAAGATCGATGTGGGTACAATGTATTATTATTTTTATTTTTTTTAGACCAGGGCACTTCGTATCTAAGGAGTTGTCATAGGAGCTTCGAAAAGGGCTCAATCGCTTGAAAATAGAAAGGGTTATTGCCCTCTTTAATATTCTTAAGTGATTGGAGGGCAACTAGTCTTCCTCCCACACCCACCCTACCATTTGCCCCCTATGTTTAGAAACCAAATGTTGCCCTAAGATTAAATCAAAATTCACTATGTTAATGCTAATTCCCAATAAGGTATCTCAGCAGTTTCTCAGCAGTATTTAATCCTTATTTAAACAAAACCTTGATTCACACCCGCAGTTTTGAAATTTAAATGGGCATAAGAAAGAAAAATCTTTCAATTTTTAATTTCAAAGACTTAAAATAGATTCATAGCCAATTTTATACTTAACGGAACTTTTGAAGAGATAGCGATATTACGAGAAAACAAAATTTTTTTAATTATTTTATGGGGAAATGGATTTTGTGGTTAAAATTACGGTCTTTTCATCAAAACACCAGCAAAAAGGAGAAACAGAAAACCCTGCTGTTGATGATTCAAGCTCCTATCTACAAAAATGAGAATTTTTTTTTGCCAGAAGAAAGATCACGGATGCGTGTTTATTTGTTTGTTTTTTTTTTTGGTTTTTCCCAGGGGTGATCATATCGATCCAGTAGTCCCATAATATCATGAGAGGACTCATTTGAAGGGAAATTAAAAGTTCTAGTGCCCTTTTTAAGTAACCAAAAAAATTAGAGGGCAACTTGGCCCCCTCCTACGCTAATTTTTTTTCCCAAGTCACCCAACCAAAATTTTGAGATAGCCATTTGGTTCGGCATTGTCGAAAATTTAATAAATATGTCTTTGAAGATGACTTATTCCCTCACAGTTCCCGGGGGAAGGACTGTAAGTTATGAACTTTGCCCATTGTTTGCATATAGTATTGGTTATTGGGAAGTATACAGACGTTATCAGGAGGGATTTTTTATGGTGGTAGGGGGGGGGTCGGGTGAGGAGGGTATCTTGGGAGTACCTTTCCTTGGGGGAAGGGACATTTCTATGAAGGGGGCGCCGGATTTCCCAGCATTATTTAAAAAACAATCAGAAATTAAATAAAAAAACAAGTTTTTTCAACTGAAAGTAAGGAGTAACATTCAAACTTAAAACGAACAAAAACTATTACGTATATGAGAGGGTTGACCCTCTAGTCAATACCTCGCTCTTTACGCTAAAGCTTTTCTTTTAGTACTTTCAAAAGAGCTTTCTATTCTAATTAAACGGCCTTTGTAATCCAGGGATTTGTGATTCGAACAAAATTTGAACTTTAGCGTCAAGAGCGAGATATTGACTAGGGGGAGAACCCCTCATACACGGAATAAAAAGTATGTAACAAAAAACAAACGATACGTCTCAATAGTAATCGAAACTTTAAAAAAAACGGAATTTTGGTGTCAAAAAATATATCAAAAGAATGGGCTTATAATGCTGATTCTAAATATGTAAAATAAGGAACCCAAAAAATTCGGAAGGCAACTAGGCACCCTCCCTTGCCCTTTTTTCCTCAAATTTGTACGATCAAAATTTTGAGAAAGCCATTTAGCCAAAAAAAAGTAAAATTAATTAGCAACTTTCGTTTGAATTATTCATATACGTTTAGCTGATTTCAAAACCAGCATGAATTAAAAAACGCTCAGAAATTAAATAAAAAAAAACAAGTTTTTTTTTAACAGAAAATAAGGAGTGACATTAAAACTTAAAACGAACATAAATTATTCCGTATATGAAAGGGGCTGTCCCCTCCTCAATGACTCGCTCTTTACGCTAAAGTTTGACTCTGTCTCAAAACTTTATTTTTAAAACAATAAAAAACTTTAGCGCAAAGAACGAGGCGTTGATGAGGGGGCATCCCCTTTCATATACATAATAATTTCTGTTCTTTTTCAGTTTTAATGTCGCTCCTTACTTTCTGTTAAAAAAAACTTTTTTTTTATTTAATCACATATTAAGCTCCTGTGCCTATTTTCCAGCTTTGAGGTGGATATGAGAGAACCAGAAACAACTGAAGATGGTACCTTACTGTTGTTGGTTGATATGAAAAAAATAATTTGCGCACGATACAAATACTTATCTTCTTTCTAATAAATATGTTGTTTCATACTAGAATTAGGACTACGATATTCTTGATGTCTAAAATAAGAGAAATAGGTTAGTAATTTGGGACTTTCAAGGGCATTTAAAGTTCGGATAGCAGCTTTTGAATTCTGATACCCTAGAAAAAGCAATCATAGGCAGCGCAATCGCGCTGCCTAAGTAAAGAACGATGTTGGTACAATGTATTATTTTTTCCCCTTTAGATCAGGGCACTTCGTATCGAAGGAGTTGTCGTAGAAACTTCGAAAACTGCTCATTCAGTTGGAAATTGGAATGGCTTGTGCCCTTTTTAATAGTCAAAAGTTATTGGAAGGCCACTAAAACCCCTTCTACGCTCACCATTTCTCCAAACACATCCAATCAAAATTTTGGAGTAGCCATTTTGTTCAGCGTAGTTGATTTCCAGATAGAACTTATGTATTTGAGGAGGGCATATAAGGTTTTTATAGAAAGTGTTGTCGTAGAAACTTCAAAAAAGGCTCATTCAATTGGAAATTCAAAGGGCCAGTGCCTATTTAAATAGTCGAAATTGATTGGAAGGCGACTAACCCCCTTTCCACGCCCACCTTTGCCCCAGAAACATCCAATCAAAATACTTAGACAGACATATTATTAAACACAGCTGGAAGGTCTAAAAGTTATATCTTAGAGAATAAACCTTCCCCCAAATCCGACAGAGTAAAAGTTGTGATTTATCCCCTGGGGGCATATACGGTTTTTATTGAAAATCTAGCTATAGAAACTTCAAAAAGGGTTCATTCGATCGAAAATTCAAAGGGCTAGTGCCCTTTTTAATGGGCGAAAGTGATTTTTGGGCAACTAACTCATCCCTCACGCCCACCTTTTCTCCAAACACATCCAATCAAAACTTTTAGATAGCCATTGTGTTCAACGTAGTTAAAAATTTTAGAAATTAGGTCTTTGAGGATGATAATCCCCTCAGAGCCCTCGGGACCAGGGTTGTAAGTTATGCCCTATGGGAATATAACGTTTTTACAGATAGTAATGTTGTTGAAACTTCAAAAAGGGCTCATTCAATTGGAAATTAGAACGGCTTGTGCCCTTTTTAATTGTCGAGAGTGATTGGAGGATAACTAACACCTCTCTCACACCCATAATTTCCCAAAAATATCCAATGAAAGTTTTTACATAGCCATTTTGTTCGACGTAGTTAAAACATCCGGAAATTATGTTTTTGAGGGTGACACTCCCCCCAAAGGCCTCAGGGCAAGGGTTGTAAGTTATGCTCTGGAGCCATATAAGGTTTTTTTTATAGAAAGCTTTGTCGTAGAAGATTCAAAAATGAATCATTCGATTGGAAATTGAAACGGTTAGTGCCCTTTTTAATAGTCGAAGTGATTGAAGGGTAAGTAACCCCCCTTTCACGCCCACCATTTCCTCAAACACATGCAATCAAAAATTTGAAATAGCTAATTTGTTCTACGTAGTTAAAAGGTCCAGAAGTAATTTATTTGAGGATGACAAGCCCCCCCCAGCCTTCAAGTCAAGGGTTGTAACTTTTACCCTGGGGCATATGAAAGTATTATAGAAAGTATTGTCGTAGAAACTTTCGAAAGGGTTCATTTAGTAGGAAATTGAAAAGAGTTAGTCCCCTTTTTAATAGTCAGAATGGATTGGAGGGCAACTAACCCCCCTGTCAAGCCAACGATTTCCCCAAACACATCTAATCAGAAGTTTGAGATAGCAATTTTCTTCAACGTACTTGAAAGTTCTAGAAATTAGGTCTTTGACGTATGATATCCCCCCCAGCCCTAAAGGCAAGGGCTGTAAGTTATGCCCTGGGGGCATATAAGGTTTCTATTGAAATCGTTGTCGCAGAAACTTTAAATGGGCTCATTCGGTTGGAAATTGAAAGGTCTAGTGCCTTTTTTAATAGTTGAAAGTGAATGGAGAGCAACTAACCCCCCTCTCACCCACACCATTTCCCTAAGCACATCCTATCAAAATGTTTAGATAGCCGTTTTGTTCAACATAGTTGAAAGTTCTGGAAATTATGTATTTGAGGATGACAATCCCCTCACAGCCCTCAGGGCAAGGGTTGTAATTTATGCCCTGGGGGCATATAAGGTGTTTATAGGAAACGTTGTCGTAGAAACTCAAAAAGGGCTCTTTCGATTGGAAATTGAAAGGAATAGTGCCCTGTTTAGCAGTCGAAAGTGATTAGAAGGCTTGACATTTTATAGTAAAGATCGATGTGGGTACAATGTGTGGTTTGTTTTTTTAGACCAGGGCACTTCGTATCGAAGGAGTTGTCGTAGGAGCTTCGAAAAGGGCTCATTCGTTTGAAAATAGAAAGGGCAAATGTCCTTTTTAATAGTCGAAAGTGATTAGAGGGCAACTATTCTTCCTCCCACACCCACCTTCCATTTGCCCCTTATGTTTAAAAACCAAATGTTGCCTTAGGATTAAATCAAAACGCACTGTGTTAATACTTATCAAACAGTTCGTGGTAGCGAACTGTAAGTAAGGAGCGACCCGGCTCAATGGTAACCGAAACTCTAGAAAACGGTATTTTGATACAAATAGATACATCAAAAGAATCATATTTTAATGCTGATTTCAAATATATAAGTTTCATCAAGTTTAATTCTACTCATCAAAAGTTGTGAAACTGAGAAAATTTGGCTGATTTTCGAAAAAAGGAAAAAACACCCCTTAAAAGCTATAGAACCTTAATGAAAATCACACCATCATATTCCGCGTATCAGAGAACCCTACTGTAGGGGTTTCAAGCTCCCATCTACAAAAATGTGGAATTTTGCATTTTTTGCCATAAGAAAGATCACGGGTGCGTGTTTATTTGTTTGTTTTTTTTTCCCAGGGGTGATCGTATCGATCCAGTGGTCCTAGAATATCATGGGAGGACTCAATGGAATGGAAATTAATAGTTCTAGTGCCCTTTGTAAGTGACCAAAAAAATGGAAGGCAACTAGCCCCACTCCCACGCTCATTTTTTCCCAAAGTCACCTGATCAAAATTTTGAGATAGCCATTTTGTTCAACATGTTCGAAAATATTATAAGTATGCCTTTTAGGATGACTTAATCCCCCGAAGTTCCCGGGGGAGGGCTGAAAGTTATGAACTTTACCCAATGTTAACATATAGTATTTGTTATTTGGAATTATACAGACGTTTTCAGGGGAGATTTTTCTTGGTAGTGGGGGGGGGGGGGTCGGGGGGTATGTGGGAGGATCTGTCCTTGAAGGAAGTTTTCATGGGGCAAGGGACATTGCTATGAATGGGACGCCGGACTTCCCAGCATTATTTAAAAAAAGATCAGAAATTTAATATAAAAAAATAAGTATTTCAACTGCAACAGCAGCAACATCGAAACTTTAAACGAACAGAAAATATTACATATATGATTGGGTTCACCCCATAGTCAATGGCTCGCTCTTTAAGCCAAAGATTTTTTAGTACTTTCATAAGAGCTATTTATTCTAATTAACGGCCTTTGTGATTAAGCGGTCATTTTTAAGGAATTGGAACAAAATTCGAACTTTCGCTTAAAGAGCAAGGTATTGACTAGGGGGCGAACCCCATAATAAACGTATTAAAAATACATGAATATAGGAGTTCGTTACGTAAGTTAATTCGTAAGTTACGTATATTTATTACCAATAAAAACGTTCGTAAATAAAATTAAACAAGTTTCGAGAAAGCAATTTAACTAAATAAAAGTAAATTAATATGAAAATTTTGTTTTAATTATTCATGAACGGTGAGCCAAGAACAAAACCTGCATTTATTCAAAAACGTTCAAAAATTAAATAAAAAAACTAGTTTTTTAAACTGAAAGTAAGGAGCGACATTAAAACTTAAAACGAACAGAAATTATTCCGTATATGAAAGGGGCTGTCCCCTCCTCAACGCCTCGCGCGTTACGCTAAATTTTTAATCTTTATAAAAAAATTAATTTTTTAAACAATAAAAAACATTATCTTAAAGAGCGATTCGTTGAGGCTGGGAACACCCCTATAGAATAAGGACAAATCTCTTGTAGTTTTAATTTTTAATGTCGCTCCTTACTTTCAGTTTAAAAAACTTGTTTTTTAAACAAACCGACGTTGTAACGAACCGACGACAACAAAAATAAAGTCTGATTGTTTAAACTGGATAAATAGAACCTTATAAAACCATATACATCTTTAAAAATTAGGAAGAATATGCAAAAGCTGTAAACAACCGAGGACAACAAAAATAAAATCTGATTGTTTGAACTAGATAAGCAGAATCTTATAAAACCATATACATCTTTAAAAATTAGGAACAATATGAGAAAGCTGTAAAGAACCGAGGATAAAAAAAATTAAATATGATTGTTTGGACTGGATGAGTAGAATCTTATAAAACCATATAGCCTACATTTTTAAAAATTAGGAAGAATATGAAAAAAGCTGTAAAGAACCGAGGACAACAAAAATAAAATCTGATTGTTTGAAATGGATAAGTAGAATCTTATAAAACCATATACATCTTTAACAATTAGGAATAATATGAGAAAGCTGTAAAGAACCGACGATAAAAAAAATTAAATATGATTGTTTGAACTGGATGAGTAGAATTTTATAAAACCATATAGCCTACATTTTTAAAAATTAGGAAGAATATGAAAAAGCTGTAAAGAACCGAGGACAAAACAAAATCTGATCGTTTGAACTGGATAAGTAGAATCTTATAAAACCATATACATCTTTAAAAATTAGGAAGAATCTGGAAAAGCTGTAAAGAACCAAGGACAACAAAAATCAAATCTGACTGTTTGAACTAGATAAGTAGAGTCTTATAAAACCATATACATCTTTAAAAATTAGGAAGAATCTGGAAAAGCTGTAAAAAACCGAGAAAAGAAAAAATAAAATCTAATTGTTAGAACTGGATAAGTATAGTCTTATAAAACCATACACATCATTAGGAAGAATATGAAAAATCTGTAAAGAACCGAAGACAACGAAAATAAAATCTGATTGTTTGAACTGGGTAAGTAGAATATTTTAAAACCATATACATCTTTAAAATTAGGAAGAATCTAAAAAAGCTGTAAAAAAGCTGTAGACCAGGGCAGTTCGTATCGAAGAAGTTGTCATAGAAACTTCGAAAAGGGCTCATTCAATTGGAAATTGGAGTGGCTTGTGTCCTTTTTAATAGTCGAAAGTGAATAGGAGGCAACTAACACCCCTTCCACGCCAACCATTTCTAGAAACACATCCAATCAAAATTTTGAGATGGTCATTTTGTTCAGCGTAGTTGATTTCCAGATAGAAATTATGTTTTTGAGGAGGACACTCTCCCACAGCCCTCTGGGCAAGGGTTGCAAGTTATGACCTGGGGGCATGTAAGGTTTGTATAGAAGGCGTTGTCGTAGAAACTTCATAAACTGCTCATTTGATTGGAAATTCAAAGAACTAGTGCCCTTTTTAATAGTCGAATGGGATTGGAGGGCAACTAACCCCCCTCTCACGCCCACCTTTCCCCCAAACACATCCAATCAACATTTTAAAATAGCCATTTTGTCCAATGTAGTTGAAAAATCTGGAAATTATGTATTTTAGGATAACAAATCCCCCCACAGCCCTCAGGGCAAGGGTTGTAAGTTATGTTCTGGGGGCATATAAGGTGTTTATAGGAAACATTATTAGAAACTCAAAAAGGGTTCTTTCGAATGGAAATTGAAAGGGATAGTGCCCTTTTTAATAGTCGAAAGTGATTGGAAGGGTTGACATTTTATAGTAAAGATCGATGTGGGTACAATGTATTATTATTATTATTTTTTTTAGACCTTTTTGATTAGGGCACTTCGTATTGAAGGAGTTGTCATAGGAGCTTCGAAAAGGGCTCAATCGCTTGAACATAGAAAGGGTTATTGCCCTCTTTAATATTCTTAAGTGATTGGAGGGCAACTAGTCTTCCTCCCTCACCCACCCACCCATTTGCCCCGTATTTTTAGAAACCAAATGTTGCCATAAGATTAAATCAAAATGCACTATGTTAATGCTAATTCCCAATAAGGTATCTCAGCAGTTTCCCAAGAACGACTAAGGATGTAATATTCAAATTTTTGGGGCTACTTCTGCTCTTAAAATTTAACCAAATCAAAATAGCGTAAGTGTATCCAAGCTATCAAAGAAAGTAAACAGATTTTTTTGTGAATGGTATCAAGTTTTCTATTTCAGGTCAAATAGAGGAGGTATGAAACTAAATTAAACACTACTATTTGTGTCCAGATTTTCAGACGGGTGTATGTTGTTAAAAATTGCTGAAATTTTTCTCTTGCATACAAATAGCAGGAAAAACTATAGAGTCTTAAAAAATTGAAAAGATTTAAAGTATTATTTTCTTTTTCCCTGAAAAGACTATGTAAATACAAAACGACAAGAAATTGATTAGAAAAACTTTTTCCACAAAATAAGTTTTTCAAAGAAAAGTAAAGAACTCCATTAAACCAAAAATGAGCAAAAATAAAATGAAATAATCTACCAAGAGTGAAATTACCACAAATCAGCATCAATAAATAAATGAAACCCAAGGCGAACAGAACTTACAATAAATAACCGAGTCCAACTCAAAACGAGCAGATATTAACATGAATAAGGCTCAAAACCCCTATGCCTTCCTAAGGCCAGAACATAATTTGCACTTTACTGAAATAAATACAAATGAATGTACATTGTGAGTTTAATACAAATATACAGATATTTAGTAATCAAAATCTTAATATTAATTGATTTATTAAAGTTATAAAAGAAAAACACTTTCAATAAAGTGTATTTTTTCAATACATTTTTTCAATAAAGTGCAAATTATGTTCTGGCCTTGAGAAGGCATAGCGGTTTTGAGCCCAACTCATGTATTTTGAAATTCTGAAAAATTTATCTAAGACTTTCTTCAGTCAGAGCAAACACAGGTATTTCGTAATAGGTAAAAATGTTTCATTATTATGACTTCATCTTTTTTTTTCTCTTGAAAGGGAAAGGGCGGGAGGTATTACGTCAACAAATATTGGTTCCCTGTTTTTTTTTCTCATTTGAATTAGAAACTAATGCTTTCCAAGCAAATCTTTGCTGAGAAAAAATTACGCTTTACATTTGTTGCCCATCGTATTATGATTGTTGTTACTTATTTTTCACCCACACTCTGCAAAAGTATAAAACGTGGAGTAATACATAGAAAAATACACAAAAACACAAATAGTAAACAGAAATAGCAAACACATAGAAGAAGACAATCTAGTAACAAATAAAAAAAGGAAGCAGAAAAAAAAGAAACAAGAAAATTAACAACCGAAAGAACCGGATTAGCTGGTGATGAGGAGAAATACAACCAGCATCCCCGATGCCTTTATTTTCCTAAGATACCTTCAATGTATTTGGTATCGAAATTAGCAAGCTGCTTCTTTGATCTCAGAATCAAAGATGCCCTACCCGGGTACTGAAGCAGCGGCTTTAGTTTTACCTCAATAATCTCACCCGCGGGATCTACAAAATCTGCTGGTGACTGTTATACCGTCTAAATTATTTTATGGGTTATTCTGAGGACCAAAACTATCCATCTGGATCGCCATCTCAGGAGACCTTTATATTTCGGGGTATCGAATTTGGCTGGTTGCTGCTCGGACTTTAAATCCAAGCGACCCGTCCCGGTCACCAAAGAATTGATTTTGATACTACCAATTATTTTTATGTTGTGTTTTGTGTATTAGGACCAATTTTTAGTTATACACCAATTGATTTACTAAGATCCCCTCCCTTCCCTCGACAGCAAGGAAAATAGACTTGATTCCCATGATTGTCTCAGTTGTGTAAAAGTCGTTAAAGTGCTAAGTAGATCGGTAAAACATGTGAAGAAAGAAACAAAAACTAAAGTGATTAGAGGTTCAAAATAAAAAAAAAAATTCTGAAAAAAAAGAAGATACTCCTAACAAGTCCGAAATTTAATTCTTAGTGCCAATTTTTTTTTAATTTTTCTACTAAAAAATTGTACTTGGATGCTAAATTTCTTAAATAAGCCTCGACGCGCAAAACAATAAACCAAATCAACTAACTCAAAATACAACGGTTTAACAAACAGCTGAGCATAATATAAAGAGAACAATTTTGATTTAGCACTTAAGAATCATCATAAAATTAGTACCAAATAACAGTAATAACAATGTGACAAGTGACAATGAGACACACTACTGTATGTTCAGGAGAAGTACATTACTTCTCAAATCCTTGCTGTGGGGTTACCCCCAATCCACAAAACTAAGAAAAAACGCATATTAAAATCAGTCTCTTCTAAAAAGCAAAGGAAATCCATATTTTTGTTCGCTAAACAATTTTTTTTTCGATTTTCTTTTAAAATCATCAAGATGTTAAAACATTCACCTTTCATTTTCCAAAATAACTTCATAAAAACCGTAGCAAACCTAAAATTTTAAAAAAATCTAGCTATACATCTTTTAAAGACTATTTTCAAGAGTAATTTCTAGTCTGATGATAAAAATTTGAATAATCGCACTATCTGTATGTTCCAGACAAAAAGATGTATTTAAGCGGAGAGAAAAGAGGTCGTAAGAAAGGATAAAAAATAATGGGACAGAAAACATTCAATTCAAAAAATACCAGCATCACTAGGTACTAAAACACATTACAACTGCTTATACACAAAATTATTACCTAAAGATTAGGTAACAAAACTGATTGGGTAACATCTGAATGATCTAATCCATTCAAAACAAAGTATAGGTAAAACTTGATAATGGATGCCTGAAATTCCAGACTGAACGTAAAATGACGTAAATTTAAGAAAAAAAATACAATTTAGTATTTTTAAATATATAAAATACGTTAGCTAAATACATGGTTTTGACTTTGAAAAATAAAATTGAATTCGATCAGACATGCATTATAGTAAAGTACGCAGTGGCTGGAGCGGGAGTTCCAGGGGGGCTACCCGCTTTGATCATATTTTTCACTTTGTTTCGTCATTTTTTAATTATATTTGCAACGGAAGGGGGTTGTGTTGTAGCTACTTTACCCCAGGCATCCAGTCCTAGCAAGTTACGTTAAATCGTCAGCTGTTTCTATTTTTTTAGACTTGGAAACCCTTTCAATTTTTTTAGACTTGGAAACCCTTTCTATACTTGAGATAATATAGAGATAAAATAAAAAGATTCTTCATTTTATAATGAAGTTGTAATGATTTTATAATGAAGTTACTTTATAAAAGCTGGCTTATGGTTGAATATGGTGAGACTGTATCTTTGAAATAAGAGACTTCTAAGGGCATTTTTGTTCTTTTTCTTCACATAAATCAGTAAAGGGAAAATTGTTGGTCAGCTTGTAATATTAAAATATATCTATTATACTTGGGAAATTATTAGACAAGGTGAAATATAAAAATCTTCGTAGGTATGCAACAAAATGCAGAGTGATGTTTCATTTATAGGCAAAATAGAGTACTTGTATGATATACCCCCTACCTAATATTACCCCCTCTGACGCTCAATACTAATGAAATAGACCAAAGTAAGATAAAAATATAATACTTTAGAAACAAATTCAGGTTATATACTTGAACATTAGGGGGGGGGGAGGAATAGAGTATAGCGGGTCTGCGTGCCTAATGTGTTAGGTAAAATTATTCTGCATATTATGTGGTAAGGATTATTTTCTAACTTCACACTGTCCAAATCAAGAAACATTTAACTTAACATTTTTTATACAACTAAAGTAAAACCTGATTGTTCGAACTGGATAAGTAGAATCTTATAAAACCATGCACATCTTTGAAATTAGGAAGATTCTGAAAAAGCTGTAAAGAACCGAGGACAACAAAAATAAAATCTGATTGTTTGAACTGGCCAAGTAGAATCTTAGAAAACCACATACATCTTTTAAAATTAGTAAAAATATGAAAAAGCTGTAAAGAACTGAGGACAACAAAAATAAAATATAATCGTTTGAACTGTATAAGTAGACTCTTATAAAACTATATAATTCTTTAAAAATTAGCAAGAATCTGAAAATCTGTAAAGAACAAACGACAGCAAAAATAAAATCTGATTGTTTGAACTGGATAAGTAGAATCTTATAAAACCATATACATCTTTAAAAATTAGAAAGAATATCAAAAAGCTGTAAAGAACCGAGGATAAAGAAAATGAAATATGATTTTTTGAACTGGAAGAGTAGAATCTTACTAAACCATATAGCCTACATCTTTAAAAATTAGGAAGAATATGAAAAAGTTGTAAAGAACTGAGGACAACAAATATAAAATCTGATTGTTTGAACTGGATAAGTAAATTCTTATAAAACCATATAATTTTTTTTTTAATTTAGGAAGAATCTGGAAAAGCTGTAAAGAACCAAGGACAACAAAAATAAAATCTGATTGTTTGAGCTGGATAGGTAGAATCTTATAAAACCATATACATCTTTAAAAATTAGGAAGAATCTGAAAAAGCTTTAAAGAACCGACGACAGCAAAAATAAAATCTAATTGTTAGAACTGGATAAGTAGAATCTTATAAAACAATACACATCTTTGGAATTAGGAAGAATCTGAAAAAGATGCAAAGAACCGAGGACAACAAAAATAAAATCTGATTTTTTCAACTGGCCAAGTAGAATCTTAGAAAACCACATACATCTTTAAAAATTAGGAAAAATATGAAAAAGCTGTAAAGAACTGAGGACAACAAAAATAAAATCTAATCGTTTGAACTGTATAAGTAGACTCTTATAAAACGATATACGTCTTTAAAAATTAGAAAGAATCTGAAAAAGCTGTAAATAACCGACGACAACAAAATAAAATCTGATTGTTTGAACTGGATAAGTAAATTCTTATAAAACCATACATTTTTTTTAAATTTAGGAGGAATCTGGAAAAGCTGTAAAGAACCAAGGACAACAAGAATAAAATCTGATTGTTTGAACTGGATAGGTAGAATCTTATAAAACCATTTACATCTTTAAAAATTAGGAAGAATCTGAAAAAGCTTTAAAGAACCGAGGACAGCAAAAATAAAATCTAATTGTTAGAACTGGATAAGTAGAATCTTATAAAACCATACACATCTTTGAAATTAGGAAGTATCTGAAAAAGCTGTAAAGAACCGCGGACAACAAAAATAAAATCTGCTTGTTTGAACTGGCCAAGTAGAATCTTAGAAAACCACACACATATTTAAAAATTAGGAAAAATATGAAAAAGCTGTAAAGAACTGATGACAAAAAAAATAAAACGTAATCGTTTGAACTGTAGAAGTAGACTCTTATAAAACTATATACGTCTTTAAAAATTAGCAAGAATCTGAAAAAGCTGTAAAGAACCGACGACAGCAAGAATAAAATCTGATTGTTAGAACTGGATAAGTAGAATCTTATAAAACTATACACATATTTGAAATTAGGAAGAATCTGAAAAAGCTGTAAAGAACCGAGGACAACAAAAATATAATCTGATTGTTTGAACTGGCCAAGTAGAATCTTAGAAAACCACATACATCTTTAAAAATTAGGAAAAATATGAAAAAGATGTAAAGAACTTAGGACAACAAAAATAAAACGTAATCGTTTGAACTGTATAGGTAGACTGTTATAAAACTATATACGTCTTTAAAAATTAGCAAGAATCTGAAAAAGCTGTAAAGAACCGACGACAGCAAAAATAAAATCTGATTGTTAGAACTGGATGAGTAGAATCTTATAAAACCATACACATCTTTGAAATTAGGAAGAATCTGAAAAAGCTGTAAAGAACCGAGGACAACAAAAATAAAATCTGATTGTTTGAACTGGCCAAGTAGAATCTTAGAAAACCACATACATCTTTAAAAATTAGGAAAAATATGAAAAAGCTGTAAAGAACTGAGGACAACAAAAATAAAACGTAGTCGTTTGAACTGTATAAGTAGAATCTTATAAAACTATATACGTCATTTAAAATTAGCAAGAATCTGAAAAAGCTGTAAAGAACCGACGACAGCAAAAATAAAATCTGATTGTTAGAACTGGATAAGTAGAATCTTATAAAACCATACACATCTTTGAAATTAGGAAGAATCTGAAAAAGCTGTAAAGAACCGAGGACAACAAAAATAAAATCTTGATTGTTTGAACTGGTCAAGTAGAATCTTAGAAAACCACATACATCTTTAAAAATTAGGAAAAATATGAAAAAGCTGTAAAGAACTGAGAACAACAAAAATAAAACGTAATCGTTTGAACTGTATAAGTAGACTCTTATAAAACTATATTTGTCTTGAAAAATTAGCCCATCCGCGGGATCTACAAACGCGGGATCTGCTGGTGACTGTTATACCGTCTAAATTATTTTATGGGTTATTCTGAGGACCAAAACTATCCATCTGAATCCCCAACTCAGGAGACCCTGTGAGACCAGGAGACCAGGAGAACATGTGAGTAAAATATAAAGAGAACAATTTCGATTCAGCACTTTAGAATCATCATAAAAATAGTACCAAAAAACAGTAATAACAATAGTGATAATGAGACACACTACTGTATGTTCAGGAGAAGTACATTACTTCTCAAATCCTTGCTGTGAGGCTACCCCCAATCCACAATGCTAGAGAAAACGCATATTAAATTCAGTCTCTTCTAAAAAGCAAAGGAAATCAATATTTTTACTCTAAACAATTTTTTTACGATTCTCTTTTAAAATCATCAAGATGTTAAAAAATGCGTCTTTCATTTTTCAAAACTACTCCATAACAACCGTAGCAAACTTAAAATTTTTCAAAAATCTAGCTATACATCTTTTAAAGACTATTTTCACGAGTAATTTCTAGTCTGATGATAAAAATTTGAATAATCGCACTATCTGTATGTTCCAGACAAAAAGATGTATTTAAGCGGAGAGAAAAGAGGTCGTAAGAAAGGATGAAAAATAATGGGACAGAAAACATTCAATTCAAAAGATACCAGCATCACTAGGTACTAAAACACATTACAACTGCTTATACACAAAATTATTACCTAAAGATTGGGTAACAAAGCTGATTGGGTAACATCTGAATGATCTAATCCGTTCCATCGTAGAAAAATTCAGGCTACATGATTTTAAAACAAAGTGCTGGTAAAACTTGATAATGGATGTCTGAAATTCCAGACTGAACGTAAAATGACGTAAATTTCAGAAAAAATGCAATTTAGTATTTTCAAACATCTAAAATAAGTTAGCTAAATACATGGTTTTTACTTTGAAAAAGAAATAGAATTCGATCAGACATGCATTATAGTAAAGTACGCAGCGGCTGGAGCGGGGGCTACCCACTTCGATTATATTTTTCACTTTGCCTCGTCACTTTTTTGCTTATATTTGCAACGGAAGGGGGTTGTGTGGTAGCTACTTTACCCCATGCATCTAGCCCTAGCAAGTGTCTGCTTGTTTCAAGTATACAACTTTTTTGAATACAACAAAAGTAAAACCTGATTGTTTGAACTGGATAAGTAGAATCTTATAAAACCATATGCATCTTTAAAATCAGGAAGAATCTGAAAAGGCTGTGAAGAAACGAGGACAACAAAAATAAAATCTGATTGTTTGAACTGGATAAGTAAAATCTTATAAATCCATATGAGTTTTTTTAAATTTACGAAGAATCTGAAAAGGCTGTAAAGAACCAAGGAAAACAAAATGAAATCTGATTGTTTGCACTGGATAAGTAGAATCTAATAAAACTATATACATCTTTAAAATTTAGGAAGAATCTGAAAAAGCTGTAAAGAACCGAGGAAGGCAAAAATAAAATCTGATTGTTAGAACTGGATAAGTAGAATCTTATAAAACAATACACATCTTTGAAGTTAGGAAGAATCTGAAAAAAGCTGTAAAGAACCGAGGACACCAAAAATAAAATCTGATTGTTTGAACTGGCCAAGTAGAATCTTAGAAAACCACATACATCTTTAAAAATTAGGGAAAATATGAAAAAGCTGTAAAGAACTGAGGACAACAAAAATAATATCTGATTTTTTGAATTGTATAAGTAGAATCTTATAAAACCATACCTATCTTTGAATTTAGGAAGAATCTGAAAAAAGCTGTAAAGAACCGAGGACAACAAAAATAATGTCTGATTGTTTGAACTGGATAAGTAGAATCTTATAAAACCATATACGTCTTTAAAAATTAGCAAGAATCTGAAAAAGCTGAAAAGAACCGAGGACAACAAAAATAAAATCTGATTGTTTGAACTGAATAAGTAGAATCTTATAAAACCATATACAACCTTAAAAATTAGGAAGAATCTGAAAAACTTGTAAAGAACCGCGGACAACACAAGTAAAATCTGATTATTTGAACTGGATTAAGTATAATCTTATAAAGCCATATAAATCTTTAAAAATTAGGAAGAACATGAAAAACTTGTAAAGAGCTGAGACCAACAAAAATAAATTCTGATTGTTTGAAATAGATAAGTAGAATCTTATAAAACCATATACACCTTTTAAATTAGAAAGAATCTGAAAAAGCTGTAGAGAACTGAGGACAACAAAAATAAAATCAGACTGTTTGAACTGGATAAGTAGAATCTTAAAGAACCATATACCTCTTTAAAAATTAGGAAGAATATGAAAAAGTTGTAAAGAACCAAGGACAACAAAAATAAAATATGACTGTTTGAACTGGATAAGTAGAATCTTATAAAACCATATAAATATTTAAAAAGTAAGAAGAATATGAAAAAACGGTAAACAGCCGACGAGAACCAAAATAAAATCTGATTGTTTGAACTGGATAAGTAGAATCTTATAAAACCATATACATATTTAAAAATTAGGAAGAATATTAAAGAGCTGTAAAGAACTGAGGACAACATAAATAAAATCTGATTTTTTTAATTGTATAAGTAGAATCTTATAAAACCATACCCATCTTTGAATTTAGGAAGAATCTGAAAATAGCTGTAAAGAACCGAGGACAACAAAAATAATGTTCTATTCTTTGAACTGGATAAGTAGAATCTTATAAAACCATATACGTCTTTAAAAATTAGCAAGAATCTGAAAAAGCTGAATAGAACCGAGGACAACAAAAATAAAATCTGATTGTTTGAACTGAATAAGTAGAATCTTATAAAACCATATACAACCTTAAAAATTAGGAAGAATCTGAAAAACCTGTAAAGAACCACGGACAAAAAAAGCAAAATCTGATTATTTGAACTGGATTAAGTACAAAATAATCACATAATAATCGCGAAATAATCTCGTATAATCTTATAAAGCCATATAAATCTTTAAAAATTAGGAAGAACATGAAAAATATGTAAAGAGCCGAGAACAACAAAAATAAATTCTGATTGTTTGAACTGGATAAGTAGAATCTTATAAAACCATAGACACCTTTTAAATTAGGAAGAATCTGAAAAAGCTGTAAAGAACTGAGGACAACAAAAATAAAATCACATTGTTTGAACTGGATAAGTAGAATCTTAAAGAACCATATACCTCTTTAAAAATTAGGAAGATTATGAAAAAGTTGTAAAGAACCGAGGACAACAAAAATAAAATATGACTGTTTGAACTGGATGAGTAGAATCTTATAAAACCATATACATATTTAAAAAGTAGGAAGAATATGAAAAAACGGTAAACAGCCGAGGACAACCAAAATAAAATCTGATTGTTTGAACTGGATAAGTAGAATCTTATAAAACCATATACATATTTAAAAATTAGGAAGAATATTGAAGAGCTGTAAAGAACCGAGGACAACATAAATAAAATCTGATTGTTTGAACTTGATGAGTAAAATCTTATAAAACCATATAAATTCTTTAAATTTAAGAAGAATCTGAAAAAGCTGTAAAGAACCAAGGACAACAAAAATAAAATCTGATTGTATGAACTGTATAAGCAGAATCTTGTAAAACAACACACATCTTTGAAATTAGGAAGAATCTAAAATGAAACTCAGAGAGGAGAGAAAGTAACAAAAATGAAAAATCAAATCAAAAAGGGTGAAAAAACGAGGATTTTGTCAGCCAGCGAACCATGAAGATGACAAAATATAAGCAAATATTTCGACAAGGACCTCCTCCAAGTCGTCCACAGTGCTAAACAAAAAAGAAAGAAAAAGAAAGAAAAAAAACCAAAAAAACGAAAATCCAACCTTTCGAAGTTTACTAAACAAAGGCAGAACAGACACTGAATAAAAAACCAGGCAGGAATCAAGGAAAATGAATTTACCAAGATGATTGGGCAAGGATCTTTCGTCTTGCAATAGTTTTAGCTTGTCTACAATTTCGGTTTTCATTAGATATGCAAATAGGTTCTTTTAAGTTTTTTCGGGTGAAAATATTGATTGAGTCCTTCAAGATTAGACTGTCATAAATTTGGCTTATGAAATATCTCCAGTATCTCTTTTTATTGCTAAATTTTGGTTCATATATTTTTTTTATCTCAATTAACTCTTTAAAAGATTGTGGTACGTCAATTACAGTTGATATTAAGGTTGCCTCGTCAAACAGAACTAGATGGGTCGGATTTACGAAAATATGCGAAGCCAATACCGAATCAAAGTTGTCATCGTTATTTTTTAATCTCAGAGACTTATCTATTGAAATTTTTTGCTCATGCAAACGCTCACCTAGTTGTTGATGGGTCCTACCAATGTAAAACTTTCCATAAGAACATGGGATTCTGTAGACACCACTACTCAGTACAGGGTCTGTTTTATCCTTTCCTGAGTTGAAAAATTCTTTTCTGCAATGGTTACCCAATCAAACTCATTGAAAATATAATAGATAGACGATTAAAAAAGATAAAAGAACAAAATAGGGAGCTTGTTCCCCTAGACTCAGTTACACCGGCTCTTGAGAAAAAAACTTTCATCGCTTTACCATACATCCCGAAACTTGGCGATAAACTTGGATAAATTTTAAAAAAACATAATCTCTCTGTTTCTTTCAAAACCGAACAAAAAGTTGAACACTTTTTCAACTCAGGAAAGGATAAAACTGACCTTGTACTGGGTAGTGGTGTCTACAGAATCCCATGTTCTTGTGGAAAGTTTTACATTGGTAGGACCCATCAAGAACTATGTGAGCGTTTGCTTGAGCACAAAATTTCAATAGATAAGTCCCTGAGATTAAAAAATAACAATGAAAACCTTTATTCGGCTTTGGCTTAATATATTTTCGTATACCGAACACATCTAGTTCTGTTTTACGAGGCAACCTTAATATCAACTGTAATTGGCGTACCACAAACTTTTAAAGAAGTAATTGAGATAAAAAAATATATGAACCAAAATTTAGCAATAAATAGAGATACTGGAGATATTTCATTAAGCCAAATTTATGACAGTTTAATCTTGAAGGACTCAATCAGTATTTTCACCCGAAAAAACTTAAAAGAACCTATTTGCATATCTAATGAAAACCGAAATTGTAGACAAGCTAAAACTATTGCAAGACGAAAGATCCTTTCCCAATCATCTTGGTAAATTCATTTTCATTGATTCCTGCCTGGTTTTTTATTCAGTGTCTGTTCTGCCTTTGTTTAGTAAACTTCGAAAGGTTAGATTTTCGTTTTTTTGGTTTTTTTTTTATTTTTTCTTTATTTTTTGTTTAGCACTGAGGACGACTTGGCGGAGGTCCTTGTCGAAATATTTGCTTATATTTTGTCATCTTCATGGTTCGCTGGCTGACAAAATCCTCGTTTTTTCACCCTTTTTGATTTTATTTTTCATTTTTGTTACTTTCTCTCCTCTCTGAGTTTCGTTTGTCATGTATAGCCAGTGTGGTCTAAGAATGTATTAGGAAGAATCTAAAACAGCTGTAATGAACCGAGGACAACAAAAATAAATCTGATTGTTTGAACTGGATGAGTAGAATCTTATAAAACCAAATACGTCTTTAAAAATTAGCAAGAATCTGAAAAAGCTGTAAGAAACCGAGGACAACAAAAATGAAATATGATTGTTTGAACTCGATAAGTAGAATCTTATAAAACCATACACATCTTTAAAATTAGGAAGAATCTTAAAAAGCTGTAAAAAACCGAGGACAACAAAAATAAATCTAATTGTTTGAACTGGATAAGCGGAATCTGATAAAACCATACACATCTTTAAAAATTAGTGAGAATCTGAACAAGCTGTAAAGAACCGAGGACAACAAAAATAAAATCTGATTGTTTGAACTGGATAAGTAGAATCTTATAAAACCGTATACAACTTCAAAAATTAGGATAAATCTGAAAAATCTGTAAAGAACCGAGGACAACAAAAGTAAAATCTGATTATTTGAATTGGATTAAGTTTAATTTAAAAAAATAAAATCTGATTGTTTGGACTGGATAAGTAGAATCTTATAAAACCATATACATCTTTAAATTTATGAATAATCTGAAAAAGCTGTAGAGAACAGAGAACAAAAAAAAAAATCTGATTTTTTTAACTGGATAGGTAGAATCTCATAAAACCATATACATCTTTAAAATTAGGAAGAATCTGAAAAAGCTGTAAAGAACCCAGGACAACAAAAATTAAATCTGATTGTTTGAACTAGATAAGTAGAATTATATAAACCCATATACATCTTTAAAAATTAGGAAGAATATGAAAAAACTGTGAAGAACCGAGGACAATAAAATAAAATCTGATTGTTTGAACTTTATAAGTAGAATCTTATAAAACCAAATACATCTTTAAAATTAGGAAGAGTTTTGAAAAAGCTGTAAAGAACCGAGGACAACAAAAAAAAACTGATTGTTTGATCTGGATAAGTAGAATCTTATAAAACCGTATACAACTTCAAAAATTAGGATAAATCTGAAAAATCTGTAAAGAACCGAGGACAACAAAAGTAAAATCTGATTATTTGAATTGAATTAAGTTTAATTTTAAAAAATAAAATCTGATTGTTTGGACTGGATAAGTAGAATCTTATAAAACCATATACATCTTTAAATTTATGAATAATCTGAAAAAGCTGTAGAGAACAGAGAACAAAAAAAAAAATCTGATTTTTTTAACTGGATAGGTAAAATCTTATAAAACCATATACATCTTTAAAATTAGGATGAATCTGAAAAAGCTGTAAAGAACCCAGGACAACAAAAATAAAATCTGCTTGTTTGAACTAGATAAGTAGAATTATATAAACCCATATACATCTTTAAAAATTAGGAAGAATATGAAAAAACTGTGAAGAACCTAGGACAATAAAATAAAATCTGATTGTTTGAACTTTCTAAGTAGAATCTTATAAAACCAAATACATCTTTAAAAATTAGGAAGAGTTTGAAAAAGCTGTAAAGAACCGAGGACAACAAAAAAAACTGATTGTTTGATCTGGATAAGTAGAATCTTATAAAACCATATACATCTTTAAAATTATGAATAATATGAAAATTCAGTAAAGAACAGAGAAAAAAAAATAACAATCTGATTGTTTGAATTGGATAGGTAGAATCTTATAAAACCATATACATCATTATAATTAGGAAGAATCTGATAAAGCTGTAAAGAACCGAGGACAACCAAATAAAATCTGATTGTTTGAACTGGATATGTAGAATCTTACACAACCATGTACATCTTTAAAAATTAGGATGAATATTTAAAATCTGTAAAGAACCGAAGACAACATAAATAAAATCTAATTATTTGAACTGAGTAAGTAGAATCTTATAAAACCATATACATCTTTAAAATTAGGAAGAATCTGCAAAAGCTGTAAAGAACCGAGGACAGAGAAAAACAAAATCTGATTGTTTGAACTGGATGAGTAGAGTCTTATAAAACAATATACATCTTTAGTAATTCTGATGATTCTCGAAAAGATGTAAAGACCATAGGACAACAAAATTAAAATCTGATTTTTTGAACTGGATAAGTAGATTCTTATAAAACCGTATAGATCTTTAAAAATTAGGAAGAATATGAAAAAGCTGTAAGGAACTGAGAACAAGAAAACAAAAATCTGATTGTTTGAACTGGAAAAAAGAATCTTATAAAACCAGATACATCTTTAAAATTAGGAAGAATCTGAAAAAGCTGTAAAGAACCGAGGACAACAAAAATAAAATCTGATTGTTTGGACTGGATAAGTAGAATCTTATAAAACCATATACATGTTTAAATTTAGGAATAATCTGAAAAGCTGTAAAGAACAGAGGACAAAAAAAAAATAAAATCTGATGGTTTGGACTGGTAGAATCTTATAAAACCATATACATCTTTAAAATTAGAAAGAATCTGAAAAAGTTGTAAAGAACCGAGGACAACAAAAATAAAATCTGATTGTTTGAACTAGATTAGTAGAATTATATAAAACCATATACATCTGATTATATAAAAAAATCTGATTATTTGAACTGGATTAAGTACAATCTTATAAAGCTGTATACAACTTTCAAAATTAGGAAGAATATGAAAAAGATGTAAAGAACCGAGAACAATAAAAATAAAATCTGATTGTTTGAACTCGATAAGTAAAATCTTATAAAACTAAATACATCTTTAAAATTAGGAAAAATATGAAAAAGCTGTAAAGAACCGAGGACAAAAAAAAAATAAAATCTGATTGTTTGAACTGGATAAGTAGAATCTTATAAAAACAAATATATTTTTAAAAATTAGGAAGAGTTTGAAAAAGTTGTAAAGAACCAAGGAGAACAAAAATAAAATCTGATTGTTTGAACTGGATAAGTAGATCTTATAAAACCATATACATCATTAAAAATTAGGAAGAATATGACAAAGCTGTAAAGAACCGAGGACAAAAAAAAATAAAATCTGATTTTTTGAACTGGATAAGTAGAATCTTATAAAAGCAAATACATCTTTAAAAATTAGGAAGAATTTGAAAAAGCTGTAAAGAACCGAGGAGAACAAAAATAAAATCTGATTGTTTGAACTGGATAAGTAGAATCTTATAAAACCATATAGATCTTTAAAATTATGAATAATCTGAAAAAGCTGTAAAGAACAAAGGATAAAAAAATTGTATGAATTGGATGGGGAGAATCTTATAAAACCATATATATCATTATAATTTGGAAGAATCTGATAGAGCTGTAAAGAACCGAGGACAACAAAATAAAATCTGAATGTTTGAACTAGATGTGTAGAATCTTACACAACCATATACATCTTTAAAAATTAGGAAGAATATGAAAAATCTGTAAAGAACCGAAGACAACAAAAATAAAATCTGATTGTTTCAACTGGGTAAGTAGACTCTTATAAAACCATATACATCTTTAAAATTAGGAAGAATCTGAAAAAGCTGTAAAGAACCGAAGACAAGAAAAACAAAATCTGATTATTTGAACTGGATGAGCAGAGTCTTATATAACAATATACATCTTTAGAAATTCTAAAGAATCTGGAAAAGCTGTAAAGACCCGAGGACAACAAAATTAAAATCTGATTGTTTTAACTGAATAAGTAGATTCTTATAAAATCATATACATCTTTAAAAATTAGGAAGAATCTGAAATACAACTTTTATTGTAAAAGATCTTGCCATGCAGTTCTTGCTTTATGCAGTTCATGCTTTATGCTTTAAGCAGTTCTATGCAGTGCTATGCATGCTATGCTATGCAGTTCTTGCTATGCTTTAAATATCTTGACTTTTGTTTTTTTCTTTGAAATTTGTCAGTTTCTTGAAGGAGCTCAATTGTGTACTTGTATTTACTACTTGTACTTGTATTCTTATTTCTTTTGTTTTAAAAATTCCTTAAGCTCTTCTTCGCTTTAGGTTCTGTTTGCTTGATTTTTATTCTTTTTAACTTCATACTGTTCTTATATTTTTGTTGTTTCTTGTCTTGCACAAACTTTTTTTGTTTTCATCTAGGTCATTTTGATGGATATACATGTAAAACAGTCACAAAACATTTTTCTAATTAAATATTTCTTACCTTTACATTGAAAAAAGAAAAAAAAGAGACAAACTTAAACTGACAATGCGATTTCAAATCAGTAAAACTTAGGGAAAAGCGGAGAATTGCATGGTGATTGTTTTATCTTTGTATTTTCAAAATACTTTCATTGTTATGGAAGCGTAATTAACTATAGAAGATTAAAAAACACACCAAGATTTAAAAAGCCGAAATCATGGTTAAAATAAAGCCAAAAAAGGCTAAGCCTAAGCAAATTTAACAAAATGAAAATAAAAGTTAATAAATGATCAACTACAACAAAATATGAAAAAGGGCAACAGTGATTCGAGGGCAACAAGGCCCCCACACGCCCACCATTCCCCAAACACATCCAATCAAAATTTGGAGATAGCCATTTTGTTCAGCGCAGTTGATTTCCAGATAGAAAATATATTTTTGAGAAGGTCATTCCCCACAACCCTCAGGGCAAAGGTTATAAGTTCTGCACTTGGGGCATATAAGAACGATGTTGGCACAATGTATTACTTATTATTTTTTTCCATTCGACCAGGGCAGTTCGTATGGAAGAAGTTGTCGTAGAAACTTTGAAAAGGGCTCATTCAATTGGAAATCAAAGTGACTTGTGCCCTTTTTAATAGTCGAAAATGAATAGAAGGCAACGAACACCCCTTCCACGCCCACCATTTCCCGAAACACATCCAATCAAAATTTTAAGATAGCCATTTTGTTCAGCGTAGTTGAATTCCAGGTAGAAATTATGTTTTTGAGGAGGACACTCCCCCACAGTCCTCAGGGCAAAGGTTGTAAGTTATGCCCTGGGGGCAAATAAGGTTTTTTATAGAAGGCGTTGTCAAAGAAACTTCAAAAAAGGCTCATTCGATTGGAAATTCAAAGGGCTAGTGCCCTTTTTATTAATCGAAATTGATTGGAGGGCAACTAACCCCCCTCTGACGCCTACCTTTTCCCAAAACTCATCCAATCAACATTTTAAGATAGCCATTTTGTCCAACATAGTTGAAAGTTCTGGAAATTAGGCCTTTGAGGATGACAAATCCCCCTACAGCACTCAGGGCAAGGGTTGTAAGTTATACCCTTAGGGCATATAAGGTTTTTATAGAAAGCTTTGTCGTAGAAACTTCAAAAAGGGCTAATTCGATTGGAAATACAAAGAGCTAGTGCCCTTTTTAATGGTCGAAAGTGCTTGGAGGGCAACTAAACCCCTTTCACGCCCAACTTTTCCTCAAACACATCAAATCAAAATTTTAAGATAGAAATTTTGTTCAACGTAGTTGAAAGTTCTGGAAATTAGGTCTTTCAGGATGACAGCCCCTCACATCCCTCAGGGCAAGGGTTTTAAATTATGCCCTGGCGGCATAAAAGGTGTTTATAGAAAACGTTGTCGTAGAAACTCAAAAAGGGCTCTTTCGATGGGAAATTGAAAGGGATGGTGCCCTTTTTAATAGTCGAAAGTGATTGAAAGGCTTGACATTTTATAGTAAAGATCGATATGGGTACAATGTATTATTATTATTTTTTTTTAGACCAGGGCACTTAGTATTGAAGGAGTTGTCATAGGAGCTTCGAAAAGGGCTTATTTGTTTGAAAATAGAAAGGGCTAATGCCCTTTTTAATAATCAAAGGTGACTGGAGGGCAACTAGTCTTCCTCCCACGCGCACCCTCCCATTTGCCATTTTGTGATCAAGTCCAAAAGGTCTTTTTACCAGGTAACTTTCTTTTTAGTATCGTGCAAATCCAGTTTCCGAATATGAACAAAGTACATAATTTTAGGTTGTAAACCACAGCAGACATTTTTGTATTTTCTTCAATGGAACCACTTTCAGTTTATCATAGGCAGCGCAATAGCGCTGCCTAAGTAAAGAACGCTGTTGGCACAATGTATTATTTTTTTTCTTGGTCTTAGACCCGGGCATTTCGTATCGAAGGAGTTGTTGTAGACAATTCGGAAAGGGCTCATTCAATTGGAAATTGGAGTGGCTAGTGCCCTTTTTAATAGTCGAAAGTGATTGAAGGGAAATTAGCCCCCCCCCCACGCCCACCTTTCCCCCAAACACATCCAATCAAAATTTTGAGATAGCCATTTTGTTCAACGTTGCAGAAAGTTTCGGAAATTAGGTCTTTGAGGATCACACCCCCTCAGCCCTCAGGGCAAGGGTTTTAAGCTATGCCCTGGGGGTATATTAAGTTTTAATTGAAAGCGTTGTCCTAGAAACTTCAAAAGGGATCATTTGATTGGAAATTGAAAGGGCTAGTGCCTTTTTAATACTTGAAAGTGATTGGAGAGTGACTAACACCCCTCTCACGCCCACCATTTTCCCAGACACATCCAATCAAAATTTGAGATAGCCATTTTGTTTAACTTAGTTGAAAGTTCTGGAAGTTAGGTCTTAGAGGATGACAACCACCCTCACAGCCCTTAGGGTAAGGATTGTAATTAATACAAAGGGCTAGTGCCGTTTTTAATGGTCGAAAGCTCTTGGAGGGCAACTAACCCTCCTTTCTCGCTCACCTTTTCCCTAAACACATCCAATCAAAATTTTAAGATAGCCATTTTGTTCAATGTAGTTGAAAGTTCTTGAAATTAGGTCATTCAGGATGACGACCCCTCACAGCCCTCAGGACAAAAGTTTTAATTTATGCCCTGGGGGCATAAAAGGTGTTTATAGGAAACGTTGTCGTAGAAATTCAAAAAGGGCTCATTCGATTGGAAATTGAAAGGGCTAGTGCCCTTTTTAATAGTCGAAAGTGATTGGAAGGCTTGACATTTTATAGTAAAGATCGATGTGGGTACAATGTATTATTATTATGTTTTATTTTTTTTAGACCAGGGCACTTAGTATCGAAGGAGTTGTCGTAGGAACTTCGAAAAGGGCTCATTCGTTTGAAAATAGAAAGGACTAATGCCCTTTTTAATAGTCGACGGTGAATGGAGGGCAACTAGTTTTCCTCCCACGCCCACTCTCCCATTTGCCATTTTGCGATCAAGTCCAGAAGGTCTTTTTACCAGATAACTTTCTTTTTAGTACCGTGCAAATCTAGTTTCCGAATATGTACAAAATACATAATTTTAGGCTGTAAACCACAGCAGACATTTTTGTATTTTCTTCAATGGAACCACTTTCAGTTTATCATAGGCAGCGCAATAGCGCTGCCTAAGTAAAGAACGCTGTTGGCACAATGTATTATTTTTTTTCTTGGTCTTAGACCAGGGCATTTCATATTGAAGGAGTTGTCGAAGCAACTTCGAAAAGGGCTCATTCGATTGGAAATTGGTGTTGCTAGTGCCCTTTTTAATAGTCAAAAGTGATTGGAGGGCAATTAGTCCCCCCCCCTACGACCACCATTCCCCCAAACACATCCAATCAAAATTTTGAGATAGCCATTTTGTTCAACGTTGCAGAAAGTTTCGGAAATTAGGTCTTTGAGGATAACACCTCCCCTCCAGCCCTCAGGGCAAGGGTTTTAAGCTATGCCCCGGGGGTATATAAGGTTTTTATTGAAAGCGTTGTCCTAGAAACTTCAAAAGGGCTCATTTGATTGGAAATTGAAAGGGCTAGTGTCTTTTTAATAGTTGAAAGTGATTAGAGAGTGACTAACGCCCCTCTCACGCCCAACATTTTCCCAGACACATCCAATCAAAATTTTGAGATAGCCATTTTTTTTAATGTAGTTAAAAGTTCTGGAAGTTAGGTCTTAGATGATGACAACCACCCTCAAAGCCCTTAGGGTAAGGATTGTAATTTATGTCCGGGGGACATATAAGGTGTTTATAGAAAGCGTTGTCGTAGAAACTCAAAAAAGGATCATTCGATTGGAAATCAAAAGGCCTTGTGCCCTTTTTTAATAGTCGAAAGTTCTTGGAAGGCTTGACGTTTTTCAGAGGCAACGCTGTAGCGTTGCCTATAGTAAAGGCCATACGGCTCCAATGTTTTATAATTTATTTATTTTTTTCCCCGAGGCACTTCATATGGAAGGGGTCGTCGTACAAACTTCAAAGGTGGCTCATACGATTGGAATCAAGAGTTCTAGTGCCCTATTTAATAGTCGAAAATGATTGGAGGGAAAATAGCCCCCCCCCACCCCCACGTCCATCATTCCCCAAAGACATCCAATCAAAATTTTGAAATAGACATATTGTTCAGCGTAGTTGATTTCCAGATAGAAAATATATTTTCGAGGAGGACACTCCCCCACAACCCTCAGGGGAAGGGTTTTAAGTTATGCCCTGGGGGCATATAAGGTTTTTATAGAAGGTGTTGTCGTAGAAACTTCAAAACAGGGTTATTCGATTGGAAATTCAAAGGGCTAGTGCTTTTTCAAATAGTCGAAAGTGATTGGAGGGCAACTAGCCCCCACGCCCATCATTTCCCAAAACACATCCAATCAAAATTTGGAGATAGCCATTTTGTTCAGCGTAGTTGATTTCCAGATAGAAAATATGCTTTTGAGGAGGACATTCTCCCACAATCCTTATGGCAAGGGTTTTAAGTTATACTTTGGGGGCATATAAGGTTTTTATAGAAAGTGTTGGCGTAGAAACTTCAAAAAAGGCTCATTCAATTGGAAATTTAAAGGGATAGTGCCCTTTTTAATAGTCGAAAATGATTGTAGGGCAACTAGCCCCCCTCACGCTCATCATTCACCCAAACACATCCAATCAAAATTTTTAGATAGCCATTTTGTTCAGCGTAGTTGATTTTCAGACAGAAAATATATTTGTGAGGAAGAAACTCCCCAAAAACCCTCAAGGCAAGGGTGTTAAGTCATACCCTGGGAGCATATAAGGTTTTTATAGAAGGCGGTGTCATAGAAACTTCAAAAAAGGCTCATTCGATTAGAAATTGAAAGGACTAGTGCCGTTTTTAATAGTCGAAAGTGATTTGAGGGTAACACCCCCTCTCACGCCAATCATTTTCCCCAAACACATCCAATAAAAATTTTGAGACAACCGTTTTAATAAAAGTAGTTTTAAGTTCTGGAAATTAGGTCTTTTAGGATGACAACTCCCCCACAGCCCTCAGGCCAAGGGTTGTAAATTAAGGATTCCCCGAATCCTTCATATTATTTCTTATGGAAGGGATGTTCGGATAAACTTTATAGATGGCTCATTTGACTGAAAAATGAAAAGTTCTTGTTCACTTTTTAAGAGTCAAAAGAGATTGGAGGGCAACTAGCACTCCTCCCTCCTCCACGCCCTAAATGCATCAGATAAAAATTTTGAGATAGACATTTTGTTAAAATAGTTCAAAGTTCTGATAACAAAAGCTACTGTGTCGACACAGCCCACCAGGGCCCTGGGGTAGGCTTTGTAAATTATTCCCTGGGGGCATATAAACAATCAAACAATCATTAAATAAAAAATCAATGCAAACAAACATACAATAGATATTAATGTAAATTAATAAATAAATTTAATTTTTTTAATTAATTTTCTTATGTTACTAAGTTTTAGACAATAGAAAACTAAACGTTATAAAGGCAATAAGGTTTCGACGTTTTATGGTTTTTTAGTTGTGCACTAAGATTAGTGAAAATAGGGCCACCAACGGGACTGTAATAAGGTAAAGTTTTGTATGGGAAGAACACATAGTAAATCTATTATAATTATCCAATTATAAGGTTAAAATACCTACTCTGTGATAGACGCAAAATTGCTTTGGCACACAAAATCCTATTAAGGTCAATTCCAAACAGTCGTAATCCCTTTGTGTCAGCAAGTGAAATGGTCTAAACCCCCTTATTGGACCTATTTTTTCAATCCATTCATTGTTGTCAATCGCTGTTCACAAGTTATGCAAGCTTTCTATTGTTCATATATAAGGTTTTTATCAAAGAGGTAATCGTGAAGACTTTGAAAAAAGCCTCATTCGATTTAAATTGAAACTTCTAGATCCGTTTTTTAAAGTCAAGAATAATCCCCCCCCCCATGCCATAGAAACTTGAAACTTTTTGCAATCAAAAACGAACAAAAATTAATTAAAAAAAGAATTTCCGAATAATAAGTTTTTCAAAGAAAATTAAAGGCCATTTTAATCTTAAGCTCAGGATATACAAATACCTGTTAAAATTCAAACTTAAAACGACCAGAAATTACTATTAAAGAATAAGTGAAACCCAAAACGAACAATCATAGCAAAAAACATACAACAAGCAATAATATAAATGAATAAATAGATCTTAAAGCGAGTAATGCTTAGATTGAATATGAAAATCAAACTTAAAACGAAAAAAAATATTTTCTATTAAAGTATATATGAAACTTAAAACGGACAGAAATTATATAATCAATAAATACGAACAAACATACAATATATATTAATGTAAATGAATAAATGAATCTTAAAACGAGTGAAACTTAAATTGAATATGCAAATCAAGTTTGAATCTAATAAAAATAACTACAAACAAGAGTTTGGGTATCGCCTCACTGCAGAAGCCTAAAACCTACTGCGTCATTGCCGCTTTACTGAAAACGAATTATATTACAAATGTTTTCTTTTGTACTTAATATTGAAAATAAATGTTAAAATTACAGTAAAATTTTGAACTGATGAGCTTTCAAAAAATCAATATCACTATACCTCAAATATTCAGTTTAATTTATTAGTTCTTTCCAAGATTGGTCAAGACAAATATAGTTTCACTACAAACAAAATTTGGATACTGCCCCCTTCTTTAACTGTAAAAACCTAAAGCCTTCTGCGTCCTTGGCTCTTCACTGAAAACGAATTGCTCGTAAATTTCAAATTTATTCTTTTCCAGTTCTTACAGCATTGAAAATGAAAATAAAAATTACAGTGAAAAACAATCTTGAACTGAGGGATCTTTCAACATTAGATATTCAATATTAGATATCTCTTTCAATATTAGATACATTAATTTATATCTAATATTCAATTTGATTTTGTTTATACTTTCCAAAACTGTTCAAGACTCACATAGTTTTCAGAAAGGCGCCAATTTCAGTGAGGGGATACCCAAACTCTTGTTTGTAGTTATTTTTATTCGATTCAAACTTGATTTGCATATTCAATTTAAGTTTCACTCGTGTTAAGATTTATTTATTCATTTACATTAATATATATTGTATGTTTCTGCGCATTGATTGTTTATTCAATTTCTGTTCGTTTTAAGTTTCATTTATACTTTAATACCAAAATATTTTTTTCGTTTTAAGCTTGATTTTCATATTCAATCTAAGCATTACACGCTTTAAGATCTATTTATTCATTTATATTACTACTTGTTGTATGTTTTTTTGCTCTGATTGTTTATTTAATTTCTGTTCGTTTTGGGTTTCATTTATTCTTTAGTAGTAATTTCTGGTCGTTTTGAGTTTGAATTTTAACAGTTATTTGTATTTCCTGAGCTTAAGTTTAAAATGACCTTTAATTCTCTTTGAAAACCTTATTTTTCGGAAAGTTTTTTTTTTAATTAACTATAGTAAAGATCGATGTGGGTATAATGTATTATTTTTTGTTGTGGTTGTTGTTTAGACCAGGGCACTTCGGATAGAAGGAGTTGTCGTAGGAACTTCGAAAAGGGCTCATTCGAATGAAAATAGAAAGGGCGGATGCCCTTTTTAATAGTCGAAAGTGATCGGAGGGATACTAATCCCCCTCCCATTTTCCTTTACGTTTATAAACAAAATGTTGCCTTAGCATTAAATCAAAATGCACTGTGTTAATGCTAATTCCCACTAAGACATCTCAGCAGTATCCCAAGAACGACTGAAGGTATTTTGTTCAAACTTTTGGGGCTACTTCTGCTCTTAAAATTTAATAAAAATAGCATAAGTGTATCCAAGCTATCAAAGAAAGTAAACAAATGTTTTTGTGAATGGTATCTAGTTATCCATTTCAAATCAACTAGAGGAGGTATGAAACTAAATTAAACACTACTATTTGTGTCCATATTTTTAAAAGGGTGCATGTTGTTAAAAACTGCTGAAAATTTTTCTCCAGCATACAAAAGCAGGCCAAACTATAAATTCTTAAAAAAAACAAAAAAGATTTTAAGTATTATTTTCTTTTCCCTGAAAAGACTATGTCAACATAAAACGAACAGAAATTAATTAAAAAAAAAACTTTTTCACAAAATAAGTTTTTCAAAGAAATGTAAAGAACTCTATTTAACAAAAAAATGAGCAAAAATAAAATCAAATAATCTACCAAGCGTGGAACTACCACAAATCAGCATCGATAAATAAATGAAACCGAAAACGAACAAAAATTACAATAAATAGCCGAGTCAAACTCAAAACGAGCTGAAATTAACATAAGTTGGGCTCAAAACCCCTATGCCTTCCCAAGGCCAGAACATAATTTGCACTTTACTGAAAAAAATACAAATGAATGTGCATTGTCAGTTTAATATACATATACTTATATTTATCAATCAAAATGTTAATATTATTTGATTTATTAAAGTTATAAAAGTAAAAACATTTGTGGTAGTTTCACGCTTGGTAGATTATTTGTTTTTTTTTGCTCATTTTTTGTTTAATGGAGTTCTTTACTTTTCTTTGAAAAACTTATTTTGTGAAAAAGTTTTTTTTAATTAATTGCAAGAACAGGCAAAAGTCTAGCTTCTACAGATTTTACCGAACGTGTGCACCTCAACCAGAGTGGCCCCCTGGTGACAGAAAACGCTAGATTTCAGTGATTTTCTGGTTGATTTAAGGATTTTCTTCAATAATCTAGTAATTTTTGTGCAAAATTAGTGACTTTTTGTTTAGGCAATATAAAAAATCATTAGGAAAACCGACAAATCACTAGAGGTGGCAAACCTGACCTCAGGCTGAAGTGATGAATGTGACATTATTTTTTCAAAAGCTGCATATAATTCTTGACTGCCGCCAAAGGGATTATTTCGCAGCATACAGTGTACAAGCTCAATTTAAAAAAAAAACTTATTTTTTTTCTGAGGGAAGTAAAGAGTGAAGTTGAAATTTAAAACGAAAAAAAAAATATTGCCTCACAGCCTATCTAACATATATCGATAAAACTAGAGCAAATCAACCAACTGATGATATATCCCTATCTTTGTAATAATAATACGAAACTAGTGTTTCCCCAGTAATGGTTTAAATTCCATGGTGATGCAGAACACCATCACGGGAGGATCCTCTATAGGAGGACAACTGCGGCAGGGCGTAAGATCCAGGTCTATGGACAACGGCCTCTGCAAAGGGCTGCCTTGACCCTTTCGGGGTACCTGCAAGACTGGGGACCTTGCGATCAACTTTATTCCTAATTGAGGATTGTCTCCCCTCGAGGAAATTATAGCCTTGTAAACAACACAGCATTCGCACGGGATTCCGACTAATGGATAATTTTCTGGACTTGGTATGTTTTGACGGGCGTCTTCGGGCTGAAAAACCTCTTCCTAGCTAATTTATCTCTTATGGGCTGCCTCCCCGTGGTAGCATAATTATTGTAGGCATGAATATATAATGCGTCGGAGGTTGCTGAAAGTGTCCTAGGGAAGAAAGCTAGAACTGCAGCTAAGAATATTCGTGAAAAAGCTTTATGTTTGATAGAAAGGAGGAAGGACTTGTACAAGAATTACATTAGTGGTAGATCATACGAAAACAAAAGGAATGTAAAGAAAGTGGAGAAAGCATTAAAATATGAACTAAGGAGGTGTGAAGTAGAGGCCATGGATAAAATTGCCGAGGATCTGGAAGATGCAGCTAGATGGCATAATAGTAAAATATTGTACTGGCATGTTAACAAATTGAGAGGGAGTAGTCAATGCAGACTTGGCCCAGTTAAAGATAGGAATGGGGCCGCAATTAGCGATAAGGAAAAACTAAAGAGAGATGGGCCGAACATTTTGAGAAGTTGCTTAACCGAGATAGAGTTGAAGGAAGAGATATAGAGGAAAATGAAAAAGTTTGTGATACATTGGATGTGAAGGAAGATTTGTTTTGTGAGAAGGAATAAGCGACAGTACTAAAAGGACTAAAAAACAACAAGGCTCTAGGTGCTGATAGGGTGGTAAATGAGTTTCTTAAATATGGTGGCTCTGAGGTTAGAAGTGATTTTGAATAAGGGGAAATACCTAATAATTTTAGGAAAACCTTAATTAAGTCACTTTATAAGAAAGGTGATAAAACTGAGTGTGGTTATTACCGAGGGATTAGTCTGGTCTCTGTAGGTAGTAAATTACTTAGTAATATGATACTTTTTAGACTGAGAGATGCCGTGGACAAAGCTTTAAGAGAAGAACGGTGCAGTTTTAGGAAAGGTAGACGATGTGTCGACCAAATTTTCACTCTTAGGCTAATAATTAAGAATTGCCTGGGTTTTCAAACACCTTTGGTCCTCAGTTTTATAGATTATGAGCAAGCGTTCGATTCTGTTGATATAAGAGCTTTAGTAAAGGTTTTATCCTTGTATGGTATACCAGAAAAATACATTAAAGTGATTAGTGCTATGTACGAGAACAACACTGCTGCGGTTAAGGTAGGAAAAGAGGTTAGCAGCTGGTTTTGTATTAAATCAGGACTTAAGCAGGGTTGTGTTCTAAATTCCTTGATGGAATTTAGATGGACTTTGTCTTAAGGAGCACAGGAAAGGCAATGGGAGAACACGGAACCAAATGGGGAGGAAAAAGTCTCCTGGACTTAGATTATGCTGATGATTTAAGCATCCTAGATGAAAGTCTGAGAAAATGAATGAGGTTTTAGAGGTATTGCGGGTTCAGGGTGCTATAATAGGGTTGAAAATTAATGTTAAGAAGACTAAGTCATTAAGGCTAGGAATAAGTGAAGATGAAAAGGTGACGTTGGGTAACGAAAAGATTGATCAGGTGGACAGCTTCACTTACCTTGGTAGTATTATTAGTAAAGAAAGTGGGAGCAGTGAAGAAGTCAAAAGTAGAATAACCAAGGCTCAGGATGTCTTTTCACAGTAAAAAAAAAGTTTGCAAGAATAGGAAGATAAGTCTGCAAACCAAGATTAGAATATTAGAAGCTACAGTGATGACAGTGGTCAAATATGGCTCTGAAGCATGGGCACTCTGAAAATAGGATGAAGATTTGCTTGATGTTTTCCAGAGAAATTGCTTAAGGATTGTTCTGGGTACCCGGCTGACTGACCGTATTTTAAACAGTAGGCTCTACGAAATATGTGGTTTAATACCAGCAGTAAGGCCATACGGAATATGAAACTTACATTGAAACTTACATTGAATTGCACAAGAAAACCCACGCCTTTGACACTATAGTTAGACATGGAAGCATGTTATGAAGGAATTGGGGAGATTACGTTCAAAGAGAGTGAGTATCCTCTCACACCTATACTTCCTTGGCACCTTTTCAGAGCATGTACTCGTGGATACCTTTCCAAGCAACGTGATTAAACACGCTTTTACAATCGGAATTGTTTGATTGACATTTACAAAAAAGGGGTAATTAGTGATTGGATAATTTTTTAACATTGAATCTCTGAATAAAATATTTTTGGAGGGATGGGATGATGAGAGTAAGGTGTCTTAGAGTACTTATAATGTTATTATTTGGGGAGATTACGTTCCTTGGCACCTTTTCAGAGCATGTACTCGTGGATACCTTTCCAAGCAACGTGAATAAACACGCTTTTACAATCGGAATTGTTTGATTAACATTTGCAAAAAAAGGGGTAATTAGTGATTGGATAATTTTTTAACATGAAATCTCTGAATAAAATATTTTTGAAGGGATGGGATGATGGAAGCGAGGTGTCTTAGAGTACTTTTTATTGGATTATTTGGGGAGATTACGTTCCTTGGCACCTTTTCAGAGCATGTACTCGTGGATACCTTTCCAAGCAACGTGATTAAACACACTTTTACAATCGGAATTGTTTGATTAACATTTGCAAAAAAGGGGTAATTAGTGATTGGATAATTTTTTAACATGAAATCTCCGAATAAAATATTTTTGGAGGGATGGGATGATGGGGGCGAGGTGTCTTAGAGTACTTATAATGGTGTTATTTGGGGAGATTACGTTCCTTGGCACCTTTTCAGAGCATGTAATCGTAGATACCTTTCCAAGCAAGGTGATTAAACACGCTTTTACAATTGGAATTGTGTGATTGACATTGCAAAAAAGGGGTAATTAGTGATTGGATAATTTTTTAACATGAAATCTCTGAATAAAATATTTTTGGAGGGATGGGATGATGGGAGCGAGGTGTCTTAGAGTACTTATAATGGTGTTATTTGGGGAGATTACGTTCCTTGGCACCTTTCCAGAGCATGTACTTATGGATTTGCATACTTTATGTTCCTTCCTGTGCTATTTGGGTACTTTACGTTCCTTGGACACCTTTCCAGAGCATGTACTTATGGATTTGCGTGCCTTATGTTCCTTGACACCTTTTCAGGGTATGTACTTATGGATTTGGGTGGATTATGTTCCTTCCTGTGCTATTTGGGGAGATTACGTTCCTTGACACTTTTTCAGGGCATGTACTTATGGATTTGGGTGGATTATGTTCCTTCCTATGCTATTCTAAGGGCTTATGTTCCTTCCTATGCTATTCTAAGGGTTTATGTTCCCTCCCCATGCTATTCTAAGGGCTTATGTTCCCTCCTATGCTATTCTAAGGGTTTATGTTCCCTCCCATGCTATTCTAAGGGTTTATGTTCCCTACCATGCTATTATAATGTATTATATTCCCTCCCATGCTATTGTAAGGGGTTATGTTCCTTCCTATGCTATTCTAAGGGTTTATGTTCCCTCCCATGCTATTCTAAGGATTTATGTTCCATCCCATGCTATTCTATAGCACTATGTCTTTTCCTATGCTATTCTAAGGGTTTATGTTCCCTCCCATGCTATTCTATAGCGCTTTGTTCCTTCCTATGTTATTCTATGGGACCTCTACACGTGATTAAACACGTTTTGAAACTACTTGCTATTTGCTTATGTCCCGTTGATACCATTCCAAACAAGCTGGGATTCCCCTCCGGTTCCTAAACATTGCAAAAAAGCTGGCAAGCATTCTTACATTCAACCATACATTCACGCCTGTGAGATTAGAGTTAAACGTGGACATTGCGAAAAAAGCTGGCAAGCATTTTTACATTCAACCATACATTCACGCCTGTGAGATTAGAGTTACACGTGGACATTGCGAAAAAAGCTGGCAAACATTTTTACATTCAACCATACATTCACGCCTGTAACATTAGATTTACACGTGGACATTGCAAAAAAAAGCTGGCAAGCATTTTTACATTCAACCATACATTCACGCCTACAAGAAAATGAAATAATTTAGCTTGTATGATCAATTTAGTTTTTTTTTAATGCAGTAGTTTTTTAGTAAGGACACTCGATATCCTAAAAGTGTTTGATTCAAACTTTACCTTGAGCATCGATGTTTTTAGCAAAATTTCAAAAGGATCGTTCATAAGTGCTGGCGTATCTGATGAAATAATTTAGGTTGTATGATCAATTTAATTTTTTTTTTTTAATGCAGTAGTTTTTAGTAAGGACACTCGATATCCTAAAAGTGTCTGATTAAAACTTTTTACCTTGAGCATCGATGTTGTTAGCAGAATTTCAAAAGGATCGTACATAAGTGCTGGCGTATCTGATGAGATAATTTAGATTGTATGATAAATGTAATTTTTTTTTTAATGCAGTAGTTTTTCAGTAAGGACACTCGATATCCTAAAAGTATTAGATTCAAACTTTTACCTTGAGAATTGATGTTGTTAGCAGAATTTCAAAAGGATCGTTTATGAGTGCTGGCATATCTGATGAAATAATTTAGGTCGTATGATAAATTAATTTTTTTTTTTTTAATGCAGTAGTTTTTCAGTAAGGACACTCGATATGCTAAAAGTGTTTGATTCAAACTTTTACCTTGAGCATCGATGTTCACACACACACACACACACACAGAGAGACGACACACACACACAGAGATGACACACACACATACACAGAGACGAAACACACATAGAGATGATACACACTCAGAGACGATACACACACACAGACACAACACACACACAGAGACCACATACACAAACAGAGACGACAACACACATAGGGAAGACACTCGCACCGTTACGACACACACACAAAGACGACACACACATACACAGAGAAGACACACACACACAGACATAACAAACTCACAGAAACGACTTACACATAGAGAAGACACAAAAAAAGGGACGAAAAACATACACAGCCAACACATATACAGAGACGACACACACACAGAGAGACGACACACACACATAGAAAACACACTCAAATACACGACAAAAACACATATACGAACAACCAAAAGATACGACACACACAAAGAGACGACAAACACACAGACACGACACAAACACATAGAGACGACACACACACAGAGACGACACACACACAGATACGAAACACACATAGAGACGATACACGCACAGAGACGACACACACACAAAAAGAAAACAAGCACAGAGAAAATACTCACACAGAGACAAAACACACACAGACGACACACACACACACACACATAGCGACGACACACGCACAGAGACGACACACACACAGAGACGACAACACACTGAGACAAGATACACGTACAGAGAAGACACCCACACAGAGACAACACACACACACAGAGACGACAAACACACACAGAGACTACACACTCAAAGTGACGACTTACACATAGAGACGACACACAGATAGAGACGACACACATACAGAAACGACACACACACACAGAGACGACAAAAACACAGAGACAACACACACAAAGAGACGACACACACACAGATACGAAACACACAAAGAGACGACACACGAACAGAGACGACACACACACAGAGTCAGCTCACAAAAAGAGAGGACAAACACACAGAGACTACAGACACAAAGAGACGACTCACACACAGAGAGGATAAACACATAGAAACGAAACAGACACACACACACACACACAGAGACGACACACACATAGAGACAACACAGACACAGAGACGACAGACATAAAGAGACGAAACACACACAGAGACGACTCATACACAGAGGCGACACACACACCAAGAGAGGACAAACATACAGAGAAGACACAAAACAGAGACGACACACCCACAGAGACGACACACACACAGATACGAAACACACATAGAGACGACACACACACATAGAGAAAGTACACACACACAGAGACGACACCCACACAGAGACGACACACTGTGCGTGTGTCGTCTCTTTATCTGTATCGTCTCTGTGTGTGTGTCGTCTTTTTGTCTGTGTTGTCTCTGTTTGTGTGTAGTCTCTCTGTGTGTGTGTCGTCTCTCTTTGTGTGTCGTCTCTGTGTGTTTGTCGTCTCTGTGTGTTTGTCGTCTCTCTGTGTAAATCGTCACTTTGAGTGTGTCGTATATTTGTGTGTGTCGTCTCTGTGTGTGTGTGTCGTCTCTATGTGTGTGTCGTCTCTGTGCATGTGTCTTCTCTCTGTGTGTTGTCGTCTCTGTGTGTGTGTCGTCTCTGTGAATGTGTCATCGCTATGTGTGTGTGTCGGCTGTCTGTGTGTGTGTTGTGTCTGGGTGTTTGTTGTCCTTATGGTTGAGTTCTTTGTGTGTGTGTCGCCTGTTTGCGTGTATTTTATCTATGTGTGTTTCGTCTCTGTGTGTGTGTCGTATCTTTGTGTGTGTCTTCTCTTTGTGTGTTTGTAATCTCTGTGTGTGTGTCGTCTCTGTGTGTTTGTCGTCTCTGTGTTTGTTTTGTCTATGTGCGTGTGTCGTCTCTGTGTTTGTGTAGTCTCTGTGTGTGTGTCGTCTCTCTTTGTGTGTCGTCTCTCTGTGTGTGTCGTCTCTGTGTGTTTGTAGTCTCTGTGTGTTTGTCGTCTCTTTGTGTGAGTCGTCTCTTTGTGTGTCGTCTCTGTGTGTGTGTAGTAGCTATGTGTGTGTCGTGTCTGTCTGTGTGTTCTATGTGTGTGTGTGTATCGTCTCTGTGCGTGTGTAGTCTCTATGTGTGTTTCTTCTCTATGTGTGTGTGTCATCTCTGTGTGTGTGGGTCGTCGCTATGTGTGTGTGTCGTCTCTGTGTGTGTGTGTGTGAACATCGATGCTCAAGTTAAAAGTTTGAATCAAACACTTTTAGCATATCGAGTGTCCTTACTGAAATACTACTGCATTAAAAAAAATAAATTAAATTTATCATACGACCTAAATTATTTCATCAGATACGCCAGCACTCATAAACGATCCTTTTGAAATTTTGCTAACAACATCGATTCTCAAGGTAAAAGTTTGAATCAAATACTCTTAGGATATCGAGTGTCCTTACTGACAAACTACTGCATTAAAAAAAAATTAAATTTATCATACAATCTAAATTATTTCATCAGATACGCCAGCACTTATTTACGATCCTTTTGAAATTCTGCTAACAACATCGATGCTCAAGGTAAAAAGTTTGAATCAAACACTTTTAGGATATCGAGTGTCCTTACTAAAAACTACTGCATTAAAAAAAAATAAATTGATCATACAACCTAAATTATTTCATGAGATACGCCAGCACTCATAAACGATCCTTTTGAAATTCTGCTAACAACATCGATTCTCAAGGTAAAAGTTTGAATCAAACACTTTTAGGATATCGAGTGTTCTTACTGAATAACTACTGCATTAAAAAAAAATAAATTAAATTTATCATACGACCTAAATTATTTTATCAGGTACGCCTGCACTCATAAGCGATCCTTTTGAAAATCTGCTAACAACATCGATTCTCAAGGTAAAAGTTTGAATCAAAAACTCTTAGGATATCGAGTGCCCTTACTGAAAAACTACTGCATTAAAAAAAAAATTATCATACGACCTAAATTATTTCATCAGATACGCCAGCACTCATAAACGATCCTTTTGAAATTCTGCTAACAACATCGATGCTCAAGGTAAAAGTTGAAATCAAACACTTTTAGGATGTCGAGTGTCCTTATTGAATAACTACTGTATTAAAAAAAAAATATCATACGACATGAATTAGTTCATCAAAGACAGGTCAGCACTTATAAACGATCCTTTTGAAATTCTGCTAACAACATCGATGTTCAAGGTAAAAGTTTGAATCAGACACTTTTAGGATATCGAGTGTCCTTACTGAAAAACTATTGCACTAAAAAAAATAAATTAAAAATAAATTAATCATACAATCTAAATTATTTCATGAGATACGCCAGCACTTATGTACGATCCTTTCGAAATTCTGCTAACAACATCGATGTTCAAGGTAAAAGTTTGAATCAGAAACTTTTAGGATATCGAGTGTCCTTACTGAAAAACTGTTGCATTAAAAAAAATAAATTAAATTTATCATACGACCTAAATTATTTCATCAGATACGCCAGCACTCATAAACGATCCTTTTGAAATTCTGCTAACAACATCGATTCTCAAGGTAAAAGTTTGAATCAAACACTTTTAGCATATCGAGTGTCATAATTTAGGTCGTATGATAAATTTAATTTTTTTTTTCTTTTAATGCAGTAGTTTTTCAGTAAGGACACTCGATATCCTAAAAGCATTTGATTCAAACTTTTACCTTGAGAATCGATGTTGTTAGCAGAATTTCAAAAGGATCGATTATGAGTGCTGGCGTACCTGATGAAATAATTTAGGTCGTATTATAAATTTAATTAATTTTTTTTAATGCAGTAGTTTTTGCACACTTTTAGGATATCGAGTGTCCTTACTAAAAAACTACTGCATTAAAAAAAAATTAAATTGATCATACGAGCTAAATTATTTCATTTTCTTGTAGGCGTGAATGTATGGTTGAATTTAAAAATGCTTGCCAGCTTTTTTCGCAATGTCCACGTGTAACTCTAATCTCACAGGCGTGAATGTATGGTTGAATGTAAAAATGCTTGCAAGCTTTTTTCGCAATGTCCACGTGTAACTCTAATCTCACAGGCGTGAATGTATGGTTGAATGTAAAAATTCTTGCCAGCTTTTTTCGCAATGTTCACGTGTAACTCTAATCTCACAGGCGTGAATGTATGGTTGAATGTAAAAATGCTTGCCAGCTTTTTTCGCAATGTCCACGTGTAACTCTAATCTCACAGGCATGAATGCATGGTTGAATGTAAATATGCTTGCCAGATTTTTTGCAATGTTTAGGATCCGGAGAGGAATCCCCGCTTGCTTGGAAAGGTATCAACGGGACATAAGCAAATAGCACGTATTTTCAAAACGTGTTTAATCACGTGTAGAGGTCCCATAGAATAACATTGGAAGGAACATAGCGCTATAGAATAGCATGGGAGGGAACATAAACCCTTAGAATAGCATAGGAAGGAACATAGTGCTATAGAATAGCATGGGATGGAACATAAATCCTTAGAATAGCATGGAGGGAACATAAACCCTTAGAATAGCATTGGAAGGAACATAAGCCCTTATAATAGCATGGGAGGGAACATAAACCCTTAGAATACCATGGGAGAGAACATAAACCCTTAGAATAGCATGGGATGGAACATAAACCCTTAGAATAGCATAGGAGGGAACATAAGCCCTTAGAATAGCATGGGGGGAACATAAACCCTTAGAATAGCATAGGAAGGAACATAAGCCCTTAGAATAGCATAGGAAGGAACATAATCCACCCAAATCCATAAGTACATGCCCTGAAAAAGTGTCAAGGAACGTAATCCCCCCAAATAGCACAGGAAGGAACATAATCCACCCAAATCCATAAGTAAATACCCTGAAAAGGTGTCAAGGAACATAAGGCAAGCAAATCCATAAGTACATGCTCTGGAAAGGTGTCAAGGAACGTAAAGTACCCAACCAATTGGTAAAGTATCCAAATTTTTCATAGAAGATAGAAAAGTTCCACTTCTATTCTGAATTTTACCAAAGAACACAATTTAATTCTAATTTCACCAGAGAAAATACAAAGCTTCTGTGCTTGATGTTGGGGTGTGCAAAAAGGCATAAAGTAAAGTTGTGGGTGAAAAAGATGAGTACTTCAACTTGTAAAATTGGTTTAGGAGGGACATTACGTAAATAACTTGTTCTGAAAGATATAATAAAGCCTTTTGAAAAGTATTGCTTGATGTTGGGGTATGCAAAGAGTCGTAAAGTAAGGTTGTGGGTGAAAAGGATGAGAACTTCAAGTTGTAAAATTGGTTTAGGAAAGGACATTAAGAAAGGAACTTGTTCTGAAAAGATATAAAAAAGCCTTTGAAAGTATTGCATGGTGTTTGGGTATTCAAAAAGTTTTAAAGTAAAGTTGTGTTGAAAAGGATGAGTACTTCAACTTGTAAAATTGGTTTAGGAAGGACATTAAGAAAGGAACTTGTTCTGAAAAGATATAAAAAAAGCCTTTTGAAAAGTATTGCTTGATATTGGGGTATTCAAAAAGTTGTAAAGTAAAGTTGTGGTGGAAAGGATGAGTACATCAACTTGTAAAGTGGGTTTAAGAGAGGTATTAAGAAAGGAACTTGTTCTGAAAAGATATAATAAAGCCTTTTGAAATGTGGGGGGCCCTTCTCTGTCTCAAGTGTGCAAAAAAAAGTATTAAAAAATGGGGGCCAAAAAGTTGGGGGGCTCTTTGGGGTCCCAGGGGCTCTTTGGGGGCTCGGGGGCCTTTTGGAGGTCCAGGGGGCCATTGGGGGCCCGGGAGGCCTTTGGGAGCTCGGGGCCCTTTGGGGGCCCGAGGGCCTTTGGGGGCCGGGGGGTTCCTTAGGGGTTGGGGTAGGGGGGTCGGGGCCCTTTGGGGTTGGGGTAAGGGGGTTGTTGGGGTAGGAGACCTCACAAGACTGTTCAAACGGAACTTGTGTATTATAATGACCACAGAGCTTCACCCTCAAATCATCTTCTAAATCATCTTCTAAAATCATCTTCTAAAATGCCTCAAACGGTTTCGCTTAAATCATCTTCTAAAATGTCTCAAACAGTTTTACCCAAATAATCCATAAACGTAATTTCTGCGTGTTCCTTTTGTTTTGGCATCCCTGTGCTGTCACATTTGAAATTCCTAGGAAACCGTTTCCTAGGAATAGAATATTAATTATCTCTATTAATTATTAATTATCTCTATAGACATTAATTGTCTATATTAATAAATAGAATATTAATTTATCTCTGTCACGTAAGATCTGAGAAGCCATATTTAAAAATAGAATTTTTTATCTCTTTAGAATCCTGTATAATTCCTAGGAAACAAGTGATGTCATTTCTAATTCCCCTTTCGTAGATCAATAATTCCCCTCGATTATGCAAATCAATTTCTCAGAAATTCTGTCCCCTTCTTTTATGTAATCAATTTCTCGGAAATCCACTTCCCCTTTGATTACGCAATCAATTTCTAAGATATCTAGTTCCTAGCTCCCTACTCAAACATCCGTTTCTTAGAGTTTTGGTTTCTGACTTATCCTTACTGACTACGGTTACTGACTTAGTTTGGATATTGACGTATCCCCTCCCCCTCTGACCCCATGCTCACAAATGTTTTGGAAAAAAATCGGCTTAAGCAACCAGAATAATGCAAAGATTTTTAATCTGAATGACTGGACGAGCAAAGAAGGACAAGAACTCTTCTATTATCTCAACCCAAGGAAAACCCCTATAAAAAGCTCTATCACCCAAGCCCCTCTAGTAAAACCTTCATTTCAAGAAATATTTTAGTTTTCAATTAGGCGTAAACAAGCTCTATATTGATTTCTTAGGGGGTGCAAACTCCATCTGGTGGAGGTTAAATATTAAAGTACGCTCCGGTGGGGAAATACTAAAGGTGGCTAAGAAGTTGAAGTCTGGAAATTCCCCTGGGGAAGACCGAATTGCGGCTGAAATGATTAAATGCTCAGTAGTTGCATGCATAACTGTATGGACCACGTTATTCCCTATAATTTGGAGAACAAAACAAATCCCTTAGGATTGGACAAAAAGTACTCTCGTCAAAATATTCAAAAAAGGCGACTCTGCAAAGTGCTTGAGAGGTATCAGCCTTGCATCTATGCCAAGCAAACTATTGGCAACTATACTCATTAACAGAATCCAACCAGCTTTTAACGAACATCTCCGACAGGAGCAGCATTGATTCCGGCCAAACCGATCATGTGCTGATTTGATTTGGATGCTGCTGGAAGAAGCGAATGAATGGCACAATAAACTTTACTTGGTCTTTATAGACTTTGAGAAAGCTTTTGGCTCGGTAAATCGCCAAACGCTTTGGAAGGTTCTCCAATACTACGGCATTCCTGATAAGCTCATTCGAATTATTGAAGCCTTCTACAAAGACATAGAAATCTGCGTGAAGACAAGTGACGGGAGTAGCCGTTACTTTCATATTGTGACAGGCCTGAAACAAGGCTGTGTGCTATCACCACTGCTATTTTGTTCTTATCATTAATTATATTCTCCTAACCTGCGACGGACATTGGATCCAGTTGAATATTAAGAGACTCGGAGATGTCGATTTCACTGGCGATATCAGCCTCCTAGAGTCCTGCAAACAAAAGCTCCAGCATTAGTTAACCAATTCAGGGACGCTGCTGAACCTTTTGGCCCTAAGTTAAATACCAACAAAACCAAAAGTGTGGCGACCACTGGATCTCCACTCGACCTACGATGCAATAACCAGACGACAGAGCAAGTCGTAAAGTTCAATTACTTAGGACCTACCATCGGCCAGGCTAATGCATCTTTCAGGAAATTGTCTCAAATAAGGTGCAGCCAGAAGTATTCTCTCCGACTCAAGCTGAGGCTGTTAAACAACAACAACATCCTCTCAACGCTTTGGTATGGTTCTGAAACTTGGCACATAGATCAAATACTTGAAAAGAAACTTCTCAAATTCGAAAACATGTGTTGAAGGCGCATTCTAAATATCCAGTGGTCCCAAAACGTAACAAACACTACTATACGACAGAAGACATCTCAGCCACTGGTAACCAAAGTGATCAAATATAGGAAGTGGAGATACCTCGGTCATGTGATCCACATGCCCAAAACTCGACTACCGAAGGTCGTCCTTCAGTGGCAGCCACGTGGCACCAGAAGAAGCGGACGCCCCAAAAACACCTTACGACTCAGCTACTGGGCTGACCTCACAAACCTCAATGCCTTAATCCAACCTGAATGGGAGGGTGTCTGGGCGGCCTCAGCGATAAGAGGTGACTGGCAACTCTTCTTGAACACCCTAAGTGCCTCTGGAGGCACAGGGGGATCTATGCTCTAAGGTAAGGCCAACTCAATGTTAAAACTTAAAACGAACAAAAACGATTACGTATATGAGAGCGTTCTTCCCCTCGTCAATACCTCACTCTTTACGCTGAAGTTTCTTAGTAATTTCAAAAGAGCTTTTTATTCTAATTAACCCCAAAAACCGGGTGAAGATATGTTAGATATTTTCCAGAGAAACTGCTTAAGGATTTATCTGGGTACCCGGCTGACTGACCGTATTTTAAACAATATGTTTCATGAAAAATGTGGTTCAATACTATTCTCTAGGACTATAATGAAGGGTTCAGATGGCTAGGGCACGTTGTGCAGATGAAGGATAACAGATTGCCGAAGATTGTTCTTTTCGATCAACCGTCTAGGGCTAAACGAAAAGCAGATCGTCCTCGTCTAAGCTGGGAGGACGTCATAAAGAAAGATTTAAAGACTAAACTTCTAAACCAACTAAAGTAACACCTTCATGACCGCATTTTGGATAAAATCCGAGTTCCGTTTCAGCTCCTTCAGCGGCAAACTGGGATGGACCAGTCCACTGTACGGATTGAACTTAACTTGTATTGTGCAGAGATTATTCAAGCCTAAAAATCGCTGACATGTATGCTGTCCTTACGAGAAACTGTAGATTGGTTACTGAGATGTTTGGATAGTCTAGAAATGAAAGCCTTAAAACCGCATGTCAATCATCAAAATTCAGGCTTCGTTTGTGGAATCAGTGTGAAAAACCAAAAACTGGAATTGTTAACACTTTGTGGTTGCTTACAAAGTGGCATTTTCAGAAGAAGCTTAAATCTCAACAAGTTGCTCCAAGTGCTGTAGTTGCTGAAATGATATCAAATAACCCCAATAAGTTATGGAAGACTCGTTCGGCAAATAATGACACCAGTGAAAATAAAGCCAATATCAGTGAGTTACAACGGTGTTCATATTTTACGAGGCAGTTTTCTAAACCTGTTCCTAAGCGATGTCAGAAATTAGAAAGCGAATTAAATGATCGACTGCTTACTCCTCGGTCATGTGTTTTTATAGTTAGTACTAAGATATACGTGACATGATACGAAAACTTAAAAGGAAAAAAATAAATGGGTTATGATGGTGTATGTGCGTATGCTCAATGCGTCTTATAAACTAATCCATCATCTTTCAATACTTTACCAAATGGTTTTTTTCAGTGATATAGCTCCAGATTCATTTTGTTTAGGTCTTATTTCCCCAATTAGTCAAGGACCCACGATAAAGAAAGATCGCTAAAAAATAGTTACCAGGCTTAAAAGAGCTAAAGAAGGTTTGAATATAGAATCTAGGGCAGAAAAAGCGCTGAAAACCAATAACTGGTGGCGCATTAAAAATTCCATGCACCAGTTACACAAAGGGAGTATCTACAGAAATAGGAAAAAAACAAAGATTGGGTATATTTTTATTCTGGGGAGTTCTTTCGAGCATTTTGTCTGGTAGTATATTTCTCCATGAGTTGAATTTCAGATCCAATTCCACTAATGAGAGATTGCAACAGCGGAAGGGGAACATTATCTTTCCACTCTACTTTTCACATTAACCTTGCCTTAAATTGCACTTGCAAAGTGATGAATGTGACATTATATTTTCAAAAGCTGCTTATAATTCTTGACTGGCGCCAAAAGGGATTATTTCGCAGCATACAGTGTACAAGCTCAATTAAAAAAAAAAAAACTTTTTTTTCTGAGGGAAGTAAAGAGCGAAGTTGAAACTTAAAACAATTGAAACTTATTAACGAATTCTTCAAACAATCGACATTAGCATGGAAAAGCTATACTCTGTTAAATACTAAGTATTTTTGCAAGTACTCTTGCACCGCCTACCCTATAGGCCCCCGATATAACCCTGATCTTTTCACGCTCAGCCCCCCTCTTTGCGCTACACTTATACATCTACACCGTATGTGCTACACTTATACGGGAGCGCTACCTAGAAACACGATCTCACTGCACGAACGTCAATGTCATCACTTTGTTGATATTAGAAGATTTTAAAGCCAACAAAGGACTGACTAACTATCACAGACAAGTAGTATGTAATACAGACTTTCAACTGAAACAATTACATGATACCAACGATTTAGTGCCTTTATGTACTCAGTTTCTTCCTAAAAATGTTTTAATAAAGGTTGCCTAGTTAAATCAGGGTTATTCAAATATTTATTATTACTGAAGAAGTCCAAAGAAATAATTCATTATTACGATACTGTCCATACTGTATACGGATCATACTGTTAAATCCACCATAAATCTTGATTCAAAAAGAAATTTTGGCCTGGCTGGTGTTACAACAAGCCAACTAGCAATTTCAAAGTGGATTAATATCCTCCCTTTTGTTACCTCAGTTTTGTTTGCTTTTTATGACCTTATTAATCTGCTTTGTGTGACTTCAGGGCTTGATTTTCAGCATCACGAAGATAGCTCGAAATTTATCGAAAAGCAGATTATGCTAGTAAAAACGGCTGTGTCCGTATTGCACTGCCGCACAGAACCCTTTCTTATGAATTTGATAACCAATGAGCAGGCCAGTCCATCAGTGGCGAGCTCCTTAATTGCAGCTGAGGAACGAGGACTTGAAACTGTAGCCAAGTATGTCAAAGGGGATGAAACAGCTTTTTCAAAGTTAAAATAATCACAATGAATGTTGCTTCATGAAAATCGAGATGAAAAACGAATGGCGCTGGACAAAGCGCAGTTTTTTCAGAGCGTATGACAGTAAAGAGAATCCTGTGTGGGATATATTCCAGCACAAACAGTGGACTAAAACAGCTTGAAAATATTCTGAGCTTTGTACTCGTTTCATATACTCCTCCACTTTTTTAGCTCAGGGATTCTACGTTGGCGCTTCGAAGTGGTGTTAAGTCTACCGTGTTAGACTTTTTGAGAGAGGTCAGTGGCTTGCGTGAATGGCCTGAAGACCCAAACTTCAAGAAAAAGGTTGCTTGCATGGGCGTGATGCCTTTGCTATCGACTTCATTCCACTAGTTTACCGAAAACTACCAGCTGTACATGAAACCGTCAAAATTTATGCCATGCAGATGCTGAAAGCGGTGTTGAAACGATACCTAAAACAGCAAGTAATACCGTGGGTGATAGGTGGGACCGACTGTATGCTCACACTGATCTAAATGGTGGCAGTACATCTCTGAAGAACTGCCGTGAGTGTCACCAGTTACGTGGCCACTCCCCGACAGTGTACTCCTTCTCGGCAAGCTAAAAAATTGTAAACTGGACAAAGATTGTTGCAAATACAAAGAGCAAAGCAAATTATTGAAAGCAGTTTAAGGAATATGGGAAGTAAATGGATTTGACTATAAAAGCAGCTTAAGTACTGCCGACATCTTGCGTGTATGGCTGTCTAAAAAGTTTCAAGACAGGATGAGAGCTGTATGTTTTAGTCATGATCTTTATTTGCTCAGTTTCGAATAATTTCTTTGTAGCACAAATGAAGAAGCGGACACCCGAATGGCTCTGCACGTTGCCTTTTTGTTTCAGAAACGGCTTTGAAAGGGTGACTGTTTGTGCTAATGATACTGATATAGTTGTGATACTAGAGGACCAACTCCCTCGTCTCCTTAACATTTTCCTGGGAAGAATGTTGTGCTTCGACTCCTCGTGAAGCTATTAAATTATTTTGTCCCCATTGATCCTTTGTTTCAGGGAACCGAGAAGCAAATGTTGAACTTCCTGTCGTTCATTTACTGCATTTCGGGGTGTGACAAAACGAGTTACTTTTTCTTCAAAGTAAAACGAACATTCTTAGTGTCCGTCAAGAAGAGCGGTCTGTACATGGAGATTCAGTGTGCAGTAAAGAAATTGAGAGACGAAACCTTCACGGAAACCAGAGAGCTGATAATCAGCGCTTATGTAAGGGATCCTAATAAATTTTCCCTCAGTGATTTACGAGTACACTTATAAAAGCGTCGCCTTATACAGAGAGGGCGTTTGCGGAACATTGTAAGCGTTCTTACTAAGCTTGCAATCTGAAATGCCTCATTGATTGCAAGACCATGTCTGCCAGGCCATTTGAGCTATGGATGGTATTTTTCTGGAAAAGATTTTGTTCCCTTTGTTTCGGGCGTTCCTCGCTTCCATCAAATAATTCATGACTCTTTTGTGAGTGTAGCAAAAAATGCACCAAGACCTGTAAATACCTTCCTTTATTTTGTGATGTTTCGTGTGCTTGTGCTCGAAAGTATTATATTTCGCCCGAAGGAGTATAACATATGCGTAATTTGTGGTCATTTTTTTAGATTCTTTTTCTTTCTTTTTTTTTCATCAAAAGGTCTGTTTCTGCAGCTAATTATTTTATTTAGGGCCTACTTCTGTTTAGGCTAGGATTCAATATCTGTGCACTCAATTTATTCCAAGTGGCTTCTGTTTTGAGGCCGGCCACCAACAGAATGGAGTTGCAAAGGTGTTGTTACCTTCCTGTGCAGCCCCAATTGCTCTGTTCCTCCCTTTTTAACATAACTCTAATGCAAGTACAGGAAAGTCAGGTTCTGGTGTCACCACTTAGGTATGTTTTAATAATGTGAAGTTAGGAAGCTATATCCGATTGTGCTCATCATTTTTTTTTCCTTTTTCTCTCCGTATCTTATTCTGTTTCACATTCTAAATCCAAACCTCTCATCTATGTCGAAAAATAAAAAAATATAGCTGATGCATGATCGATTATGTAAATTATGTGATATTTCTTTCGACACACAACATTTGTTTTGCTGCCGGCTATATTCGCTTTCAGCAGCAAATTCTGCCCCTGATAAATTCCTCCAGCCTTCTTTATCTCGTTGAAGCCTGTGATGTTAGAATTTCGTTGGCTGGATCCCTGACTAAATCCTTAAGAAATGCAAGGATATCATATGAGTGTTCGGCTTGAAAACCTATTACTGTTTCATGAGTATTTCCTAAGGTTCTTGAACTGCTTATAGTTGATTGTCTACGTTCTACTTTTTACACGGCTCCCTACTAGTTTGGATTCCAACCCAAGCTTGGATGTTTCCATGCTCTAAGGTGCTTATGTAATTTATTCATTGATGCTGATGAGTGGGATGGGAGCCTAACCCTTGGAATTTTTTATTCAGTATTCATCCCCGAGTAATGAATGATCCTTTGAACCGTGGAGTATCGTCAGATTTAGTTAGACATATTCTTTACATGTACCGCCGTATGAAAGCTTTTATCAAGATTCCTGGAAATGATATTTTGACTAATGAAATGCCAATTAGCATTGGGGTTAAATAGGGCTCGATTATTTCTCGATGTCTCTTCCTAGTGCATTTACAAAGGTATTGATTTATTGACATTTTGTTATGCAAATGATGCTATCAATGTTAGCAGGACCACTGGTGGGTTATAAAATTTTTTTTTTTTTTTAATTTCTGAAAATTATCGTGAAATTCTCTTATCCCTAAAGGCAACAAAGTGTGTAATTTTGTTCAATGAGTTAGGTGTGACTAGAGGTGATAATGTAACTATAGATTTGAATGTTACTGAAGTTAAGCCTTATGATAAGTTGACTTATCTTGGTCTCTCAATTGTTAAAAATCTTCAGAAAACTAAATTACTAATATTAGAAAATATGGAGAGTAAAATCCGTCGTTCTTATGGTAGGATAATTAGTTTGAAATTCCACTTAAATAGAAACCTTCAAGCGAAGGTTTATGATAGTGTAGTCATGCCAAATATTTTGTATTTTGTTGCATTTTACCGAATATTTAGTCAATCTGATCGTCTGAAAATGAAGTGTGTATTTTGTAGACATGCTAAGTTTCTGTTGAGAGTCCCCCATGGACCCGTAACACGTACCTCATGAGGAAATACAATTTGTCTGATCCATAAGCTAAGCTATATGAGCTTGACGCCCAAATATCCAGTAAGCAAACTGGCAATGAATGGCAAAATATCGTTTTTAATTTTTAGGACTAATGTTTGTTGTTGTTTTTGAGTGCTGTTTTTTTTTTCTTTTTTTTTGTTATACTACATCATTTTCCTTTTCGTACGATGGGTTATATCTAAATGCACTCATAGATACATTTAGCCAAAAACTCATTTAGTGGTCTTGGTTATCTGCTTTACATACAAAGACATTTTTGATGCGTTTTTTAAAGTTTTTTTGCAAGCCCCGCTCCTAAGAAAACCGGATACGTTCTTAGCAACAACCCTACTTAGAGGTTTTTAAATATAAATGCCAGAAGAATCTAATTGAATCGAAAGGAAGAGTAAGCCTTGAATTTAATATTCTATGGTGCAAAGAATTCATCTAAAACTTTGGACCCATAGATTCAACATCAATTTGGTATAAATTTCGAAAAGTGGTTTGAAAATTTGTCGCGCTATATGAATTAACTTATAATAATTAACCAGCAGCCAAGCTGTTAGTTTTGAATGATTTTTACTGAACTTTCTAGAATTTCTTTGAAGTTCATGCTCTTCCAGGACACAGCCTTTGAATAATTAAATTAAAAAAACAAGTTTTTTTCCTGAAAGTAAGGAGCGACATTAAAACTTAAAACGAACAGAAAGTATTCCGTATATGAAAGGGACTGCCCTCTCCTCAACCCCTCGCTCTTTACGCTAAAGTTTGACTCTGTCTCACAACTTTATTTTTTCCCAAATTCCGTTATTTAGAGTTTCGGTTACTATTGAGCCGGGTCGCTCCTGACTTACAGTTCGTTACCACGAACCGTTTGATTTAGAATGTTAGGTGAATGAAATATCCAGCGATGAATCCATAGTAGGTAGGAGCCTTTATAATCTGTGTACTAAATCCTGCCAGAACACTAATGCAGCAATACTCCTGTGATTTACTGCCAGTTGCGGCTTTAAAAGCTTGGGGAATGAGACTTACAGGCCAGATATACAGCCAGGATGATGTCCTTCGAAGGTGCTTATTAATATCCTTAGAACATTGACTGCAGCAGTGTTCTTCCAGAACACTGTCTTCAGCCAATTTTTATATTAATAAATGAATTAATCAGGAATGGATAGATGCTCGTACATAAATGGCGGATTTGAAGAACTGAACTGATGTAAGAGTACTAAAAAAAAAAAAAAAAGTTGAGAACACACTGAACTAACCGATTCAGATTTCTCATTTAAGAGGGAGGTATAAGCTTTTTGGTAGAGATTTATATAATAGCTTGCCGTCCATTTTTATGTTTCAAAACTACCTTTATGCTGTGGTAATTCCACATGAAATAGTAATCGTTATAAAATATATATTCCAATATTGAATATGAAGATTTTTCTTTTAAAGAAAATAATCCATTCTTTTGTTTCAAAGCTAACCTTGACTCTTTCTTGCTCAATGAACTTCTTGTTATACCCTCATGATATGCCTTTCTTTAATTCTTAATTAATTAATTAACCAACATTTAATCAAATAAATCTTTCATTTAAAGAATAACTTTGACTTTTTCTTGCTCAATGAGCTTCATCTTGTGGCCTCATGATAACTTTTCTTTTAGTTCTTAATTCATTAGTTAACTAATTCCTTCACTATAATTAATTAAATAATCCTTTTATTTCCAGATTTACAATGAATATTTCGTGCTCAATGAACTTCATGTTACGCTCTTATGATAAATCTTCCTTTAGTCCTTAATCAATTAATTAATTTCTTTAATTTAATTTATTAAATAGTTCTTTTATTTCCAGACTAACATTGACTCTTTCTTGCTCAATGAACTTCATGTTATACCCTCATGATACTCAAGAATGTCGCATGCAAATGGAAAGCAGTGAGTATTCTTCCTTTTTTTTTATTTCCGTAGTGGGAGTTACCAGGCTACTGATTTGTTGGGCAGATTCTAATGGAAGTTAGAACTCCAGACCTTAAATAATGTGTTTTTTCTAAAATCAGTTCCAAGACTTATAAAAGATACAATATATATTTTTCTCGTGGAATATTGTATTAACGGAGAGCTTCACTGAAGGCTGGTAATTTTTTAGGTTCTATTTTAAATTAGAATACGATATTATTGGTTAACAGGGCTTGTTGTTAATTATCGGATAACTTCATTAGTCAGCGTATGAATAATTATGAACTAATAACAGGTAACTAATGTCATATTTCTAATATTTCTCAGAATTTGAAAAGATCAAATACGTTGGTAGTGATTTTGTGATTCTTCTTTGTTTATTTTTTTTTTTGGGGGGGGGGAGGTGTAATTTCGATTTTTATCGCTCATTTCCAACGAAAATACCAAATAACTAATTTCCCATTAAAACACAAAAAGCTATTTTTTGAAATCCAGAGGGGATTCAAAAATATAGGAGGTGGTGTATATAGCCTCCCCCCTCTCCCCCGGAAGAAGGAGAGCATTCTTAGCGCAACTATAGTCCAATCCAAAATTAAAGCTAAGGTGCTAAATGATGCTGCAAGAAAACATTCGTCCTTCATTGCAACAGCGCCCATTTCAAAAGCTTTTTGAGTGGCAAAGTGCGAGCTAACTTTTTATTTGCTGTATAATTACACCTTAGCGATTAATCGACATTAGGTATTAAAAATTGTTTTTTATTTTCTTAAGAGATGTCTTGCTTAAGTCCCCAAATACTGACAAAAAATAATCTTCAAGGCATGTCTTTATATTTAAGATTTTTTAAATTAGTTTTTTTTGGCCAAATTAAACTTATTTACAGAATTGCAGTTTTAATAGCTGAGTGAAGATCTAAGCCCTTTCTGATCTAATAGAGAGGAATATGAAGCTTTTTGGTACGAACAAGGACAGAGGAAATGCAAAATTTTGCAAAAATAATCCATTTTTATGGACCACTGATTCAGTTCTATACTACTTTTTACTTCGAAAGTTAGCCTATACTTCAAGAGGAATGGGTGAGAATGTGTTGCATTTCTGAAGCACAAGGCTTAAAAAATTGTGACACAATCAAGGCCGGATCCAGGGGGGTTAGGAGGTTTGGCCCCTACCCCCTCCCCTGAAATGTTTTTCCGACTCGTATAAACGTAACAAAAATGAATATAAACCAATTTTTGATGCGATTTTTAAAGTTTCTCTGTACACACACCCACCCCGAAAAAATCTTTTTTTTAAACCCCCCCCCCCCCCCGACAAAATCCTGGATTCGTCCCTGGACACAATTATAGCAGGGAATTTCCAAGTGGCAATCGAAACATCGGGAACCACTTCTCTAAATGTACATACTATCGTTTTATAGTTTGAATAGCTATTAAGTAATTTTTATTTTAGTAATATAATAAAAAAAATTGTATAAACATATGTAATTTGAATTTAAACAGAAATTTTTCAACTAAACATACTTCTCATTATAGGAAGAGATTTTTTCTATTATGAATGACTGGTTTTCTGAAAACTGAAGGGGTGGATGATAAATCACTTTGATTTCAGCTATTTTCCGAGGTCAGGTCATAAGTTTATTGATATATTGATTTATTAATCTTCTATTTTCTACAATGATATATATTTCTTCCCTGAGGTTAACAGTTTGATGAATTGTACGTCAAAAAGGTGTAAGAACGATTTCTCGTGTTGGTAAATTTCTCCTGTTTTCCACTTTTATTTGCCCCTATTTGTTTGCCCTTTTATTTGCCCTATTTAGATAGATAATTTAATACGAAATATCACAAAACGGATAAATAGTCGCATTTACAAAAAAGTTATGAAAACTATTTGTTGTAATTTTCAGTGAAGTATTGTCGGAATGAATTTTTGTAGCGTTTCGTGGCACTTGGATTGCTTGGTTGTAGTTGGTTTGTGTGGCGGGTCTTTGGTCGGTTATCTTGTCTGATATCAGGTGGGAGAAGGTCGCGGTGTTTGGGGGAAGTCAAGATGGACTGGCCAAAGCTCATGAGGAGCTCGTGTCTTCTTTGTTCAAGTGTTGTGAGTTCTAGCTTCGCCAGACATTCCTCATAGGGCAATTGGCTGTCTCCTAGAATGATACGCAAGGCTCTCTTTTGAATTGTTTCGAGCTTATTGCTCTGCTCTTTTGTGAGACCAGGATGCCAGACAGGGCAGGCATATTCTAGGATCGGTCGCATGTGGCTCCTATAGTAGGTGACCAGGGCATTTTTGCTGATTTGAAAGCGACGTAGCTTTGTCAGGGACCTAAGCAGAGGCATAGCCTGGGACAGCAAGTGATTTAAGTGGTCCTCCCAAGTCAGTTTATCATTGAAGATAAAACCCAGGATCTTCATTTTGTGAACTGCCGGTATGCCGACGTCAGGCAAGGCCGGTACGCTGTGCTTTAAGAAGGAAATTCTCATTATTGCCGACTTGGTCCTGTTGATGCTGAGTTTTCTTTCTAGGTAGTCCCGTTCGAGCTTCACGACCATTTCTTCTAGGTTAAGGATTTCACACAGTCTTTGTAGCAGCATCATTGTTAGGTCGTCTGCGAACTTCGCTCTGTCTCTGTGCCATTTAGCTATCGTGTTGCAAAGCAACAGGAAAAGGGTCGGACCTATTTTTGTTCCTTGAGGAATTCCACATGTAAGGTCTGTAGAGTCTGACAGTTCGCCTTTGTACCTTGTTTTTTGCTTCCGTTTTGAAAGGAAGCTTTCTACTATCTTTCTCAGGAATTCGTGAAAATTGGTCATGGACTGTAGAATCTCCTCGTGGCTAGACGTATCGAACGCTTTCCTGACGTCCCCTTGAAGGAGGTCGACAAATGCCCCGTCAACTTCTAGGTGACTTAGGATAGTCTCGACGATCTGGATAAGGTAGTGACTTGTACTGCACCCTCTTTGGAAGCCATACTGCCGGGAGTCAATTACTTCGCTGAGTTCCTCCAGAAGCCATCTGTTTATGAAAGTTTCGAATACTTTCGAGAGTAGCGGCGTGAGTGAGATTGGTCGGAGGTCTCCAAGTTCTTTGGGGTTTGTGACTTTGGGAACAGGGATTACGACTGCCTCCTTGAGCGGCTCAGGAAACGTCCCTGTTATCAGTGACTGGTTGATGATGGCAGCTATAGGCTCTGATAGGTAAGGAGCGTTTTCATTGAACAAAATTGACGGTGGATCCGCTGGGTGAGTGGCTTTCCGCGCAGGAATCTTTTCTAGGACCCTGCACACTTCAATAGGCAGAACGACTGGAATCTCAGATATCTTGGCGCTGAATGCACTTGTTTCGGCTGGAGGGTTGGATCTGCAGATTTTGGCAAACCACTCATTGAGATCATTTGCAGTGACCTGTTCACCTTTATCTTTTTGTATGTGAAAGGTCGTCGGGCGCTGGGGGCTTATTAAATCTCTAACTGTCTTGTGGAATGAGCGGGAGTCGGAGTTTACTGTTTTAGAGAGCTTTTCCCCATATGCTTTCTCAGCTTTCCTACATTCGTACACCACGGTGTTCCTCATTTTTTTCCAGCGCTCTCTGTTGCCTGAGGCGTGCAGTTTATTACGCTTCCTGATGAGTTTCTTGATTTCTTGTGTGACCCATGGTTTGTCCGTAGAAGAGCGTTTGACACGTTTCTCTGGGAAGCATGAGTGGTAAGCGCTGGTTATCTCGGAATTTAAGAGTCCAACCATCTGGTTAACGTCAGATAATCTGTACAGTTGGGACCAGTTTTTATTTACGCACCATTTAGAGAATTCTTCTTTTCCTGGTGTAGTCAGAGGTCGGCAGACGAATGTTTCCTTGGTAGCCGTTGGCTTGGTTCCTTTGGGCTTCCACAGTACAGAGAAATGTGCGCTCCTTCCGAGGCTGGGGCTCGATTCGGGATCGTGGTAGAATTCTCCCACATCTGTGAAGATGAGGTCGATAGTTGATTTTTCCGTAGTAAGAATTTTTACTACCTGCTTCAGATCAAGAGATTGACTGATCCAGTGCCTGTCCAGATCATTAAAGTCGCCAAGCAATACTATACCGCTATTAGGATACATGCATCGAATATCGTCGATAGACTTTTGGAGGTGGTTGATTAGGGTTTTGCGGTAAGCGGCTCGCGGTGGAAAATAGAGGACTCCGAAAGTTATTGACGAAAACGCTCTTGGCAGTACTTTGCGTTTGATTTTCACCCAGAGCAGCTCATAGGTATCTGTGTGTTCAGCGAATGTCAAAACTTCGTGTTCGATATCTGCATTTATGTAAACCCCCACTCCACCGCCATGTGTTATAACGTTGCCATCTTTATCCGTGCGATTTTTTGTGTAAAGGTCATAGCCTGGAATACTAGCAGTCGATGGGGTAGCGGACCAAGTTTCTGTGACACAGCATACCTCAACCCTCTCACATTTCAGTCGAACGCTAAGTTCTGTGATTTTGTTGCAGAGTGACTGGGCGTTAACAAGCATGACTCTTGGGAGGTCAAAAGGGTTGCTTTGCTGAGTTTTAGGAGGTCGAGTTGGTATTCTTGTCTTTTGTTGCTATTGTAGCCCTTGACCTGAGGAGGCCTCCTCATTCCGGTTATGGGCAGAGCTTTGGGCTCTCTTGAGCCTTCTTGTCTCGGCCTGAGACTGGAGCTGGAGTGGGGTGAGATCAGGGCCTATGTAGATTTCGCGGCGGGTGAAGGCGTCATCAGAGGTTCTCAGGTTCCGAGCGTTTTTCAGGATGTTATTTCGTTTCACAAAGGTTGAAGTGTCTTCTCTGAGCTTGACGAGTAGTTTTCTTGGTCTGCCGTTGTCGCGTGGTCTTCCAAGGCGCCTAGTCTCCACTATATCCCCCGTTTCCAGGGTAGCTCCCAAATCGTTGGTTCAGCAAAGGCCAAGAGCTATCTGTGCGTCTGGAGTTTCAGACTCTGGGACCCCTGATATAACTATATTGAATCGCTTTGCTTCTCGCAGCTGTTTTTCTTTTTCTGCTCGTAGGAGGGTTTCAACGGGAGTGTTTGCGGAAGGCGCTGGGCTGGGTGTATTTTGTCTAGAGTCTGTGGTTCCATGTTGTGCTACACGGGATTACAGTGCTTGATCGCCTGGGAATGGATTTTGATTTCGCTGTTCAGGTATTCTGCAATCCGTTAGGAGTCTGACTTGCAGTTGCAGTTGAGCTACCTTTCGCTTGGAGCAGGACGAACACTCGTATCTGAAGAGGCTTAACTGTGGGTCATGGAGTTTTATCGCCAGGACAATATCGGAGTGGATCCCGCGGCAGGAGGCATGCTCCCACTCATTGCAGAAAAAACAGCAAAAAGATGTACTGGCTTCGGCCTGGGTATGACAATAGTTGCAAGTTTCGCTGTGTGACTCAGTTCCGTTAGGAGTAGCATTTGGGGCAGAGGCCTTAGGAAGGGGTGCATTGTGAGGTCCTCGAACTTGCATGGGCCTACTTTCCCTGATAATCAGGGGTTCGTCGTTGACTGGAGGCGGGGTTTGGTCCGAAGACGGGGCGTTGCAGTTTTCTCCTCTGGCTTTTGGATTCCCTAGGTTTTGTTGTTTTTGGCTGTTCGGTGTTCCCACTGCTGCTGTTTTGGGTGTGTTGGCAGCTTCCTTGCATCGAGTACATTGCCACTTTCCAGACGATTTTTCTGCTTCTTTGCTGTACGTGCCTGATACACAGGGAAAGTGAAACCATTTCGTGCAGGTACGGCATTGGAGTCCGCCCTGAGCTCGTGTTACGTTCTTTTTGCATCTGGGACAAGGGTCACCAGCCATTTACTGACAGTATCTTTGTCAGATGTACAAGGAATGAATGCTCGGAGCGTACGTCGATCACCGGGAGCAAGGGAAGCGTCGAGACCTGCTCACCTGTTCCCTGCAATTTAAGGCTAATTAACCGGCAGGTACCAATACGGCGCTTCCGGCAGGTTCTCTCCCCTCTTCTGCTTGGTCCCAAGCGATCTAAGCAGTCCACAGGACTTCACTTATTCAGAAGAATATACACACGCCGATTTTTACCCTTTTTTTTTTACCTGAAGACGTTTCCTAACTCCAGCATCAGATCTTCACTTAATTGTAGGTAAAATTCGCTATTCAAAGACTCTGTATATATATATATCATAATATGAACGCACTCTCAAATCCGCCATTAAGAATTATTATAGATAGCGCTACTTTGCTTCCAAGCAAAGAGTATAAATTAGTAATAACGTTATAGGGCAACTCTAATTAAATAAATCTATTCTTCAACACAAATTATATGAGAAGAATTGCAAACTATGTTTCCTTACTATTCCTGGGATCACAGATTCCAAATCGAGCACAGCCTTGGTTAAAGAATCAAACTCTTTCCATATAAATTTAACTTATTTCAAACTTGGTAATTTATTTGCTTCCACTAATTAGAAAGTTACTATTTGCCATATTTGCCATATTTGTTGGTAAACTTCTCCTGTTTTCCACTTTTATTTGTCCTATTTTTTTTTCTTGTGCTGATTCTACAATCTTACCCCGGCAATGGCACAACTTTGTTTGTTTTAGAATCTTACGTCTGATCAAATTGTTGGTTTTCATCTTTTAGCTTGCAACTTAAATGAAAAAAAAATACTAAAAATTGTGAAATAGACCTGACCGGGTGGTGGAACATGGCCCCTCCTGTCAATCATTACTTCTTTTACCGTTGTTTACAAATACACAAATCGTCACACTTGTAGATTCATGTTTTTTATCAAGATGATCAGTTTCTTATTGTGTGAATGTTGAACAAAATCTAATGTAAGATCCTTGTAAAAGCACATATACATACGTTACTTTGGAGTTTTTGAGACAGTCCTGCTAGATATTTTTTCTTTAAGTTTTCAAATCCAATTGGCATAGTTACCTTTGTTACCACTTTTATTTTTTCTGTTCCTCTTTTTGGTTTAATAGAAAAAAAATTAACAAAAAAAGTGGAATCCCAGTAATCTAGGATTGTAATTCTTCTCCAAAAAGACGCATTTTAACGCCAATATATTTGGGTTTTCATAATAACAAAAATTAAGAAATACAGATAAATATTTGAGAAAAAAATCGAATGAATACGGCAGCAGGCAACCGTGCCTCGATCGCTCATAGATATCAGAACTTTCAATCTCATCGCAAACACATAACGGTACCTAAGACCACAAAGCTTGAAGAACATGGTGAACAGAGGAAGCAGGCCTTCTATACACTCTAACGAGCCTTCTGTCTCACCTACGTATCTCGTCTGATGCTTGTGAACATCAGCAGTTGCTGTAAACAAATTCACAAACAATTTAAAGGAGCTGGAAGGATTGTACAATTTAAAGGAGGTGGACGGTAGAGGTTGCACAGCTCTTGAAAACACGTTCCTAATTTATTTTGCCTTTGCTGATCCTTCTGGTAATCAGAGACACCTGGGTATATCTGTATTTCTAGAGCTGTCTTAACGATGAGGTATAAGGAAATGTTCATCTTAGCCATTCTGTCTGAATAAATTCAGTTTTGAAGCATCAATAACACATTAAAATGAAAGAAACAGTTCAAAACGTCTCTGAAACCTTTTTTGAAACACTGTTTCCATTATGAATAGTATGAACACTCATGGCATTTACATTCAATAGTCTTTGAACTACAGTTTATATAATTAGCAGTAAGTTTACCGCAGATGATTTCTGGCTCTTCATTCTCGGTGCGAACAAAAAGCTCCTCCCACTTATTTGTGCACTTATGGATTAGTGTGTTTGCGTCAATCAATGAGAAATGGTTAGAAAGTGCATTATTCGTAATTGCGAAAGCAGAAAAAAACTAGGTGAACCGGCCAAGTTGTTTGCAACTGTCCCATCTCACGGTATGACTTAATTTATATACAAATTATGGCAATCTATTATTTATATACAGTGGACTCAACTGATTGGCCTTTGTAGGATTTTATAAAAAAAAAAGGGGGCGGGTGGTTGACGAAATTTGTGAAAATAAGGATTTTTTTTCTTCTAATAACTGGTAGAATAGATGTCATGGTTTCAGGGGTGGATACAATATTTTTTAAGGGGGGGGGGCGCAAAATACGTGGATGCAATAAACTTAAGTTAGGAGCAATATTAATTACTGCAACATTGTAGTAATTAGGTACATTACACTACATTAGAATACGTTAGGGGGTACCCCTCACCCCCCCCCCTCTGGGTCCACCCCTGGCTGGGTTATCAATTTTTTTTTCACGTCGGGATATTTATTTTCTCAGATTGTAGTTCCTGTGATACTTGAAAAGTCTAGTTACCTGTTTTGGCGGAGAGCCGAGATAAGACTAGTTTCGTTTTCAATCAATGTTTTCGTATGAAATGGGCAGACCTTTCCTGAACTTTAAACAATAAACACCTTTGTTTGAAAATCTTTGCACTTTGTGAATTTAGATAGCGATAAGGGTTCCTGATTGAGACCAATTTTAGGACTTGTGTTCTAACGACTTCGAAACCTACTTGTAATTCCTATAAACATCTGAACTAATTATATATATATATATATATATATATATATATATATATATATATATATATATATATATATATATATATATTATTACTATTATTATTTTATTACCCATTATTAAACATACAAAATGTTGTAAATGGAGTACAAGAAAAGAAAAAAAAAGTAACATCAAATAACAACAAAACATCCGAAGAAAACTCAACTACAGAAAAACAAGATTAAGAACATTCCTACGACAAACAAAAAAGACAAATTTAAGTTATTGCCACATATAAGGAAGAGGGGCTTGGTTCAAATGCCTTTGCAAGTTAAGCACGGAGATTCAGGAAAACAATAAGTAGTTCGGCTATACAATGCTTCACAGATGCATTTTATTTCCTCATGCAAGCCGGAAGACAAAACAGATGCGTAACGTATCTTTATAAAATAGACCGAATATTGCGGTGATGAGACAAGGTAAAAATTTTCCAAAGCGGAGATAAGGCTAGGACATATGACAAAACAAAAGCATTATACACTCTTGCAAGTAGAAAACGGTTAAAGTGGCACTTCATTGAAACGAGAATTCCATAAGCTCTGCGCGTCTTTACAGCGAACAACGAAACAAGGCAATCATGGGTTTCTTTAAGATCGCTACAAATTGGAAGGCCGAGGTACATAATCTTAGACGAAGACTTAATCGTATAAATACCGAAAATAACATCAACTGGTACACTATCTTTAACGAGGCTATTAAATACGAGAACTTCAGTCTTCTGGGGATTGAAAGAAAGACCTATGTCACCATACTCCTTACTCAAAGCACGGAAAGTCTCTTCGATGCCTATAAGTGTTCTACTCGCGTTCAAAATGTCGTCGGCATAATCGATCAGCAAAACATTGAGACCTCTAAAGATACATGTACACTGAACCAGTTCTTGCGATGAAATAATACCATTATTGAAAAGCGGTGGTGAAGTAAGTGTTCCTTGGCGTATTCCCTTCTCTACGGGTTTAAGACTAGAAGATAGGGTTAAAGCATTAACACAAGGTATATTTACACGCGCTTTTAAATTACTATACATATTCCTCAGTGCGCGTATAATAGACTTATCCACGCCACGTTTTCAGGCCGACAACAATATCTGAGGGTGCAAACCGGAGTCAAACGCGCGGTTGACATCTTGACCGGCAAAATACAAAGTCTCATTTGAATCATCGGTGTCAATCAATAAATTAGCAATCAAATAATGCGCGTGTTCTCTACTCATTTTCTTCTTGAAACCAAATTGGTTATCTGGCGTGTTGCGTACAGCACTAAGCCTATTTACAACAAGCAATTCAAATAACTTGCACAGTATAGGCGCGACAGTTATCGGGCGGTAAGAAGAACACTGCCCCCCGTCTTGTCCCTTCTTTAATACAGGAGTAATTACCCCCGTGCAGAATAGGTCTGGAACAACCCCAGCTTTAAAAATCATTTGGTACAGGAGACAAAGGTGCTCGACAAGGTTCTGACTTCCCGCTTGCAGATGCAATCCGCACAGGTTATCTGCCCCCTCGACAACTTCTTCTTCAGTTTCAAGAGTGCCTCACTGACTGACGACTTAGAAACAACAAAACCAACTTCCCGTTCACATTCCGCAAGACTCGCATCAACCTCAATAGAAAATTTATTTTCCAGATCATAATTAGGCGATGAGAACTCATGCGTAAAATATTTAACCCACTCACTCTCACTGGGCAGAACATCAACTGATTCTTTACGTTTCTTCTTTTTTAGGAATTTCCACATGCGATCGAGTTCTTGCTTTATCTATTTACTATCAGATTCAATAATCAGAGCACGATGTATAGCGAGGGTTTTTGCAAATCTTCGCTTAGTATATAATTGGATGGAGTTCACTATACCATGCCTTGGTCGGTCATTATCTATCCACATTCTTAACCAGAATATCGCGTCCGCACACGCATTTACAAGATCCAAATTATCGGACCAGTGGGGTATTTCCGAGCCAATCCGAACACGACAAATTGGTACTGCAGCCTTTTCCGCACACTGCAGGGCATGAACTATTTCGCTACAGTATATATTGATCAGTACTTAATTATCACTTGCTGCAACTGAAGAAGATTTATGAAGTAGATTGTAAGGGACGTGAATTCTTGCTAAAATATCGTCACATACCTTCTGGTACAAAGGGGTATTAATTTTATCCCACATAACTTTCTGGTGCCATTTTCTTCCACTGGGTAGATCAGGGTTGTAGTTCGAAGATGTACTAGGTGGGAAAACATAACTAACTGCTAAGTAGTCAGATGCGCTGATAGACGTATCCACATGGGACTGGCAAAGGGGAACTGGTTGATGAGAACACATTATAAAATCAAGAGATGAAGTTGCCCCAGAGTTATGTACATACGTGAAATCGAGATCATTTTCTATTATATTTAGACCAGCGCATGTAGTCGAGAGTACTTGGGATCTAGGGCTTTCTGGATTCAACAAATCACAATTCATATCTCCGGCAACAATGTACGACAAATCTTGGGTGCGACAATGTGCAGTAGCGTTTGCTAATTTCCGACAAGCACAAACGAACTTGGAATATGATCTAGATGATTTGTAGTCCGTAGGCATACAAACTGAGAAGATTATTGTCCGTTCAACCTTAATCGAAATAAAATTATCGGAAACTTGGAAAACTGTCGCGCGTAAAGACTTTGAAGCAAGGATTGCGATACCACCTGACGGCCGGCCACTACCACTTGATTTTGCACCAACAGCAAAAATATCGATTGAATCACCGATATTTAAAAGTTCAGTCCCTTCATAAATCAGGAAATGTTCTTGGAGACATACAATGTTATGATTGCGAATTAGGTTTTCGAGAATAGGCAGTTTGTTGATTACATTTCCGTTAATGTTCCAAGTAATCAGTCTTAATTCGCGATTCATTTCTTAACTGCAAGTAACTTTTGCGCTTCCGGACAGCTGAAACTGTAACAAGGGTGCTTGTCCGAACCACAGAGTGCACATTTGATCGGTTTGCTGCAAGGGTTGTCCTTAGTGCTACTGTGGTTATCCCCACATCTAGAACACTTGGCTTAGTTTTTTCAGAATTTGGCCGCGTGACCAAATGCTTGACAATTGAAACATCTCATTGGAAGAAACAGATATTCAGAGATTGGGATGCGTTCGTAATGAATCACTGGGGGTGATTTGATGGCATTTTCAAGGTCCACTTTCGAAGAAAACTGAAGTTTGAATGACTTAGAATTACCCAACTGCAAAGCTCTCAAACAGTTCGGAATAATCTCGCAGAGTTCTTCATCGCTCATATCTGTAGAAACGTGACGTGCTATTCCGTAGAAATATGGTTGTTTCACTTTTGCCTCAACAGATCTATCGTTAGCACATAACGCCTGTGCAACTGCATTGGCAGACTTCTTATCCGCTAGTACCACACGCCACCCACTTTTCAACGCTCGCAGTTCAACAATACTAGAGGAATTGTCACCGCATACCTTATCCAAGTATTCCTTTCTCATTTCTGGGTTCCTCAAGTCTTGCGGGGGGTTCTTTAGAACAACTGTGTAGGTCGGCTGGGGTGTGGGGGACTGCCCCTGAAACGAGGATCCAGATCCGCTGAGCGGCCACTGAGCAGGGGGACGATTACGCTCGATAAAACTATCTAGCTTGGAACACATTTCGTTTACTGTCTTAGTAATAACAGCGCTTACTTCCCCAGGAGCAATGGGTACTTCATCTGGCTCATAAATGACGTATTTTGGGAGGTCAATTTTCTTTTCGTCGCAATATTTGAGCAATTTCAGAATGTTAGAGATATTGTCAGTCATAATAACTTTCATGCTCATACGAGTACTAATAGCAAAATCCCTCCATATTAATTCTTTCGCCACTTGGATTTCATCTTTCTTGAAAAATTCTGCCGCTGTTTTCGCAATCTCATCAGGCCGATTACCAGATTTCAAAGCACGAGAAACAAAATTCAGTAGCGAGTTAAGGACAAGTTTATCACCTGCCATCATTAGTGGTTATGTTCGTGGATGCGCTCATGCGGGCTATAACATCGGGTCTTTTACGCCGAGGAAAAACGAGGGAAGCGTAGAGCCCCGCTACCTATTCCCTGCAATTTAAGGGTCAAAGGACCCGGCAGGTACCTCTACGGCCGTTGCAACATATATATATATATATATATATATATATATATATATATATATATATATATATATATATATATATATATATATATATATATATATATATATATATATATATATATATATATATATATATATATATATATATATATATATATATATGTATATATATATATATATATATATATATATATATATATATATATATATATATATATATATATATATATATATATATATATATATATATATATATATATATATATATATATATATATATATATATATATATATATATATATACATTTATATCGGCGCGTACAAACAGCTCCTCTCATTTGATCTGCCATCAGCGGTCCAATTACCCTGGAACACGTATTTTGGCAGAAACTTTCTCAAAATGCCTTTGAAACCAACTTGTGACTTCGAAACCTATTTTTAATTCCTAAAAACATCTAATAATAACATTCCACTACTAATTACCGATTTTCATGTATGTATTGGGATAAATTAATTTAAAATTAGTTTCTTCAAAATTAGTGTTCCAACGTTGAAGCCAAGTTTCGCGTTCTAGAGAGATCTGACTTGTCTACCCGTGAAAAGATTTTATGTCGCTTATGTTTATGGGTTCTCTGGAGCACTTGCACCTCGGTCCGGGTTTTATAATGGGTGAGATAGGGAAAGACCATACTGCTAATTATATAAATTGTGCTTTGAACATCTGTGCCTAATGAGTGACTTTAATTGTTTTATATAATAGATGTTAGATAAAACTCCTGACTGCTAACGCATTCTTATGGTAAATATAGTGTCTTTGAAATTGAGTTTGACGCCCCTGTAATGCCTTTTATTTTGTCTTTTTTTTCTCTAACGCAACTTTTTTTAACATAATATAAAACTTTTCTGAAGCTTTCGTTTAAATTCAGCTTTCCAGCTTTCAATTACCAAAGAGAATTGAAAAATTTCCATACTCGGAAAACATCTTTGCAAACGACTTGTGGACATTTCTCTCTTAATTAATTAAAAAAAGCTTTCCGAAAAATAAGATTTTCAAAGAAAAGTAAAGGACATTTTAAACGTAAACTCAGGAGATACAAATACCTGTTAAAATTCAAACTCAAAACGACCAGAAATTACTATTAAAGAATAAATGAAACCCAAAACGAACATAAATTAAATAGGACAATCATAGCAACAAGTAATGCTTAATTGAGCATCAAGTAATATGTAATGCTTAAATTGAATATGCAAATCAAGCTTGAAACGAACAAAAATCACTACAAACAAGAGTTTGGGTATCGCCTCCTTCTCTCACTGTAAAGGTCTAAAACCTACAGCGTCATTGGCGCTTTACTGAAAACCAATTTTATTACAAATATTTTCTTTTGTACTTAATATTGAAAATAAACATTAAAAGTATAGTAAAATTTTGAAGAGATGAGCTTTTACCAATTAATATCATTATACATCAAATATTCAGTTTAATTTATTAGCTCTTTCTAAATTTGTTCAAGACGAACATAGTTTTACTAAACACAAGATTTTGGATACTGCCCCCTTCCTTAACTGTAAATTAATTAAAAAAAAACTTTTTCCAAAAAATAAGTTTTTCAAAGAAAAGTAAAGAACTTTATTAAAAAAAACGAGCAAAAATAAAATCAAATAATCTACCAAGCGTGAAACTACCACAAATCAGCATCGATAAATAAATGAAACCCGAAACGAACAGATATTACAATAATTAACGAAGTCAAACTCAAAACGAGCAGAAATTAACATAAGTTGGGCGCAAAACCCCTATGCCTTCCCAATTCAAGAACAATATTTGCACTTTACTGAAAAAATACAAATGTTTTTACTTTTATAACTTTAATAAATCAAACAATATTAACATTTTGATTAATAAATATCAGTATATGTATATTAAACTGACAATGCACATTCATTTGTGTTTTTTCAGTAAAGTGCAATTTTTGTTACACAAATAGTACTGTTTAATTTAGTTTCATACCTCCTCTAGTTTACCTGAAATGGAAAACTTGATAACTTTCGCAAAAAATCTGTTTACTTTCTTTGATAGCTTGGATACACTTAAGCTATTTTGATTTGGTTAAATTTTAAGAGCAGAAATTGGAGGGTTGGCTTGGGCGTGGGAGGGTGGGCTTGGAAGGGTGGGCGTGGGAGGGTGGTAGTGAAAGGGGGATTAGCTGCCCTCAAATCACTTTCGACTATTAAAAAGGGCATCAGCCCTTTCTATTTTCAATCGAATGAGCCCTTTTCAAAGTTCCCACGACAACTCCTTCGATACGAAGTCCCCTGGCCTAAGCAACAACAGCAACAAAAAATAATACATTATACCCACTTCAATCTTTACTATAAAAATGTCAAGCCTTCCAATCACTTTCGACTATTAAAAAGGGCACTAGGCCTTTCAATTTCCAATCGAATGAGCCCTTTTGGAAACGACAACGCTTTCTATAAACACCTTCTATGCCCCCAGGGCATAAATTACAACCCTTACCCTAATGTCTGTTAGGGTGGTTGTCATCCTCAAAGACCGAATTTCCAGGACTTTCAACTACGTTCAAAAATATGGCTATCTCAAAATTTTGATTGGATGTGTTTGGGGAAATAGTGGGCGTGAGAGGGGCGGTAGTCGCTCTCCAATCTCTTTCAACTATTAAAATGGCCCTAGCCCTTTCAATTTCCAATCAAAACAGCCCGTTTGAAGTTTCTACGACAAAACTTTCAATAAAAATATTATATGCCCCCAGAGCATAACTTCCAACCCTTGCCCTGAGTGTGGGGGGGGTCTCATTCTCAAAGACCTAATTTCCAGAACTTTCTACAACGTTGAACAAAATGGCTAACTGAAAATTTTGATTGGATGTTTTTGGAGGAAAGGTGGGCGTGAGAGGGGGGTTAGTTACCCTCCAATCACTTTCGACTATTACAAAGGGCACCTGCCCTCTCCATTTCGAATTGAATGAGCCCCTTTTGAAGTTTTACGACAACTCTATCAATAAAAACTTTATATGCCCCCGGGGCACAACATACAACCTTTGCCCTTGGGGCTCTGGGGGGGGGTCATCCTTAAATACATAATTTCCAGAACTTTCAACTACGTTGAACAAAATGGCTATCTCTAAGCTTTGTTTGAATGTTTTTCGGGAAATGGTGGGCCTAAGAGGGGGGTTAATTACTTTCCACTCACTTTCGACTGTTAAAAAGAACTTTCAACAACGTTAAACAACATGGCTATTTCAAAATTTTGATTGGATGTGTATGGGGAAATGGTGGGCGTGAGAGGGGTTTGGTAGTCGTTCTCCAATCGCTTTCAACTATTAAAAATGGCCCTAGCCCTTTCAATTTCCAATCAAAAGAGCCCTTTTGAAGTTTCTACGACATAACTTTCAATAAAAATCTGATATGCCCCCAGGGCATAACTTAAAACCCTTGTTCTGAGGGGGTTATCATCGTAAAAGACCTAATTTCAAGAACTTTCAACTACGTTGAACAAAATGGATATCTCAATATTTTAATTGGATGTGTTTGGGAAAATGGTGAAGATTTCAATAAAAACCTTATATGCCCCCAGGGCCTAACTTATAACCCTTGCCCTGAAGACTGTGGGGGGAGTGTCCTGCTCAAAGGTATAATTTCCTGAACTTTGAGCTGCGTGGAACGTAATGGCTATCTCAAAATCTTTATTGGATGTGCCTGGGGAAATGGTGGGCGGGGAAGGGATTTTAGTTGCTTTCCAATCACTTTCGACTATTAAAAAGGCCACTAGCCATTTCAATTTCCAATGGAATGAGCCCTTTTTAAAGTTTCTACGACAACACGTTAAATAAAAACCTTATATGCCCGCTGTTCTATTTTACAACCCTTACCCTGAGGGCTGTGGGGGGGGGGGGGGGGTTGTCATCATCCAAGACCTAATTTCCAGAGCTTAATACTACGTTGAATAAAATTGCTATCTCAAAGTTTTCATTAGATGTGTTTGGGGAAAAGGTGGGTGTGAGAAAAGGGTTAGTTGCCCTCTATTCACTTTCGACTATTAAAAAGGGCACTAGCCCTTTGAATTTATAATCGAATGAGCCTTTTTTAAAGTTATGCGACAGTGCCTTCAATAAAAAAAAACTTATATGCCCCCAGGGCATAACTTACAACCCTTGCCCTAAGGGCTGTGGGGGACTGTCCTCAAGAACATAATTTCTATTTTGGAATCAATTCCACTGAATAAAATGGCTACCTCAAAATTTTTGTTGCATGTATATTGAGAAATATCGGGCATCGAAGGGGGGTAAATCGCCTTCCAATCACTTTCGACTATTAAAAAGGGCAAAAGCCTTTCCAATTTCCATTTGAATGGCCACTTTTCGAAGTTTCTACGACAACTTCTTCGATACAAAGTGCCCTGCTCAAAAGGAAAAAATTAATAAATAATATATTGTGCCAACATCGTTCTTATATGCCGAAGGGCATAACTTAAATCCCTTGCCCTGAGGGTTGTTGGGGAGTGTCCTCCTCTTTACTTAGTCCCCGTTTCTTGTCTCGTTCTCGAGTTTCTCCGTTCTTTACTTCGCGCTGCCTATGATTTATACAACAACTTTCTATATAAACCTTATATGCCCCCATGGACATAACTTACAACACCTACACTGAGGGCTCTGAGGGGGTTATCATTCAAAAAGACCTAAGTTCCAGAACTTTCAACTACGTTGAACAAAATGGATATCTCAAAATTTTTATTTGTTTTGTTTGGGAACAGGGTGGACGTGAGAGGGTTGTTAGTCACTATCCAATCACTTTCATTTATTAAAAAAGGCACTAGCCCTTTCAATATTTAATTCAATGAGCCCTTTTGAAGTTTCTACGACAACGTTTTCAATAAAAACTTTATATGCCCCTAGGGCATAACTTACAACCCTTGCCCTGATGGCTGTGGGGGGAAAGGTTGTCATTCTTAAAGTCCTAATTTCTAAAATTTCCATGTTGAATAAAATGGCTATCTACAAATTTTGATTGGATGTGTTTGGGGAAAAGTTGGCGTGAGGGGGGGGGGTTAGTTGCCCTTAAATCACTTTTGACTATTAAAAAGGGTACTAGTACTTTGAATTTCAAATCGAATGAGCCCTTTTTCAAGTTGCTACGACAAAGATTTCAATAAAAACTTATAATCCATGCTTTGAGGGTTGTGGGGGAGTGTCCTCCTCTAAAACATATTTTCTATCTGGAAATCAACTACGCTGAGCAAAATGGCTATCTTAAAATTTGGGGGAATGATGGGCATGGGGGGGGCTAGTTTCCCTCCATTCACTTTCGACTATTAAAAAGGGCACTCGCACTTTTAATTTCCAATCGAATGAGCTTGTTTTGAAGTTTCTACGACAACACCTTCTTAAAAAACCTTACATGCCCCCAGGACATAAATTAAAACCCTTGCCCTGAGGGCTCTGGGAGAGTGTCCTCCTCAAAAACATATTTTCTATTGGGAAATCAACTACGCTGAACAAAATGGCTATCTCAAAACTTTGATTGGATGTGTTTGATCACTTTCGACTATTAAAAAGGGCACTAGCCCTTTGAATTTCCAATCGAATGAGCCTTTTTTTGAGTTTCTACGACAACGCCTTCTATAAAAACCTTATATGCCCCAGGGCATAACTTAAAACCCTTGCCCTGAAGGCTGTGGGGGAGTGTCCTCCTCAAAAACATTGTTTGTATCTGGAAATCAACTACGCTGAACAAAATGGCTTTCTCAAAATTTTGATTGGATGTGTTTGGAGGAATGATTAGCGTGGGGGGGCGGGCTAGTTGCATTGTAATCACTTTCGACTATTAAAAAGGGTACTAGCCCTTCGAATTTCAAATTGAATGAGCCGGTTTTTAAGTTTTTACGACAACGCCTTCTATAAAAAACCTCATATTCCCCCAGGGCATAACTTAAAACCCTTGCCCTGAGGGTTGTGGGGGAGTGTCCTCCTCAAAAACGTATTTTCTATTTGGAAATCAACTACGCTGAACAAAATGGCTATCTCAAAATTTTGATTGGATGTGTTTGGGGGAAGGATGGGCGTGGGGGGGCTAGTTGCCCTCCAATCACTTTCGACTATTAAAAAGGGCACTAGAACTCTCAATTTCCATTCGAATGAGCCCCTTTTGAAGTTTCTACGACAACCCCTTCCATAAGAAGTGCCCTGCTCTAAAGGAAAAAATAATAACTAGTACATTGTGCCAACATCGTTCTTATATACCCTCAGGGCATAACTTAAAACCCTTGCCCCGAGGGTTGTGGGGGAGTGTCGTCCTTAAAAAATATATTTTCTAGCTGGAAATCAACTACGCTGAACAAAATGGCTATCTCAAAATTTTAATTGGATGTTTTTGGGGGAATGATGGGCATGGGAGGGGGGATTAGTTGCCTTTCAATCTCTTTCGACTATTAAAAAGGGCACTAGCCACTCTAATTTCCAATCGAATGAGCCCTTTTCGAAGTTTCTACGACAACTCCTTCGATACAAAATGCCCGGGTATGGAGAAAAAAACACATTGTGCCCACATCGTTCTTTACTTAGGCAGCGCTAGCGCGCTGCCTATGATAAAAACCAACAGCCTACTGCATGATTAGCGCTTAAATGAAAACGAATAACATTACAAATATTTTCTTTTCCAGTTCTTACAGAATTGAAAATAAAAACAAAATTACAGTGAAATAAATTCCTGAATTGATGAATCTTTCAATAATTAATATTATTATACATCAAATATTCAATTTGATGTTGTTTATACTTTCCAAGACTGTTCAAGACGCATACAGTTTTTAGTAAAGCACCAATGACGCAGTAGATTTTAGACTTTTACAGTGAGAGGAGGCGATACCCAAACTCTTGTTTGTAGTGATTTTTGTTAATTTCAAGCTTGATTTGCATACTCAATTTAAGTTTCACTCGTTTTAAGATTTATTTACTCATTCACGTTAATATTTATTGTATGATTCTTTGCATTAATTGTTTATTTAATTTCTGTTCGTTTTAAGTTTCATTTATAATTCAATAGCAAAACATTTTTTTTTCGTTTTAAGCTTGATTTTCATATTCAATCTAAACATTACTCGCTATAAGATCTATTTATTCATTTATATTATTACTTGTTGTATATTTTTTGCTATGATTGTTTATTTAATTTATATTTGTTTTGGATTTCATTAGTAGTATCCCCACAGGCAGTTCTGTAAGCCCAATAGGAAATTAACATGGTATTTCCGTGAGCCCAATAGGGGTGTATATGTGAAGCTCCTAGCCACTCGCACCTTTATCCGGCTGGCAAGATTCCCATCCTTGGCAAGAGTCCAGAGATCATTCAATTACTTGGAGTGTGGTCGGGATAATACACAAGTTTTAATAACATGGGGAGCTCCTAACCCCTCACCCTTGTTTCGGGGCAAGATTTCTAGCGCATGTTTTGTCTTGTGACATACCCCTTTTTTATATGACACACCCCTTGTTTTTCTGTGACAAGCCCTCTGACAGCACGGTACACATCCCTTTGTTTTTCTATGACACACCCCTTTATTTTTCTGTGACAAGCCCTCTTACGTCATGGAAAACATAGGAAAAATAGTATTGGATTTCAAGCGCCTAGGTAGGGGTATTAACACAGGGAAATTGACATCGGAAATAGTATCGGATTACTATCGGAAATAGTAGGGAAATAGTATCGGATTTCAAACGCACAGGTATGGAAATTAGTACAGGGAAAATATCATTGAATTTCAAATGCACAGGTAGGGAAATTAATACAGGGAAATTAGCATAGGGAGATTAATAGGGAATTTCTGGAAGTCAGATAAGTAAAGCTATCAACCCCTCAAGCCCTCACACCTGTGCAATGCGATTACTGGTTTTATTAAAGGGACACAGTTGCCAAGACTACATTACACACCCCTCTTGACTATAATGACGTCATGACATACCCGGTTTTAAACGAACAGAACTAATATGCTTGACATAATTCTATGCAACCATGCATCAGAAACCCATGGGGAATCTTAACTTGTAACGTAACGACAGCTAACACTTTATGTAATTACTATGCAGCAATGCCACGTAATACTTGTTCTTTGCCCCAAACCCCCAAAGCGTTTTTCTTCTTTATTAACTTAATGGCGGTACACACTTTATGTAAGGTCAACGCATCTTAGGTATGGACGGCGCATCCATCACTGCCAGATAGTACCATTTTGAAATTTTTCGCCCCAAAAGCCTCAAGACATTTTCTTTTTTTGGCGTTTCTTTTTTCGCTCGAAACACCATTCATATTTTTTCGTTTTTTTTATTTTTCTGTAGTTCTTTTAGTTAAGATTTTCAGTTAGTTTTAGTTTAGTTTTAGCTTATAGTTTTAGTTTCGTTTTAGTTTAGAGTTTTAGTTTAGAACTTAGAGTTTTAGTTTAGAGTCTTAGCTTAGAGTTTTAGTTAGAGTTATATTTTAGCTTAGTTTTAGTTAAGTGTTTTAGTTTAGTTTAGTTTTAGTTAAGAGTTTTAGCTTAGAGTTTTAGTTTAGAGTCTTAGCTAAGAGTTGTAGTTTAGAGTTGTAGTTTAGTTTTAGTTAAGAGCTTTAGTTTAGAGTTTAGAGTCTTAGCATAGAGTTTTAGTTACAGTTATAGTATAGTTTAGTTTTAGTTTAGAGTTTTAGTTTACTTTTAGTTAAGAGTTTTAGTTTAGAGCTTAGAGTTTTAGTTTAGAGTCTTGGCTTAGAGTTTTAATTAGAGTTATAGTTTTGTGTAGTTTTAGTTTAGAGTAGTAGTTTAGTTTTAGTTAAGAGTTTTAGTTTCGTGTTTAGAGTTGTAGTTTAGCTTTAGTTAAGAGTTTTAGCTTAGATTTTAGAGTTTTAGTTTAGAGTCTTAGCTTAGAGTTTAGTTAGAGTTATAGTTTAGTTTAATTTTAGTTATGAATTTTAGTTTAGAGTTGTGGTTTAGATTTAGTTAAGAGTTTTAGTTAAGAGTTTAGAGTTTTAGTTTAGAGTCTTAGCTTACAGTTTTAGCTAGAGCTATAGTTTGGTTTAGTTTTAGTTAAGATTTTTAGTTTAAATTTGTAGTTTAGTTTTAGTTAAGATTTTTAGTTTAGAGTTTTAGTTTAGTTTAGAGTTTTCCATATGTGGAAATTCCATATGAAGTGCCTCTAGGAACAAAATAAATAACAATAAATAATAATAGGCAGCGCAATAGCGCTGCCTGAGTAAAGATCGATGTTGTCACAATGGTTTTTATAGGTAGTGATGCTGTAGAAACTCCAAAAGGGGTTCATTCGATTAGAAATTAGAAGGGCTTGTGCCCCTTTTATAGTCGAAATGATTAGAAGATAACAAACACCCCTCTCACACCCACCATTTCCCCAAACACATCCAATCAAAATTTTGAGATGGCCATTTTGTTCGACGCAGTTAAAAAGTCTAGAAATTATATTTTTGAGGATTACACTCCCTCCACAGCCCTCAGGGCAACGGTTGTATGTTTTGCCCTGGGGGCATATAAGTTGTTTTTATAGAAAGAGTTGTCTTAGAAACTTCAAACTTCAAAAATTGAAACGTCTAGTGCCCGTTTTAATAGTCGAAATTGATTGGATGGCAAGTAACCCCCCTTTCACGCCCACCATTTCCCCAAGCACATCCAATAAAATTTTGAGATAGCCATTTTGTTCAACTTAGTTGCAAATTCTGGAAATTAGGTCTTTGAGGATGACAACCCCCCCCCCTCAGGCCTCAGGGCAAGGGTTTTAAATTTTGCCCTGGGGGTATATAAGGCTTTTATTGAAAGAGTTGTCGTAGAAACTTCAAATGGGCTCATTCGATTGGAAATTGAAAAGGCTAGTGCCTTTCTTGATAGTTGAAAGTAATTGGGGAGCAACTAACATCCCTCTCACGCTTACCATTTCGCCAAACACATTCAATCAAAATTTTGAGATAGCCATTTTGTGTAACATAGTTGAAAGTTCCGGAAATTAGGTCTTTGAGGAAGACAACCCCCTCACAGCCCTCACAGCAAGGGTTGTAATTTATGCCCTGGGGGTATATAAGATGTTTATAGCCAGCGCTGTCGTAGAAACTTCAAAAAGGGCTCATTGGATTGGAAATTGAAATGGCTAGTGCCCTTTTTAATAGTCGAAAGTGATTGGAAGGTTTGACATTTTTATAGTAAAGATCGATGTGGGTGCAATGTATTATTATTATTTTTTTTTTTTTTTGACCAGGGCACTTCGTATCAAAGAAGTTTTCTTAGCAACCTGGAAAAGAACTAATTCGAATGAAAATAGAAAAGGCTAATATCCTTTTTAATAGTTGAAATTGATTGGAGGGCAACTAGTCCCCCTCCCACGCCCACCCTCCCATTTGTGTATTATTTTTAAAAACTAAATCTTGCCTTAAGATTAAATCAAAATGCACTGTGTTAATGCTAATTCCCAATAAGGCATCTCGGCAGTATCCCAAGAACGACTAAGGATATTACGTTCAAACTTTCGGGACTTCTGCTCTTAAAATTTAACCAAATCAAAATAGCGCAAGTGTATCTAAGCTATCAATAAAAGTAAACAGATTTTGTTGCGAATTGTATCAAGTTTTTTATTTCAGGTCAACTAGAGGAGGTATGAAACTAAGTTAAAGACTGCTATTTGTGTCCAGATTTTTAAAAGGGTTTATGTGTTAAAAATGGCTAAAAATTTTCTCCAGCATACAAACAGTAGGCCAAACTATAAAGTCTTAAAAAAACGAAGAGATTTAAAGTATTATTTTCTTTTTCCCTGAAAAGACTATGTCAATATAAAACGAACAGAAATTAATTAAAAAAAAAATTTCCACAAAATAAGTTTTTCAATGAAAATTAAAGAACTCCATTAAACCAAAAATGAGCAGAACTAAAATCAAATAATCTACCAAGCATAAAACTACCACAAATCAGCATCGATAAATAAATGAAACTCAAAACGAACAGAAATTACAATAAATAACCACGTCAAATTCAAAACGAGCAGAAATTAACATGAGCAAGGCTCAAAACCCCTATGCCTTCCCAAGGCCAGAACATAATTTGCACTTTACTGAAAAAAAATATATATATATATATATATATATATATATATATATATATATATATATATATATATATATATATATATATATATATATATATATATATATATATATATATATAATATATATATTATATATATATATATATATATATATATATATATATATATGATATTTAGTAATCAAAATGTTAGTATTCAAACTATATATATATATATATATATATATATATATATATATATATATATATATATATATATATATATATATATATATATATATATATATATATATATATATATATATATATATATATATATATATATATATATATATATATATATATATATATATATATATATATATATATATATATATATATATATATATATATATATATATATATATATATACTGATATTTAGTAATCAAAATGTTAGTATTACTTGATTTATTAAAGTTATAAAAGTAAAAACATTTATATTTTTTCAGTAAAGTGCAAATTATATTCTGAACTTGGGAAGGTATAGGGGTTTTGAGCCCTACTCAAAACGGCTGTGGGGTTTGAAATCACCAAAGACATAATAACTGGACCTTTCAACAATGCTGAACAAAATAGCTCTCTTAAAATTTCAATCTGACGTGTTTTGGGAAATAGTTAAACGGGGGGAGGCTAGTTGTCCTCCAATCCTTTTGGACTCTGAAAACGGAACTAGAACTTTCAATTTCCAATCAAATAAGCCTCCTCTAATGTTTACACGACCGCCCCTTCCATAAAAACCTTATATGCCCCCGGGGCATAACTTACAACCCTGGTCCCTTTACTCTGGGGGGCTGTGTCAACCCTGAAAGCCTTTTTATATGATCTTTGGACTATTTTTAATAAAAACGACTATCTTAAAATTACTATCAGTTGCATTTGGAAAAAAGAGGACGTGGGAGAGGGGGGGGGTAATTACCCTCCAACCACTTTTGACTCTTAATAAAGGCAATAGAAAGTTCAATTTCCAATCGAATGAGCTTCTTTTGAAGCTTCTACAACAACTCTCCTTACACGAAGTGCCTTGGTCAGAAAAAAAATACAGTGTGGCTATATCGCTCATTCCTTAGGCAAGGCTATTGCGCTACCTATGATAAAGGAGCCAAAGTGGAATCAGAAAGCCTTAGCCTTGCCCTACTCATGCAGCTATGCATACTAAAAAATATTCTACCTTTTTAGAATAATTAGTTGAATGTTAATGAATAATATGAGTATCATTATTTATCACAAGGTTGCAGTATGATTATTATAAATCACGACAATTTAAATATATTTCACAAATGATGTGCGATTTCCACCAATGTTGATTTTTTATACTTCTATGTTTCGTCATTACAAATCTGAGGCTAATACTTCAATATAGACCAAACGGTGTTTGATATCAATCATAGCTTGTATTTGAAACTTACAAGCATGTTGACTATAAATCTGAGGGCTATTTCAACAAATAAGTCCGCAATTCCACCAGGATAAGCACACATTTCATGAATTTATATGATCTGGACCGATGTTGGCATTTAAGGAATTATGAGGTTGTTGATTTCATATCTAAGGCAATAAATGATCTTAAATATTGAAGGCCATTTAGCAATACTGAATCAACACGTGGTAACTAAAGTTCAGATTTATAGGCTGGTTATCAAACTTTGGTAACCAGCTTATATATTGTTCATATTGTGTTGGATTTCCACCAAATTTCTTATGTAAGGATTCTTGAGACTCGCAAACCCGACGGTAATATTAAAATTTGAACACAGATTAATTACACATTTAAGAAATAGTGGCTCATTTCAATTTAAGTTGTTAGTCTACTGAAAAACTTCTTAACCTTTTAGTTACAAATCTTGGCCTAACATTGTGATATCGAGGCCCAAAGTCAAAACCAAGTATACTCATATTTTACAGATTATGATTCATTTTCAGCAAAGTCTATATTAAAGATTTTAGTGCTTGTAGGTTACACGTATGAGACTAATTTTACAATTCGGAAATTCAAAAAAAAAAAAAAGAAAGCTAGAAATGGGAAATATTTTACAAATCGAAATTGATCTCCACCAAATTTTGTAGGTAAGATTTTTTGAGACTGTAAATTACAAATCCGTGTCTAAAATTGCAATATATATGACAAAAATTAAAAACCATTAGTGACATTTTAGAAATTTTAAATTTAATAAGTACCGGTGTGCAAACTTAGTTCTAAGCAGCTAAAATAATCCTGAAAAAGAGAGAAGGGAGAGAGTGACAGAGAGAGAGAGAGAGAAAGGGAGAAAAAGAGAGAGTTGTTCTAAAGACAAGCATTTGCTTATTTGTTTTATACGTTTTACCATAAAAATAGGATGTTATTTTTTTTTGTGCTATTTTGTACACTGGCGTTTTGCCATTGTCAAATATCATACAAGTGAAAATGATTCTTCAGCTCACATTCTTGTTGATTTAGTGAACAAGGAACTGGGAAGCTTAAATGATAATCCTTTTGCACAGTCTTCTTAGGAAGCACAAGCCATCTGTACCGTCATTTCCACACTTCAGTAGTTTTCCTCAACTGGCAATGACATTTTTATCTCAATAAAAAATCTTTTGGGGAAGTGGAGAAAATTCTTTTCGAGAATCACATTAGAAAAGCCTTAGACATAAATTTCTGGGATGTAGTCTTTAACCGATTTAGGAAATAAAATGAAATTATTTTTCAAATCTGGACTATTTCTGGACTAAATCTGGACTAAATCTGGACTGGAATTATTTTTCAATTCAAAACTGGAAGCAGATATTTACTATTGCAGATGTAAAAATAGCTTTTACATTTTCGTCCCAATGAATAATATTTGTCAGTTAACAAAAAACTCAAAAGTATATCACCTAGCCTACTTAAATGTATATGGTCTCAAACCAAGACCAACTGGATTACATTGTTCAGAAGGGTATTTACAGCCTTCGACCATGAGACGTTGGTCAGTGAGGTTTTCTTGAAGGGATGCACACCATCTAGACAAATTTGATGCTGCCATCATAATCCTGGTTGTGGTTGAGATATGGTCATTTTCTGGAAGGCTTGTTGTTCCCTGAAGGTCTAATTATCAATAGTTCAAAGGGCAAAGAGGCTATGTATTGGTGGTAAACAACCTTGCTCGCTATGAAGTTTTCATGAACATTGCCATAGATCTTAGCAAGGATGTTGTTTACAGAAGGGGAATGAGTTTAGCTCTCCTCCAAATGCTCTAAGAATTGTTTAGCCCCTCCTCGTATGTCTTAAAAGCTGATAAAACATCTGCAAGAACTTCGAAGAAGCTTAGTGAGTTCTTGACGCAGATACCATTTCTAGAACGAAGCAACAGATAAAATTGGGGCCCCTGACCACGGTCACTGGATGAGAGGGGTTCTTTTGAAAGCAACACTAAAAAACAAAACGATTTGTAGCATTTGATTCCTTGTTTTATTATATTTAAACAATTTAATGGCCACGTTTGTAACAATGTACTCCTGGTCTCAGATATTGGTCTGCTATAAAACAAAAAGAGTAATAACATTTGATTCCTTGTTTTACTGTATTTAAACAATTTAATGGCCACGTTTGTAATACTCTACTCCTGGTCCCAGATATTGGTCCGCTATAAAACAAAAAGACTTGTACCATTTGATTACTTGTTTTATTATATTTAAACAACTTAATGGCCACGTTTGTAACAATGTACTCCTGGTCCCAGATATGGTTCCGCTATAAAACAAAAAGAGTAATAACATTTGATTCCTTGTTTTACTATATTTAAACAATTTAATGCCACGTTTGTAATACTGTACTCCTGGTCCCAGATATTGGTCTGCTATAGAACAAAAAGACTTGTACCATTTGAATACTTGTTTTACTATATTTAAACAATTTAATGGCCACGTTTGTAACAATGTACTCCTGGTCCCAGATATTGGCGCGCAATAAAACAAAAAGAGTAGTAACATTTGATTCCTTATTTTATGCTATTTTACAATATAACAGTCACGGTTGTGACAAGGCCCTGATGATCCCAGGTATTACATTAGGATATGTACTAAAGAAAACATCAAAACAATAAAATTATTACAATAAAAAATGCCACAAATTTTAATTAATCGAATTATTATATTTCATTCCATTGTTATCCATAGTTTTGAAGCATTTTTAGGTAACACTTTATTAAAACATTCCTTGAAAGAACTTAAACAGAGTGGTTTTCACAGACAAAAATACAGCAAACAACAAAGAAGACACAGAAGAATACATTAAGAAAGAAGAAGACATTAACAAAGACATTAACATGTCTTCTTAACAAAGAAGACATTCTTCATACCAACATGATAAACAACGAATAAATATACTACTTAGTACTATACCTGGAACCACCAGGGGCTGGGATGCATTACTACAAACGCAACTGTTATGCTGTAATAAAATAACATCAAGTAAGGAGTCAAATGACACTAACGTTTTTTTTTGTTTTATAGTGTTTTTTTTAGAACAGCCACTCTCGTCCAGTGATACCCTTAAAAATGAGGATTAATAGCAAAATCGGGAAAAAACAATTAGTTTCCACATTTCTTTATGTAATATGACAATATCAAAACAGTACAGGATTTCAACCTATAAACATTTCCAGGTGGTAAACATGATATTGGAACTTAGTGACTCCCTCCAATAAGTTCAGGGAATGTAAATGCGCACAGAAAGTACATAGCACACGGTACCATAGTACACGTCACATGGCCACTAGTGACTCCACGGAAAATTTTCAACAGCAAATCCTTAAGGATATATCAAAGAAACACTCCATCTATGTCTCAGAAAGCACCTTTCACCACTTTAAGTTTCTTGCTATTAAGAGACCAACAATGCCTTCAGTGAACCCCTAAACACAATTTTAGAAATATCCTCACCGTTTTCTTGCAAATTTATTAATTTCTGACGGGAAGGGTACTCTGGATATCCCCTAGACAACATCCTTGTCACCAAGACCGTTATCTCCTATCGATAAAGATTAATGGTCTTTTTACAGCTTACCCATTCAAAAGAAAAGGCTGTAATTGATCACTCCTGAATGATTATAGACAACTTTTCAGATATATGTTTATATTTAGACAGCCTCTAAGAGAGCAAAGATTGGCAAGGGAATGAAAATACTGAACGATTATGCAGGCTTTTAGAGATGGGACCACTAATGATAGCAGAAGCAGTGTTGATGTTTAATTACGATTTTGCCTGAACTAGAAAATTGACATTGTGTGCACTGGGATACATATTTGTTATCGAATATCTAATTGTCTTTTAAAAAAATATATGGTTTTGCGCTGAAGATACTATTTTTAGATATATACCTAACTTTAAGGATTACGGGGAATTGAGAAACTGTTAAATATCCTTTTTCCGTACTTTCCTTTTTTCCTGTAAATACATTCTATGTCCTGCAGGAAGAAGCTGCAAAATTCGGGCTGGAAGTAAGCGTTTGAATTGTTTAATTAAGATGTTGTGGCCTGGCAGAAACGAGCAGAAATTAGCTTAAGTTGGGCTCAAAACCCCTATGCCTTCCCAAGGCCAGAACAAAATTTGAACTTTACTGAGAAAATGTTTTTTTTTTTACTTTTATAACTTTAATAAATCAAATAATATTAACATTTTGATTACTAGATATCAGTATATGTATATTAAACTGACAATGCACATTCATTTGTATTATTTCAGTAAAGTGCAAATTTTGTTCTGGCCTCGGGAAGGCATAGTGGTTTTGAGCCCAACTTATGTTAATTTCTGTTCGTTTTGGGTTTCATTTATTTATCGATGCTGATTTGTGGTAGTTTCACTCTTGGTAGGTTATTTGATTTATTATTGCTCATTTTTTGTTCAATGGTGTTCTTTACTTTTCTTTGAAAAACTTATTTTGTGGAAATTTGTTTTTTTTAATTAATTTCTGTTCGTTTTATATTTACATAGTCTTTTCAGAGAAAAAGAAAATAATACTTTAAATCTTTTCTTTTTTTTAAGACTTTATAGTTTGGCCTGGTATTTGTATGCTGGAGAAAAATTTTCAGCAATTTTTAACAAAATAAACCCTTTTAAAAATCTGGACACAAATAGTAGCGTTTAATTTAGTTTCATACCTCCTCTAGTTGACCAGAAATAGAAAACTTGATACCATTCGCAAAAAAAAATCTGTTTACCTTCTTTGATAGCTTGGATACACTTACGTTATTTTGATTTAGTTAGATTTTAAGAGCAGAAGTAGCCCCGAAAGTTTGAACATAATACCCTCAGTCGTTCTTTTGATACTGCTGAGATGCCTTATTGGGTATTAACATTATCACTGTGCATTTTGATTTAATCTTAAGGCAACATTTAGTTTTTAAACATAATGGGCAAATAGGAAGGTGGGAGTGGAAGAGGGACTAGTTGCCTTCCAATCACTTTCGACTATTAAAAAGGGCATCAGCCCTTTCTATTTTCAATCGAGTTAGCCCTTTTCGAAGTTCCCACGACAACTCCTTCGATACGAAGTGCCCTGGTCTAAACAACCACAACAACAAAAAATAATACATTATACCCACATCGATCTTTACTATAAAAATGTCAAGCCTTTCAATCACTTTCGACTATTAAAAAGGGCACTAGGCCTGTCGATTTTGAATCGAATGAGCCCTTTTTGAAACGATAACGCTTTCTATAAACTCTTTATATGCCTCCAGGGCATAAATTGCAACCCTTACCCTAAGGGCTGTTAGGGTGGTTTTCAAGACTTAATTTCCAGAACTTTAGACTACGTTAAACAAAATGACTATCCCAAAATTTTGATCGGATATGTTTGGGGAAATGGTGGGCTTGAAAGGGGTGTTATTCGCTCTCCAATCACTTTCAACTATTAAAAATGGTACTAGCATTTTCAATTTCGAATCAACTGAGCCTTTTTGAAGTTTCTTCGATAATACTTTTAATAAAAACCTTATATGCCCCCCGGCCATAACTTACAACCCTTGTCCTGAGGGCTGGGGGAGGGGGGCTGTCATTCTCAAAGACTTAATTTTCAGAACTTTCTACTACCTTAAACAAAATGGCTATCTGAAAATTTTGATTGGATGTGTTTGGAGGAATTGTGGGCGTGAGAGGGGGGTTAGTTACCCTCCAATCACTTTCAACTATTAGAAAGGGCACTAGCCCTCTCAATTTCCAATTTAATGAGCCCCTTTTGAACTTTTGCGACAACTCTATCTATAAAAACCTAATATGCGACCAAGGCATAACTTACAACCCTTACCTTGGGGGCTCTGGGGGGTTTGTCATCCTTAAATACATAATTTCCAGAACTTTCAACTACGTTGAACAAAATGGCTATCTCTAAACTTTAATTGAATGTTTTTGGGGAAATGGTGGGCGTGAGAGGGGGGTTATTTACTCTCCACTCACCTTCGACTATTTAAAAGGGCAATTTTAATTTCTAATCAAATGAGTTCTTTTTGAAATTTCTACAACAATTTTCTATAAAAAGCCTTATATGCCCACAGAACATAACTTACAACCTTTGCACTGAGGGCTCTGAGGGGAATACCATCCTAAAAGACCTATTTCCAGAACTTTCAACTACATTGAACAAAATAGATATCTCCAAATTTTGATTGGATGTGTTTGGGAAAATAATGGGCGTGAGTGGCGCGTTAGTCGCTTTCCAATCATTTTCAACTATTAAAAAAGGCACCAGCCCTTTCAATTTTTAATTGAATGAACCCTTTTGAAGTTTTTACGACAACGCTCTCTATAAAAACCTTATTTGCCCCCAGGGCATAACTTACAAACCTTGCCCTGAGAGCATTGGGGGGAGGAATTGTCATCCTTAAAGACCTAATTTCCAAAATTTTCAACTATGTTGAACAAAATGGTTATCTAAAAATGTTGATTGGATGTGTTTTGGGAAAAGGTGGGCATAAGAGGGGGGGTTAGTTGCCCTCAAATCACTTTTGACTATTAAAAAGGGCACTAAACCTTTGAATTTCTAATCGAATGAGCCCTTTTTAAAGTTCTACGACATAGATTTCAATAAAAACCTTATATACCCCCAGGGTATAACTTATAACCCTTGCCCTGAAGACTGCAGGGGGAGTGCCCTTCTCAAAGGTATAATTTCCTGAACTTTAAACAACGTTGAACAAAATGGCTATCTCAAAATTTTGATTGGATGATTTTTGGTTGTGGAAAGGGTGTTAATTGGCTTCCAATTAGTTTCGATTATTAAAGAGAGCACTAGCCATTTCAATTTCCAATCGAATGAGGCCCTTTTTGTATGTTCTACGACAACGCGTTCTGTAAAAACCTTATATGCCCCTAGGGCATAACTTACAACCCTTGCCCTGAGAGCTGTGGGGGGCTGCCATCGTCAAAGACATTATTTCCAGAACTTAAAACTACGTTGAATAAAATTACTATCTCAAAATTTGGATTGGATGTGTTTGGGGGAAAGGTGGGCGTGAACTGGAGGTTAGTTGCCCTCCAGTCACTTTCGACTATTAAAATTGGCACTAGTCCTTTGAATTTCCAATCGAATGAGCCATTTTTGAAGTTTTTACGACAACGTCTTTTATAAAAATTTTATATGCCCCCAGGGCATAACTTACAACCCTTGCCCTAAGAGCTGTGGAGGAGTGTCTTCCTCAAAAAAATTATTTCTATTTGGAAATAAACTACGCTGAATAAAATGGCAATCTCAAAATTTTGATTGGATGTGTTTCGGGAAATGGTGGGCGTGGAAGGGGTGTTAGTTGCCTTGCAATCACTTCCGACTATTAAAAATTGCACAAGCCACTCCAATTTTCAATTGAATGAGCCCTTTTCGAAGTTTCTATGGCAACTTTTTCGACACAAAAGGCCTGCTCTAAAGGAAAAAAATACATTGTGCCAACATCGTTCTTTTATACCCCCAGGGTATAACTTAAAACCCTTGCCCTGAGGGTTGTGGGGGAGTGTCCTCCTCAAAAACATATTTTCTATCTGGAAATCAACTTTGCTGAACAAAATGGCTATCTGAAAGATTTGATTGGATGTGTTTCGGGATATAGTGGGCGTGGAAGGGGTGTTAGTTGCCTTCTAATCACTTTCGACTATTCAAAAGGGCGCAAGCCACTCCAATTTCCAATTGAATGAGCCCTTTTAGAAGTTACTACGACCACTTCTTCGATACGAAGTGTCCTGCTCTAAAGGAAAATAAATAATAAATAATACATTGTGTCAACATCGTTCTTATATGCCACCAGGGTATAACTTTAAACCCTTGCCCTGAGAGTTTAGGGGAAGTGTTCTCCTCAAAAACATATTTTTTATCTGGAAATCAACTATGCTGAACAAAATGACTATCTCCAAATTTTGATTGGATGTGTTTGGGGGAATGATGGGCGTAGGGGAACTAGTTGCCCTCCAATCACTTTCGACTATTAAAAAGAGCACTAGCCGCTCCAATTTCCAATCAAATGAGCCCTTTTTGAAGTTTCTACAACAACTCCTTCGATACGAAGTGCACTGGTATGGACAACAAAAAAAAATACATTGTGCCAACATCGTTGGCACAATTGTGCGCTGCCAATTATTTTTACAACAACTTTCTATATAAACCTTATATGCCCCCCCAGGGCATAAACAACCCTTGCACTGAGGACTCTGAGGGGGTTATCATCCTAAAAGACTTATTTTCCAGAACTTTCAACAACGTTGAACAAAATGTATATCTCAAAATTTTGATTGGATGTATTTTGGGAAATGGTGGGCGAGAGAGGAGGGTTAGTTGCCCTTCAATCACTTTCGAATATTAAAAGGGCACTAGCCCTTTCAATTTTCAATTGAATGGGCCCTTTTTGATGTCGCTTTCTATAAAAACCTTAAATGCTCCCGGGCGTAACTTACAGCCCTTGCCCTGAGGGTTGTGGGGGGGGATGAGTTGTCATCCTTAAGGACCTAATTTCCAAAACTTTCAACTACGTTGAATAAAATGTCTATCTAAAAAGTTTGATGTGTTCGGGGAAAAGGTGGGTGAGAGAGGGGGGTTTGTTGCCCTCAAATCAATTTCGACCATTAAAAAGGGTACTAGCCCTTTGAATTTCCAATCGAAAGAGCTCTTTTTCAAGTTTCTACGACAAAAATTTCAATAAGAACTTACATGCTCCCAGGGCATAACTTATAAACCTTGCCCTGAAGACGGTGTGGAGAGTGTCCTGCTCAAAGTTATAATTTCCTGAACTTTAAACTGCGTGAAACAAAATGGCTATCTCAAACTTTTGATTGGATATGTTTGGGGAAATGGAGGGCGTGGAAGGGGTGTTAGTTGCACTCCAATCACTTCTGACTATTAAAAAGGGCACTAGCCATTTCAATTTTCAATCAAATGAGCCCTTTTTGAAGTTTTTACGACAACGCGTTCTATAAAATCCTTATATGCCCCAGGGCATGACTTACAACCCTTGACCTTAGGACTGTGGGGAGTGTCCTCCTCAAAAACATAATTTCTATCTGGAAATCAACAACGCTGAACAAAATGGCTATCTAAAAATTTCGACTGGATGTGTTTGGGGAAAAGGTGGGCGAGAGAGGGGGGTTAGTTGCCCTCAAATCATTTTCAACTATTAAAAAGGGCACTAGACCTTTGAATTTCCAATCGAATGAGCCCTTTTTCAAGTTTCTACGATAAAGATTTCAATAGAAACTTATATGCCACCAGGGCATAACTTATAACATTTGCCCCGAAGACTGTGGGGGGAGTGTCCTGTTCAATGGTATAATTTCTTGAATTTTAAACTGCGTGGAACAAAATGGCTATCTCAAAATTTTGATTGGATGTGTTGTGGGAAATTGTGAGCGTGGAAGGGGTGTTAGTTACTTTCAAGTCACTTTCAACTATTAAAAAGGGCGCTAGCCAATTGAATTTACAAGCGAATGAATCCTTTTTGAAGTTTCTAGGACAATTCTTTCTATAAAAACTTTGTGTGCCCCCAGGGCATAACTGACAACCCTTGTCCTTAGGGCTCTGAGGGGTTTGTCATCCTCAAAGACCTAATTTAGAAAACTTAAAACTATGTTAAATTAAATGGCTATCTCAAAGTCTTGATTGGATGTGTTTGGGGAAAAGGTGGGCGTGAGAGGGGGGTTAGTTGCCATCCAATCACTTTCGACTATTAAAAAGGGCTATAGACCTTTGAACTTCCAATCGAACGACCCTTTTTTGAAGTTTCTACGAAACTTCATAAGGTTTTTTTGAAAAACCTTATATGTCCCCAGGGCATAACCTACAACCCTTGCTCTGAAGGCTATGGGGAATGTCCTCCTCAAAAACATAATTTCTATCTGGAAATCAACTAAGTTGAAAGAAATGGCTATCTCAAAATTTTGATTGTATGTGTTTCGGGAAATGGTGGGCGTGGAAGGGATGTTAGTTGCCTTCCAATCACTTTCGACTATTAAAAAGGGCACAAGCCAATCCAATTTCCAATTGAATGAGCCCTTTTCGAACTTTCTACGACAACTTCTTTGATACGAAGTGCCCCGCTCTAAAGGAAAAAAAAATACATTGTGCCAACATCGTTCTTATATGCCCTCCCGGCATAAATTAAAAGCCTTGCCCCGAGGGTTGTGGGGGAGTTTCCTCCTCAAAAACATATTTTCTTTTGGGAAATCAACTACGCTGAACAAAATGACTATTTCAAAATTTTGATTGGATGTGTTTGGGCGAATGGTGGGAGTGGGGGGGCTAGTTGTCCTCCAATCACTTTCGACTATTAAAAAGGGCACTAGCGACTCCAATTTTCAATCGAATGAGCCCTTTTCGAAGTCTCTACGACAACTCCTTCGATGCGAAGTGCCCTGGTATGGAAAGCAAAAAAAAGTAAATAGTACATTGTGCCAACATCGTTTTTTACTCAGGCTGCGCTATTGCGCTGCTTATGAAAATCATTCTTAAAGCATCTTTAATTTTCAATGTATTCCTTCTACTGTTTGAAACGATTATTGCTAAGAACTGACGCATCCAAAACTGATGTTTCTTGTTCTTCTGTAACACTATAGTTTGTAATATAACAGCTTCTGAATTACCAGTGCTGAAATACTCAGTCTACTGCTCCATTTGCTTTGCAATCATTTACCATCTGAAGTTTTGAGTTCCACACCTCTTCTTGTAAGTAAAATCAAAAGATTTAAATACATAAGTAACAGACTAACTTCTAATTAAGACAATGAAAATAATATAAAAATTGCGTTAATATTCCGGCCTCACAACCAGAGACATTTTATTATAGCTAAAAAGTAAGTTTTATTAAGTTTAGAGGTTTTTCTCGTCTTTAAATTGTCTTGAATGAAAGCTTTACCTGTTATTTATATATTTATATAGATATTATATAGATAGTTCTTTATATATATATATATATATATATATATATATATATATATATATATATATATATATATATATATATATATATATATATATATATATATATATATATATAATATATATATATATATATATATATATATATATATATATATATATATATATATCTTTTGTTTATAGAGGAAAAGGCAATGTGGCTTATGAAATAATTCACATCTCTTCTTCAGTAGAAATTCAGTCAAATCTCTTCAGAAAAATAGTAAATGCAATTATATTGCTCCACTTTATTCTTTCAGTTCTTTTCCTTTTACTGCAAAATCCCAATTTATAAGCAATCTAATTTTCAGTTTCCCATACAACCGACGACCTGATATTCGAATGGGAAAAGGAAATGCCTTTAGATGTATATGGGATAGAGCTTCCTCAGCTTCAGTTGGTGAAAAATTATACAAATGATTGCACACAAGTCTATTCTACAGGTAAGCATTTATTCAATACAGTGCCCAAATGATGTTATCAGGTGCAGAGAAGATTCTAAATTGAAGTTAAAAAGGTAAAAATTACAATGCAAAGCAATGCAGAGCAGACGAAGGGCAAAAGGAATAGAAAAAGGGTCGAAGAACGAGAGATTAAAGGATAGCAAAAAGTACAATGCAGACGAGGAGACGATGGGCAAAAATGGGAAACGATGGAATGACAGGACATGCAAGAACGTAAAAAAAAATATTTTGACTTCGACGAATGAAAACTGGTATTCTTTATTGAAGGACGTATCTTAATCAAAGTGTAGAGAAGAGAGAGCAAAGATCGAATAATTTATTTTCTATGTTTGGGTTATAAACTTCTGAGTGTATTCTTCGCACATAAAAGTTTATAGTTTTTGAAAAGAGGATAGATGGATGTATATTTCGATTTCCCATTATTTGATCTACATATTTGAAATCTCATCTGTAAGCTTTAAGCTAGGATTTGCTTAAAGCCTTTTAAAAAAGATAAATAATTTATCACTATTGAACGTTTAGCTTACTTTTACCAGAACTTCCCAGAAGGTTTAGTAAAATCCGGAGACTGTAGCTATGGACACGTGGAAGTTTGGTGCCTTTAATCCTTCTGCGCCCCCCTAAATCTCAAGATTTTTACACTTAAAACTGAAGAATAAAAATGCAGACAAAAATCAAACTATTTATCACTATTAGAAATAAATTAACTTCGACTGAAACTTCCCAATAACAATGAACTAACAACATTTATTGCATGAAAATAAAAAAACAAGTGACAAGAAATTAAAGGTATGATATGAGGATATATAATAAAAATATTTATCCTCTCAGAATTAAGGAAATTATTTAGGAAACTTAGGAAATTATTTATATTCTTTGTTATTCACTTTTGCCGAAACTTTTCGAAGTATTAAGCATCATAAGGAGCTTGTAGTCAAGAACTTGCCCCCCTCTCTCCCCCTGAAAAATAAAGATTGTTAAAGCTTGTATCTTTTGATTTTACCCCTCCCCCCCTTCATAGGGTAAGGCTCAGATACTATGCCAGGAGAATCGTCTGGGACATTGTGGCCAATATCAGAACGGCTTTAGCCCCAATGAAAGGAAGCTGCGAATAATGCTAAATTCGTAAATTTTGTAATATCCATGAAAATTGTTATGTTTTTTTTATAATAGGTCAAGAATCATCTGTTAAATTTGATAACTGTTTAAATACTATCTATCGTAAGTCTAAAATTTTTAATGTCAGGTCAGATTAGGTCAGTAATGTAGATTCTTTTGTGTGTGTGCAATACCGTCAAGTTTTTAGATCACTATTACTTCGAAACAACCGGAACAATATTGAAAATCTAGGACTAAACTCAAGTTCTGACGTGCTAATTTGCTAACATAGTTTAAAAGTGCCAAAAATGGTCAAGGGTCAGGTGCTTCACAAGATTAAGGTAAAAAATTGCACAAATTATTTATTATGCAGATTAGCCCGTGTCAAGGTGTTTTCACCAACTCATGTCAGATCATTTGGCCTGAGTTTTCGAAACTGCTTGCAAGTGTTTGTATGGAGGGTGACCTCGTGAAATTCTCATAAACGGAAAATCTCAGGGAGCAGTTACACGGATCTCTGCATAATTCTTTTGGTTTACAGTTTCAGAGGTGCTAAATTCTCTACTAAAGTTTAAGGTGAAGACTTTCAACACCTCTTCAGGATCAACTCAGTTTTAACATTTTTTCAAAACAAATTATATTATATTACTAATTTACTATTCAGTAAGTATTTTTACTTCTGTATACGCGTCAAGCCTTTTTATTTATCTTAGTCAACCTGCACGGCCCTTTTTTGTCATCCTGCATGACTGACGGTCTTTTCCCTTTTTGTTTCAAAGTCTCAAAATTACTTGGAAATATTATGCTTTATGTGGTTTTCTTTTTTCTCTTTCTTTGCACCTGCCTCTAATAATGGCGTCGTTGAAATACTCCTTAAATAAATATTCTTTACCGATTAAGCTGTTGTTGTCAATATTAAATTCCATTCAGCAACTAGAACTCAATGAAACGATACTTGAAGAAATCCTTATTGAAGAAAAGCTTATAAAGAGAATAGTGACAAAAAGATGACAAACATACTTCAATACACTATTACATTCTTTGAAGAAGAAGAACAAGAAGGGGAAGAGTAAAATAAGCAAATCTTTAGAAAAGAATTCATAAGATGACCAAATTAGGTGAAAAGTTAAGGTAAAGGTTGTACCCTATAAGACTCTTCCACCGTGAACCCTTATGATCCGAATTTAGCTGCAAGGTGTTTTTTCTGAAGCTATGAAAACGAGCGAGCAATAAGAGCTGTTTTTTGTTAGCTAAGTAGACCTATCCCAAAAATTTTCTTGAGGTCTGTAAGAACGTGGACTTGTATCTGATTGGTGGATTATTATTAATTGACCAACCATAGACCTTTTTAAAAATAGAGGGAGAGATACTACTAATGGTTGCAGAAGAAGTGTTGGCGTTTAATTAAGAAATTAGCAGAATTACAGAATTGATATTGCGTGTAGTCCCTGAAGTTGTGCCGAAAACTGGTGGTGCGTTGTCGAAAGTATTTCAGCGTTCCATAACCGCAAAGGCTTTGGGCTGCCGGTGCGCCGCCGAAAACTTCTAGCACCGAATTATCTTGTGAGGTACTAAGAGATAAATATAAGGCAAAACCCACTATTTAATGGTACATTCAAAAACTTTGGCTTCCTTTCAAATCCTTTTGAATTTATATTTGGATTTTGATGTGTGTTTGTGTTTTTTTTTCTCTCTGTCTTTTTGTTACTTTAGTGATTACTCCGTCTATGCACTTTTTTTTGACGGGCAATAAATGAATAATAATAATAATAATAATAATTTTTCTCGTCTACTACGGGCTTTGGATTATATTTCATGTATTTCTGTTCTCTTCACTACATTACTATATCAAACAGTTCGTGGTAACGAACTGTAAGTAAGGAGCAACCCGACTCATAGTAACCAAAACTCTAAAAAACGGAATTTTGATACCAATAGATACATAAAAAAAATCAGATTTTAATGCTGATTTCAAATATATAAGTTTCATCAAATTTAGTAGTACCCATCAAAAGTTACGCGCCTGAGCAAATTTGCCTGATTTTCGAAAAATGGGAAAACACCCCCTAAAAATTATAGAACCTTAATGAAAATCACACCATCAGATTCAGCGTATTAGAGAACCCTACTGTTGAGGTTTCAAGCTCCTATCTGCAAAAGTACGGAATTTTGTATTTTTTTTTATTTTTTTTTTTGCCAGAAGAAAGATCAAGGACGCGTGTTTATTTGTATTTTTTGTGTTCCCAGGGGTGATCGTATCGACAAAGTGTTCCTAGAATATCATGGGAGGGCTCATTCGAAAGGAAATTAAAAGTTCTAGTGCCCGTTTTAGGTGACCAAAAAAATGGAGGACAACTAGGCCCCCTCCCACGCTTGTATTTTCCTAAAGTCACCCGATCAAAATTTCGAGATAGCCATTTTGTTCAGCATAGTCGAAAATATAATAACTACGTATTTTAGGATAACGTAATCCCCCAAAGTCCCTGGGGGGAGGGCTGACAGTTATGAACTTTACCCAATGTTTACACATACTATTGGTTATTGAGAAATATACAGACATTTTCAGGGGGATTTTTTTCTGGTAGTGGGGGGGTTGGATCGGGGGTTATGTAGGAGGATGTTTCCATGGAGGAAGTTTTCATGGGTGAAGGAAAATCGCTATGAAGAGGGTGCCGGATTTCCCAGCACTATTTAAAAAAACGATCAGAAATTAAATAAAAAAAAGTTTTCCAACTGAAAGTAAGGAGCAACATCAAAACATAAAACGAACAGAAATTATTACATATATGATTGGGTTTGCCCCCTAGTCAATACCTTTAGCGTAAAGAGCGAGGTATTGAATAGGGACCGAACCCCCTAATATACGTAATAAAAATATATGAATATAGAAGCTCGTTACGTATGTTAATTCGTAAATTATGTATATTTAATACTAATAAAAACGTTCGTAAATAAAATTAAACAACTTTCGAGAAAGCCATTTAACCAAATAAAAGTAAAATTAATATGCAAACTTTATTTTAGTTATTCATGTACGATGAGCCAAAATCAAAACCTGCATTAATTAAAAAACGTTCAAAAATTAAATAAAAAGCCAAGTTTTTCTTAACTGAAAGTAAGGAGCGACATTAAAACATAAAACGAACAGAAATTATTCCGTATATGAAAGGGGCTGTCCACTCCTCAACGTCTCGCTTTTTACGCTAAAGTTTGACTCTTTCTCACAACTCTACTTTTTTTAAACAATAAAAAACTTTAGCGTAAAGAGCGAGTGTAAAGAGAAACTTTAGCGTAAACGTTGAGAAGAGGACAGCCGCTCCGAACCACTCACGAGGGCTTGACCTTAAAAAATACAAAGTTAAGAGTTTCTGGAACCTTTTCCTCAAAGAAAGGAGATCCACTGACTTTCTCAACTTTCCTAATACTCGCGTGCTATAATGCAATAGTTTCCCCTCATTTTGTGTGACCGTGTAACTTAATGGTTAGAAACAAAAATGGCACCATGTGGCAATGTAACCTCTTCCTCAAAGAAAGGAGATCCACTGACTTTCTCAACTATCCTAATACTCGCGTGCAATAATGCAATAGTTTCCTTCATTTTGTGTGACCGTGTAACGTAATGTTTAGAAACAAAAATTGCACCATGTGGCAATGTAACCTCTTCCTCAAAGAAAGGAGATCCACTGACTTTCTCAACTCTCCTAATACTCGCGTGCAATAATGCAATAGTTTCCCCTTATTTTGTGTGACCGTGTAACTTAATGTTTAGAAACAAAAATGGCACCATGTGGCAATGTAACCTCTTCCTCAAAGAAAGGAGATCCACTGACTTTCTCAACTCTCCTAATACTCGCGTGCAATAATGCAATAGTTTCCCCTTATTTTGTGTGACCGTGTAACTTAATGTTTAGAAACAAAAATGGCACCATGTGGCAATGTAACCTCTTCCTCAAAGAAAGGAGATCCACTGACTTTCTCAACTTTCCTAATACTCGCGTGCAATAATGCAATAGTTTTTCCTCATTTGTGTGACCGTGTAACTTAAGGTTTATAAAAAAAAATTGCACCATGTGGCAATGTTACCTCGTCCTCAAAGAAAGCAGATCCAGTGACTTTCTCAACTTTCTTAATACTTGCGTGCAATAATGGAATAGTTTCCCCTAAGTTTGTGGGACCGTGTAACTTAATGTTTATAAACAAAATTTGCACCATGTGGAAATGTAACATCTTCATCAAAGAAAGCAGATCCACTGACTTTCTCAACTTTCCTAATACTCGCGTGCAATAATGCAATAGTTTCCCCTATTTTTGTGGGACCGTTTAACTTAATGTTTAGAAACAAAAATGGCACCATGTGGCAATGTAACCTCTTCCTCAAAGAAAGGAGATCCACTGACTTTCTCAACTTTCCTAATACTCGCGTGCAATAATGCAATAGTTTCCCCTCATTTTGTGTGACCGTCGAACTTAATGTTTAGAAACAAAAATGGCACCATGTGGCAATGTAAACTCTTCCTCAAAGAAAGGAGATCCAGTGACTTTCTCAACTTTCCTAATACTCGCGTGCAATAATGCAATAGTTTCCCCTAATTTTGTGTGACCGTGTAACTTAATGTTTATAAACAAAAATTGCACCATGTGGCAATGTAACCTCTTCCTCAAAGAAAGGAGATCCACTGACTTTCTCAACTTTCCTAATACTCGCGTGCAATAATGCAATAGTTTCCCCTCATTTTGTGTGACCGTGTAACTTAATGTTTAGAAAAAAAAATGGCACCATGTGGCAATGTTACCTCTTCCTCAAAGAAAGGAGATCCACTGACTTTCTCAACTTTCCTAATACTCGCGTGCAATAATGCAATAGTTTTTCCTCATTTGTGTGACCGTGTAACTTAATGTTTAGAAACAAAAATGGCACCATGTGGCAATGTTACCTCTTCCTCAAAGAAAGGAGATCCACTGACTTTCCTCAACTTTCCTAATACTTGCGTGCAATAATGCAATAGTTTCCCTTTATTTTGTGTGACCGTGTAACTTAATGTTTAGAAACAAAAATGGCACCATGTGGCAATGTAACCTCTTCCTCAAAGAAAGGAGATCCACTGACTTTCTCAACTGTCCTAATACTCGCGTGCAATAATGCAATAGTTTCCCCTAATTTTGTGTGACCGTGTAACTTAATGTTTAGAAACAAAAATGGCACCATGTGGCAATGTAACCTCTTCCTCAAAGAAAGGAGATCCACTGACTTTCTCAACTTTCCTAATACTCGCGGGCAATAATGCAATAGTTTCCCCTAATTTTGTGTGACCGTGTAACTTAAGGTTTAGAAACAAAAATGGCACCATGTGGCAATGTAACCTCTTCCTCAAAGAAAGCAGATCCACTGACTTTCTCAACTTTCCTAATACTCGCGTGCAATAATGGAATAGTTTCCCCTCATTTTGTGTGACCGTGTAACTTAATGTTTAGAAACAAAAATGGCACCATGTGGCAATGTAACCTCTAAAACTAAGACGATATTCATATAGCTTTTCAGAAGTCGTAAGCCAATTAACTATCTTCTGAAGTCGGGACAAAATTGATATTTATCTATTTGGAATTATTGTAACTATGATATTTTTTTAATATATTTATTGTCGTTGCAATTTCATTGTTTAGAGTTTCAATTACTATTGGAGTAGCAAGTCATGTGTATATATTTTCAAAATGCGTTAAATATGTTTAAAGTGTTAAATCTATTTAAATTTGTGAAGACAAATGTGTTTTTTGGGACAAAGAATTTAAACCCATAGATTCCTGCTTAAAAATCAGTTAACATACGCTCTAGTCACTTGAGTCTTTGCTAATTGTAAAAAAAAAACTCGGAAAAATGAAAATTATCTTGACTAAGTTAATTCTTTCAAAATCTTCGGTTGATAAGTTAATCGGAGCTATTGAGCCAAGGGTGTAATTATATTCTGTTGCAAATATTTCGTGGTGGTGTTTGCTTATGTGTTTCTAAACACATAGAAACACATTCTTATTATTTCACCGCTGAGAATTTTTTCATTGCTACTACTGTGCATATAATACTCGTGTTAACTGTAAAGCTTGAAGGTCTGAAGGCAGATTTTATGTATGTTTTGTAGATTACACGATTTATTATAATATCGTAGAATTTTTTTATGGATTACATCCTTCTATTTACCTTGGGTATTTTCTTTGCGTTTCAGTTTGAATTTCTGTATTTACTTCATTAAGAAATTAGCCTTTTATTAACTTTTCAACTTTTATAAAATTTTACAAGGTGTGATTATAAAATGTGGCAGCTAATTTTCATTGTTGGAAGAAATATAAGCTGTACTAGTTTTGAACAATTTTTGGAGAGCTTTTAATTGGAGCTCTCAATTGCAAAAAGGTAATTTAGTACAATTTTGAACATTTGTCCATCTTTTGTCCGTGAGGCCAGGTTTTAGAATACTGATGTTGCTGGGTATTTGGTTTGGAGCGGGGGTCAGTGGTGGGATTCTGTATGCTTAGCCAGAGTCAACTCAGATCTAAATGAGCAGCTGGAGATATCTGGGGAAGGCAAATAGGAAGGGTGTGTGAAAACAAAGATAGCTGGCCCCAAGACCTCCATTGCTCTTCCTTTTTGAACGGCCATGAAACGGAGATCAGCACCACCAGTAGAAGCTGTAAAGTCTGATGCTGAACTCTTTACCTTTACCTTTGGCTTTCGTTCCGATGCCATTAAAGAAAAAACAATGGTATAGTGGACATAAACATTGTTTTTTCTGAGAATTGTAATGAAGGGATGAGACCTCAGAAAATTGCAAAACAGGTGTAGGGTAGTCAAAGAAGTGCAATGTAGGCTGCAAGACCAGGAAATCCAGACATGGAACAATATACACATATCAGATTCCATCAAGGTTTGTTGCACCAGATATGGTGCAAGAAAACTTATTTTAACTTAAATTCTAGAGTTTAATTTGAATTAAAATTAAAATTCCTTATTTTGTCGGACTGTTTCAATTTTCAGGCAGTTTAAGGTCTTACTGTCGATCATTTGTGTTAAAAGAATGTTTGGGAGATGTTAAAATTGATGTCTCTTCCTAATTTAGCCTGATGTTTGTTCATGATGCTAAGGCTGAAAAGGAATTGCGGACCACAAGAACTCTTGCATAGAAGGAACTACGAAAAGAACTGATACTGATACCAATTTGGTTTTGAAAACTAAAAAAAAAGTAAGCAAATTCTAAAAACAGAACAAACGCCGATCAATTGACGATGCACCGCCGATCAGTTTTCAGGGGCGTGCCGCTCCTGATTTTAACTGCGCATGCCGGCGCCAGATTTTGTTTTGGCGTGGCATTTAGGACTAATTACGTGCACTGGAATTCATATTTGTTATTAAATATTTAATTTTTCATGAAGATTTATAGAGGTTTGTATTAGAGATGTCATCTTCGGTTATATGCCTAATTTTACAGATTGTTGGGGTTTGTAAAACTGCTAGATATCCCTTTTGCTATTTTTCCTTTTAAATGCTCCCGATATCCTACAGGAAGAAGCTGCAAAATTTGGGCTTGACGTGAATGTTTGAATTGTTTGATAGAGATTTCGCAATGGCAGGAGTCATTGCTGAGGCCATCCCACTCTTGAGGGTTATTTTGCTTTAGAAATGGTATCTGCCTCAAGAATTGGCTAAACTTGTTGGCATTAGACTTTTGCATAATTAACTTCAATTGTATACATATAACTTAAATTTATTCTTTATGAGGGTTAAGTCCCAGGAATTTCCAAAAATATTGGGAAAATCCCCATTATTACCCAAGTAGTAGGATATTCTGCCAAGTTCGTGCAGATGCTTTATCATTTTTTAATACACAGGAAAAGAGGCTCAAGAATTTTAAAAACATATGGAAAAGAGTTATATTCCCTCACCTCCTGTAAATAACGTCGCGGATAAGATCAATGGCAATTTTCATGAAAAAAATCAATGGCAATGTTCATAGCGAGCATGGTTCTACCACCAATACATAGCCTCTTTTCTTTTTGAACTATTAACAATTAGACTTTCAGGGAACATCAAGCTTTCTAGAAAATGACCATATCTCAAAACCTCACTGATCAACCTCTCATCTTTGAACGCTATGTCAGAAATATTTATTTTCTTGGATGAGTGATGTCGGGACACAAAAGCGGAACTTATTGAAGAAAAAAATTAAACCTCTCTAGGTCGTAAAATCGCGACTGAGAACGTATGACACGTTTTCCTGCAAATATGACCCTACAAACAATCAGATAAGGCTTCACAATTCCGTAAGCTTTTATGTTGCCTCTCCACCCCTTGGTAAAGAAGAGGAGTTTATGTTGATGAAGTAAAATGCTGCTGATGAGGTAAGACACTATGTTTTCAAAGGCTGTCAGTCCTTTGAAAAAAAAGACAACTTGCATCACGATTGTTTTTATTTTGTATTTAGTTAGTCTGCTCTTATTTTTCTTTCATTTGCTTATATGGTGCTTTTCCTCCCTTAGTGAGTATGAAATGAACTTTTATCATTGTCAGATTATAATCTATTCAGAGCCTTCATTAAGATAAGACGGGATTCAACTTGTGAATCCAGTGTGAATGCCAACAAACAACTGATGAACGTGTTTGTGGAATCCGGGAAAAAAACATAAACAAATTGGATAAAAATAAAATAATTTAGGGATCAGGAGAGGATAACTCCCTCTCCTCCTTTCGATATACCGCACTAGGCCAAAGGACTTCATCACATAATTAGGGTTTCAACATAAACTGTTTCGACCCTTCAAAAACTGTATTATGGAAACTTTAAATGGACCTCATCAAGATGAGTGGAAACAGTGAATTTGTAAAAAATGTATTCATTAAAGTAAGTAGATACGGTTATATCTTCTTATTTTCTTACTAATACTCTTGAAAACCTGAAGACTTTTTAAATAAGGTTTTTAGGTTTTTTAAAATATTTGTCAACTAAGCATTTTGTGTACATCATACAATACAAGCCAAAATGCGGCATTAAATATGATTAATAATTTTAAATTTTGCCATTTAATGCTCTTTCTATGGTGCTATGCCGTTACTTTGTATATTTTCATGTTAAATTATGAAACATACTTTGTCTCTTAAGGTAAGAACTATGTTGGTATTATTGTCCATTAGAAAGGATAGGCTACGTAATATGTAAGGCCGAAAAATATCTTATGTAGACATTTATTAAGAAAATTAACTAAGAAAAACGAAAATATAATCCATTCATAGGAAAAAGCGAAACCAGAAATAAAACGAACAGATGTTGTTTACGCTAGATAATTTCGGAGACCACACTGCCTTTCCATGACGATAAATAAAAGTACAAATAGGGATAAAATCCTTTTAATAGACAGTGATGATCATAACAGTGATAGAAATTCACAAAAATACCAGATATTTCGGTCACATATACAGTGACCGTCATCAGTAGTAAAACTAAACTGCTTTAGTTTTACTACTGATTACGGTCACTGTATATGTGACCGAAATATCTGGTATTTTTGTGAATTTCTATCACTGTTATCATCATCACTGTCTATTAAAAGGATTTTATCCCTATTTGAACTTTTACTTATTGTTTACGCTAGAATTTGAAAGGACCCATTCTTTACGCTAGAATTGGAATTTTGGTTCAGCTATTTAAGAACAAATGCTCGGACTTCGAATTCCTTTACTTTCTTCCATTGCTTGCAAACCAATGACAAATCAGCCGGATGATCAAAGGAATCAACTAGGCAATCGCTTTAGTGTGAGTGATTAATTTCTCTGGGTTGGAATCGCATTAAGAGTTGTTAAAACCCCAGTTCTGATACTGCTTATGCCAGGATAATCACGTTGGTTGTTGGTTTTCTGTTTGGTCGTAGAGCGAACTGTGCTTGGAAGATAGATATTCATTGTCTCTAACATGCATAAACGTTTTAGCAATATCAAAAAACAATTTTGTGTACCCCTGTTATTGTTTTTTTTTTTTTTTTATTATTTTTTTTTTTATTTAAATTAAACCCACCTGCTCTCCTCTCAGTGACGAAAAATTTTAACATCTAACTTTAACTTTAGACGTCACCTACTCTTTTTATTAATTAGTAGCCGAACTGGACACACTTATATTACCAAAAACCATCCAATAAAAAAAAATTGCCATTCCCGTGGAAAAGGGCGTCCTCCCCCAACAGGAAGCCCTTCATACGGTGGCTATTTCTTACCATACCTCTAAATTCTTCCGGATGGTGACCCTACGTGTCTCCTATAAAAACAAGTAATAATAATAAAAAAATTCAAAATAAACTAATTAATATAAAAATAATAAAACAAATAAACCAAATTAACTATCAGTATAACTTTCTTTTACAAAAAACTACACCAACATATTTACAAATTACAAAGACCTCAAAGAAAGTTATAATGATACCACATTTCAATTTTATCTTTTCATTTTTCTCTTTTAACTATACTTCGGCTACTATTTAACTCCGCAAATAAAACAAAAGCAAAATTACAAAAACTGGCAACGCTGTTTTACCCATTGCTACTAACACTGAGACACACACTCACAATATATCTCCTCAAACATAACTTATATCTTTCCAATAAACTCTTCAACCAACAACTCCATCCACTTAATATCCACTCGTTCTTTCCACCTTTCAGTTTCACTTAAACGCGCTATCATTCTCCTACAATCATAACCAAACCTTCTTAACTCAATCCCTTTTCTCTTCTTCCTTCTTTTCCGTACATATTCACATAGTTTCGTCACAATCAACACCACAGATCCCTCTCTCCTCTCATTTCCAGGAATTTCTACATTCAATTTAATCAAACCTATCTTATCTTCCTCCTTATTCTAAATTACTCCACGATCTCTTCAGGTATTAAAACACTTATCTACAATTGCTTCATTTTACCTAAAACTGCAAAATTTGTGCTTCAGGCCATTTATCACTATTTCGTCGCAAAGATCGCACTTTGGACCTTCATCTAGGGTAAAGCGGCTTACCCGATCTTGAAGCGGCAGTATCTCACGAATAAACAGAAACATAAATTCCTTTATAAACTGACTATACGGTACACTATGCATTTTCTCAAACAATAGCTCAAAATTCACAAACTTCTTCTTCCGTTTTCTCTAAATATCCATCCACTATCTTTTTCCTTTCGGCATTTTTGACCTGATCACTCAGCAAGCCTTGGTTTTTCATTTCTCGAACACACCATATTACTTCATGGAGTTTCTCTGGCACGTCCCTGATAATTTTTTGTTTTGCTAGTTCATCCTCCTCAGTATTTATCACTGGTAAGGCCCATCCTCTTATTATTTTACCGTCGATCCATTTACTACAGATCATCTCACAGACGTTTCTAATTCTCAGAGACTTACACATCTTTCGGAAATTTATAACACCAAGACCCCCCTCTTCTCGGAGCACATACAACATTTTCATACTTAGCTTTTCAAGCTTTCCCCTCCAAACGAAACTCCAAATGCTCCTTTCTATCTTTTTAGCATACTTTTCTTCAAGATTAAAAGCCGGTGCCAGATAAAACAGCAGTTGGAGAGCATACGTGTTTACCTACACTACTCTCTCAAATATTGACACGAAATGTGTTCTTTGATGGGCTACCAGCAACCCCTCAAACTTTTGCAGACGCTCTTCCCATAAATTTTCCACATTCACCGTTCTTTCAAAAAGTCCACCCAATACTTTCACTGACTGAGCCTCCTCTACCCAGATACTATCATCTAACCGTGCGCACTCACCTATGTTTAGTAACTGGCTCTTTTTTCTGTCTATTTTTACCAAGAGATGTTCCTCATACCCCATTAGTCCTCTCACCACTTCCAAACCAAACTGGCAAAACCAAGAGTTCATCTGAGTATAAACTTGATACAAAATATCTATTTTGATATGTTTTATTTTATTTTCTTGTATTTCAACCAATGTTTTCTTTGAGAAACTTATCAGGCATAATGCATAGATCCGTTGTATAAGTTAAACAAAAAGGGTAAAACCGAAAACGTCAGATTGAATAGAATCGGGTATGCTCATTGGATAATTTCAAATGGGGTGATTGGCCTCTCCTGCACCACCAACAAGTAAATTCATGGGTAAAAATTGTCAAGAGTTAAGAGGGGATATTTTATATATTACCAGAATTATAATTGGATATATAATCCATGGCCTCGACTGTGTCCGTTGATTTTGAATTAAAATCAAGTATTTTGCAGTAGGAATCAAGTCATGGCTAATTGTAGAAAAGGCCAAGACATATAGTAAGAGTAATTGAGTGGTAAATCTGGGGTAAGCCCTTTTTAGGATTATATAAATATGATGTCATTTCATTTATAGATAGACGAGTCTATCTATCATCCATCCAGTTGCCATTCCTAGGGCAGAACTAAGGTAGATAGCCAAACTATTAAGGGATCAAAAATTGGGTTGACACGTGACTGACAATGTCCACTGGACTTGTATATAAAATCTGGGACTGAATTTGCTTGGACTCATAGGCGGCGAACAAGGGAAACTAAGCCTAATAGGCTTGTCCGCATGTAGTCTAATGGTGGAATACCGCGCAATGAATTGACACATGACCAACAAGTCCCCTTAACTTGAAGGCGAACGGTAAAATCTATAGTTTTTCAAGTGTTTAGTTAAATGGCACGGATAAACGGCGGGAGTAACTCAGCACCTATTTTTAAGAACTCTAATACTAGTATTCTACAACACAGCACCTAGTATTAGGAACTCATCCATAGGGAGCAACTATTGGCTGAAAATCCCCATCCCTCCAAGATCAAAATTATTGAATATCCTAAAATGACTAACACAAAATCTATACTCAAACTCTACAAGAGCTGTTAGCAGAAGTTTCAAGGTCTGGTTGGAACCGGAAAAGGAGAACAACAATAGGTCGAACTGCCTCATAAATACAAAAAAGGATCTCATAAATCAGAATATCTAGCAAAAAATACCAGAACTGTAAATTTCCGTTATATTGAGCTCTTTTTCAATATTTTACGGTAACTATCTGTTGATTTATTGTTTTCTTCCTTCGTTTCTTATTTGTTACCTACTTGTCCCATGCCTAATAGAATTTCGCCTAGTTCTGCTTCTCTCATTGCTAATATTTTCACACCTTTATCAGTCGATGCAAGTTTTGCAGTTTTGAGTAATATAGGCTATTGGATCATTTTCTGCTTGTTTCTGATTTATTTTTTACTTATAAGAGACTGCATACAAGTAAGGACTGTTAAGTAAAGTTAATTAATAAAATAAAATTCAAGCATCCGAGTCAAAGTCTTGGTCCGGAGGATTGGCAGGAGGATGCAGACGCGTCACAAGATATTTTGACGCCTCCCGAAGGGAATATTCAAAATGCAAATGCCGCCTCCTCCCCATTCCCGGAATTTTCAATTCAATCCCCCAAGAAGGTCCCAAGAAACTACTGGTAGGCTGTTTAATAACAGGGGTACACTAGTGGAAGGCTGAAGCTTGAAAAGGCAGTGCGACAAGGGGATCCGAGTGCCCCTTATTTGTTCGAACTTTATATAAACCCCCTTTTTAAGTATGTTGAACGGCGGATACAGGGGATTGCCAATACGACGAATATCTCCTTGAAATCACTGATTTTTGTAGACGATGGGGCCTTCCTTCCTGGGAGTGTGGCTGATTTGATGGAAGTGGTGAGAGGACTAATGGGGTATGAGGAACATCTCTTGGTAAAAATAGACAGAAAAAAGAGCCAGTTACTAAACATAGGTGAGTGCGCACGGTTAGATGATAGTATCTGGGTAGAGGAGGCTCAGTCAGTGAAAGTATTGGGTGCACTTTTTGAAAGAACGGTGAATGTGGAAAATTTATGGGAAGAGCGTCTGCAAAAGTTTGAGGGGTTGCTGGTAGCCCATCAAAGAACACATTTCGTGTCAATATTTGAGAGAGTAGTGTAGGTAAACACGTATGCTCTCCAACTGCTATTTTATCTGGCACCGGCTTTTAATCTTGAAGAAAAGTATGCTAAAAAGGTAGAAAGGAGCATTTGGCGTTTCGTTTGGAGGGGAAAGCTTGAAAAGCTAAGTATGAAAATGTTTTATGTGCTCCAAGAAGAGGGGGGTCTTGGTGTTATAAGTTTCCGAAAGGTGTGTAAGTCTCTGAGAATTAGAAACGTCTGTGAGATGATCTGTAGTAAATGGATTGACGGTAAAATAATAAGAGGATGGGCCTTACCAGTGATAAATACTGAGAAGGATGAACTAGCAAAACAAAAAATTATCAGGGACGTGCCAGAGAAACTCCATGAAGTAATATGGTGTGTTCGAGAAATGAAAAACCAAGGCTTGCTGAGTGATCAGGTCAAAAATGCCGAAAGGAAAAAGATAGTGGATGGATATTTAGAGAAAACGGAAGAAGAAGTTTGTGAATTTTGAGCTATTGTTTGAGAAAATGCATAGTGTACCGTATAGTCAGTTTATAAAGGAATTTATGTTTCTGTTTATTCATGAGATACTGCCGCTTCAAGATCGGGTCAGCCGCTTTACCCAAGATGAAGGTCCAAAGTGCAAGCTTTGCGACGAATTAGTGATAAATGGCCTGAAGCACGAATTTTTCAATTGTAAATATAATGAAGGAATTGTAGATAAGTGTTTTAGTGTCTTAAGAGATTGTGGAGTAATTTGGAATACGGAGGAAGATAAGATAAGGTTGATTAAATTGAATGTAGAAATTCCTGGAAATGAGAGGAGAGAGGGATCTGTGGTGTTGATTGTGATGAAACTATGTGAAAATGTATGGAAAAGAAGGAATAAGAGAAAAGGGATTGAGTTAAGAAGGTTTGGTTATGATTGTAGGAGAATGATAGCGCGTTTAAGTGAAACTGAAATGTGGAAAGAACGAGTGGATACTAAGTAGATGGAGTTGTTGGTTGAAGAGTTTATTGGAAAGATGTAGGTTATGTTTGAGGAGATATGTTGTGAGTGTGTGTCTCAGTGTAAGTAGCAAAGGGTAGAACAGCGTTGCCAGTTTTGTAATTTTGCTTTTGTTTTGTTTGTGGAGTTAAATAGTAGCCGAAGTATAGTTAAAAGGGAAAAATGAAGAGATAAAGTTGAAAAGTGGTATCATTATAACTTTCTTTGAGGTCTTTGTAATTTGTAAATATGTTGGTGTATTTTTTTGTAAAAGAAAGTTATACTGACAGATAATTTGGTTTATTTGTTTTATTATTTTTATATTAATTAGTTTATTTTGAATTTTTTTTATTATTACTTGTTTTTATAGGAGACACGTAGGGTCACCATCCGGAAGAGTTTAGAGGTATGGTAAGAAATAGCCACCGTATGAAGGGCTTCCTGTTGGGGGAGGACGCCCTTTTCCACGGGAATGGCAATTTTTTTTTATTGGATGGTTTTTGGTAGTATAAGTGTGTCCAGATTGTCACGCAGTGACCCAAACTTTTGTCAGGCTAATCTTTGTAATAGTGTTTTTAGCATGGGAAAACTAAGTTTTGTGTGTCAAATGACAATGTCTTAATATTGGTGCACTCAGAGTAAGCCCATTTTCACTGAAAAGACAACATCCCTACTGATGAGGATGTATTACTCAAATCTATCACCGGAGAACAAGAAAAACGACTAAGTGGAAAGATATATTTTATAGTATCTAGCAGTCCACATGTCAGGGGATTACGAATGATCAAAGGGAACGGAGCAAAAGTTCTAAGAAGGGATATTGGCTGTGTTTAAAGACATCTAAGGTTTTTATCCAAAAAGCCTCAAAGCTTTCTATAAGGAAGGTGAAAATGGATTTTTCACTATAGGAATTTGATTTGTAACTTGTTGAAGTTTGGGAATAGTTACCAGTGAAGCATTTAGGAGCTATTAGTTTTTATCGTATCAAGTAGATTTTACATGAATTTTAACAAATCCATAACCTGCATCATATTTCCATAGATCAGAAATAAACTGTACTCTCTGTTGTGTAGGACTGTTTGGATTTTTCTATGAAAAATTACAATAGAGGGTATAAAATTTTTTCAACCGAGGGAAATTCAATGGAAAGAGTTCAGTTTATATTGTTCTATTGAAATCTGTTCAATTCAGGAAAATTAATCTCGAAGTATAAGCACAAAAAGTTTCTGTTTTATTTTCAACCGGGAATTATCCTTCGCCATATTATGATAAAGTGTTAATTCTGCTTCTGACTGGATTCTATTAGCTAAATTTGATACTGCTTTTCAAGTAAAAAAAAGTTTCTTCTTTTTATTAATTACCCTGAGTTTGACCAAAATCATCCCATAAATGATCTAGGAAAAGACTCATAAGATTAGACTAGTCACTTAAAGTGTTCCCAGTATACATAAAACAGACCAGTCCCTGTATACTGGTATACTTTCTATTAAATAAATAGATTGGTTAAAAATAAAATCCCTGCTATGTCCCTTCCTTCATGTCGTTTTTCTTGACGGGAATAATTTTTATGACAATAAATAAACTGATATTTAAATAGTTTCAAAGTTTCAAGTTTAAATAGTTTCAAAGATTTTAAAACTTAAAGACCTTCCTCCAGGGACTTGGGGGGGGGGGGGTCATGCTATTTCCAAAGGCATAGTTTTTGGGCTTTTCAACTATGCTGAACAAACTGGCTGTCTAAAAATTCTTGGAGGTAGGCTGTCAAAAATTCCTGAAAATTCCTGATTTTATCAGAAATCAGGAATGATTTTATTACAATATTTCCTAATAGTCTAGACCTAATAGTCTGGTCAGATAGTTTCAAAGAAATAACGGAAATTATATTTCAAAAGTTATTTTTGTCAGTTGGAATCCCAAATAATTTTCTCATTTAAAACATTTCTTGTCAGTTAGTCATGTACTGAATAAACCGAATTTTTCAGTATTACTTAAGAGGTTGCCAACTGCTTCTGGCTAGACTCTATTAACTAAATTTGAGACAGCTTTTTGAGTAAAATAAAGCTAAAGATGGGCACATCACAAGGGTTTTTCTTGTGTTTAGACTTGTTATAACGTTTCTTCTTTTTTTAGTTACCATTAGTGATTAACCAAACTGATTCCATAAATGGTCTAGGACGAGACTCTTAAGACTGATCTAGTAACTTAAGAACATGAAGAAATGTAAAAAATATAACTAGTAGGATGAAAACTTTTTGCTTTCGAGATATGTTCAGGAATTGAGTTTTAATTATCAAACAGTTAGTGGCAACGAACTGTAGCTGTAATTAAGAAGCGAAACGGCTCGATAGTAACCGAAACTAAAAAAAACGGAATTTTGATACTAATAGATATATCAAAGGAATTGGCTATTATGCTGATTTCCAATATATAAGTTTCATTAAATTTAGTGTTGCCCATCAAAGGCTAGGAACCTGAAAAAATTTGCATAATTTTCGAAAAAAGGGAAACCCCCTAAGAGTCAAAAAATCGTAACGAAAATCACACCATCAGATTAGGAGTATCAGAGAACCGTACTGTGGAGGTTTCAAGCTCCTATCTGCAAAAATGTGGAATTTCATATTTTTGCCAAAAAAAAATTACATCTTTATTTGTTTATTTTTTTGGCCAGGGATGATTGTATCAACCCACGGTCCTAAGATATCGGAAGAAGGCTCATTCGAACGGAAATTAAAAGTTCTACTGCTCCTTTTAAGTGACCAAAAAGATTGAAGGACAACTAGGCCCCTCCGACGCCTCTTTTTTCCCAAATTCTTCGATCATAATTTTTAGACAGCCAGTTTGTTCAGCATAGTTGAAAAGCCCAAAAACTATGCCTTTGGGAATAGCAAGACCCCCCTCCCCCAAGTCCCTGGAGGAAGGTCTTAAGTTTTACATTCTGTCCATTGTTTACGTATAGTATTTGTTATTGGGAAGTATGCATACTTTTTTCGGAGAGGGGGGGGTACGAATTTTCCGCTGGAAGGATTTTCCACGGAGAGGGAAGTTTCCAGGGGGTGAACTTTTCAGAGAAAATTTTACACTGGGGGAATTTGACAAAATTTCTATACGAAACTGTTTTTATATCTCTTTCTTTCTCTTGCATTCCCATTTTACGCTGATGTTAAGGGTAATTGTCCGGGGTATATATTCAGCGGGGTTGAATCATTTAGAGGATATTTCTGCGGGGAGGGGGATTTTTCTTTGAGGTGGAGCCGGATTACCTGGCATATTGAAAAAACGATCAGAAATTAAATAAGAAAAAACAACTTTTTTCAACTGAAAGTATGGAGCAACATTAAAACTTGAAATAAACGGAAACTATTACGTATATGAGGGAGTTTTCCCCTCTTCAACACGTTGCTCTGTTTGCTACAGTTTGAATATTGTCCCAATTATTTAAGAACGACTCCTGAAACACAAGGGTTGTTAAAAGAGAACAATAAGAAGCTTTTTGAAAAGAACTAAAAAACTTTAGTGTCAAGAGTGAGGTGCTGAGGAGGGGGCAACCCCCTAATATACGTAATAGTATCTGTTAGTCTTTAGTTTTAATGTTGCTAATGACTTTCAGCTGAAAAAAAACTTGTCTTTTTCATAGGCAGCGCAATAGCGCTGCTTATGTAAAGAACGATGTTTGCACAGTGTATTATTTATTTAATTTTTGGTTTGTTTCTTATAGACCAGGGTATCGAAGCAGGGTATGAAGCACTTGGTATCGAAGCAGTTGTCGTAGAAACTTCAAAAAGAGCTCATTCGATTGGAAATTGGAAGGGCTTGTGCCCTTTTTAATTGCCGAAAGTTACTGGAAGGCCAATAACACCCCTTCCGCGCCCACCATTTCTCCAAACACATCCAATAGAAATTTTGAGATAGCCATTTTGTTCAACGTAGTTGAAAGATCTGGAAATTATGTCTTTGAGGAGGACACTCCCCCCATATCCCTCAGGGCAAGGGATGGCCTTCAAAAAGGGCTCATTCGATTGTAAATTCAAAGGGCTAGTGCCCTTTTTAATAGTTGAAAGTGATTGGAGAGTAACTAACCCCCCTCTCACGCCCATCATTTTCCCGAACACATCCAATCAAAGTTTTGAGATAGACATTTTGTTCAATGTAGTTAAAAGTTCCTGAAATTAGGTCTTTGAGGATGACCAACCCCCGACAGCCCTCGGGGAAAGGGTTGTAAGTTATACCCTGAGGGCAAATAAAATTTCTATAGAAAGCGTAAAAACTTCAAAGAGGACTCATTTGATTGGAAATTGAAGGGGTAGTGCCCTTTTTAATAGTCGAAAGTGATTAGAGGGCTACTAAATCCCCTCTCACACCCACAGTTTCCTCATAGCCTGAAGGATAAGTGTCGTAAGTTATGCCCTTAGAGCATATAAGTTTTTCATAGAAAGGTTTGTCGTAGAAGCTTCAAAAAGGATTCATTCCATTGGAAATGGAAAGCGCTAGGTACTCTTTATAATAGTTGAAAGTGATTGGAGGGCAAATAACTCCCCTCTCGCGCCCACCATTTCCCCGAACACATGCAATCAAATTTTTAGATATATATTTTGTGTCTTTATCTTTGAGCATGATAAACCCCTCAGAGCCTTCAGGGCAAGGGTTGTAAGTTATACCCTGGGGGCATATAAGGCTTTTATAGAAAGCGTTGCCGAAAAAACTTAAAAAGGGGCTCATTTGATTGGAAATTGAAAGGGTTAGTGCCCTTTTTATTAGTTGAAAGTGATTGGAGGGCTACAAACCCACCTCTCACGCCCCCAATTTCCCCAAACACATCCAATCAAGATTTTGACATAGCCATTTTGTTAAAAGCAGTTGAAAGTTCTGGAAATTAGGTCTTTGAGGAAAACAACCCCCCCGCCACAGCTCTGACGGTAAGGGTTGCAAGTTATGCCCAGGGGGCAAATAAGGTTGTTATAGAAAGGGTTGTCGTAGAAACCTCAAAACGGGCTCATTCGATTGGAAATTGAAAGGGCTATTGTCGTTTTAATAGTAGAAAGTGACTGGAGGGCAACTAACCCACCTATCACGCCCACCATTTCCCAAAAAACATCCAATCAAAATTTTTAGATGACCATTTTGTTCAACGTAGTTTAAAGTTCTGGTGATTCGGTATTTGAGGATGACAAACTTCCCCCCTCCCTCTCCCCCCCCCCCACAACCCTCAGGGCAAGGGCTGTAAGTTATACCCTGGGGGCATATAAGTTTTTTATAGAAAGTATTGTTGTAGAAACTTCAAACAGTGCTCATTCGATTGGAAATTGAGAGGGCTAGTGCCCATTTTAATAGTCGAAAGTGATTGGAGGAAGCTAACCCCTCTCTCACACCACTCATTTCTCCAAACAGGGGAATTTCGCCAAGGGCTATAAGTTATACCCTGGGGGCATATGAAGTTTTTATAGAAAGGATTGTCGTAAAAACTTCAAATAGGGCTCATTTGATCGGGAAATTGAAAGGGATATTGCCATTTTTAATAGTAGAAAGTGATTGGAGGGTAACTAGCCCCCCTCTCAAGCCCACCATTTCCCCACGCACATCCAATCAAACTTTTTAGATAGGGATTCTGTTTAATGTAGTTTAAAGTCCTGGTAATTAGGTACTTGAGGGTGACAACCCCCCCCACAACCCTTAGGGCAAGAGCTGTAAGTCATGCCCTGGGGGTATATAAGGTTCTTATTGAAAATATTGTTGTAGAAACTTCAAACAGTGCTCATTCGATTGGAAATTGAAAGGCTAGTGCCCTTTTTAATAGTAGAAAGTGATTGAAGGGCAGCTAACCCCCCTCTCACGCCACTCATTTCTCCAAACAGGGGAATTTCTCCAAGGGCTATAAGTTATGCCCTGGGGGCATATGAAGTTTTTGTAGAAAGGATTGTCGTAGTAACTTCAAAAAGGGCTCATTTGATTGGAAATTGAAAGGGCTACTGCCATTTTTAGTAGTAGAAAGTGATTGGAGGTCAACTAACCCCCCTCTCAAGCCCACCATTTCCCCAAGCACATCCAATCAAACTTTTTAGATAGCGATTTTGTTTAATGTAGTTTAAAGTCCTGGTAATTAGGTACTTGAGGGTGACAACCCCCCCCACAACCCTTAGAGTAAGGGCTGTAAAATGCCCTGGGGGTATATAAGGTTCTTATAGAAAATATTGTTGTAGAAACTTCAAACAGTGCTCATTTGATTGGAAATTTAAAGGGCTAGTGCCCTTTTTAATAGTCCAAAGTGACTGGAGGGCAACAAACCACCCTCTCACGTAATTCATTTTCCCAAAAAAATCCAATCAAAATTTTGAGATATCCTTTTTGTTCAATCTAGTTGAAAGTTCTGGAAATTAGGTCTTTGAGGTTGACCCCCCCACCCCCGCAGCCATCAGGGCAAGAGTTATAAGTTATTCCCTGGGGGCATATAAGGTATTTATAAAAAGTGTTGTCGTAGAAACTTCAAAAAGGGTTAATTCGATTGGAAATTGAAAACCCCAGTGCCCCTTTTAATAGTAGAAAGTGATTGAAGAACGACTAATCCCCTCTCACGCCCGTTATTTCCCCAAACACATCCAATCAAAATTTTGAGATAGCAATTTTTTTCATCGTAGTTGAAAGTTTTGGGAATTAGGTCTTTAAGGATGACCCCCCCCCCCTCCACAGCCCTCAGCGTAAGGGGTGTAAGTTATTCCTTGGGGGTATATAAGGTTTTTATAGAAAGTGTTGTTGCAAACACTTCAAAAATAGCTTATTCGGTTGGAAATTGAAAGACCTATTGCCCTTTTTAATAGTAAAAATGATTGAAGGGCAACTTCTTCCTCCCCCCCCCTCTTCTCACCCCCACCATTTCCCCAAACATATTCAATCAAAATTCTGAGACAGCCATTTTGTTCAACGTAGTTTAAATTTCTGGAATTTTAGTCTTTGGGAATGAACCCCCACCCCCACAACCCTCTGGGAAAGGGTTGTAAGTTATGCCTTTGGGGCATATAAGGTTTTTATGGAAAGTATTGTCGTAAAAACTTCAAAAAGGGCTCATTCAATTTGAAATTGAAAGGGCTAGTGCCCTTTGAAATAGTCAAAAATGATTGGAGGGCAAACAAACCTCCTCTTACGCCCAGCATTTCCCCGAATACATTGAATCAAAATTGAGATAGCCATTTTGTTCAACGTTGTTGAAATTTCCGCTTATGCCTTTGAAGATAACAAACCCCTCACAGCCCCCAGGGCAAAGGTTGTAAGTTATAAGGCATATAGAGCATATAAAGTTTCAATAGAAATTGTTGTCGTAGAAACTTGAAAAAGTGCTCATTCAATTGGGAATCGAAGATGCTATTGCCCTTATTAATAGTCAATAGTGATCGGAGGGTGAATGCCCCGCCAAGCCCATCATCTCCACAAACACTTCCGATCAACATTTTGATATAGCCATTATGTTGAACGTAGTTAAGGGGTCTGAAATTGTGTCTTTGAGTATGACCCCCCCCCCACAGCCATCAGGGATAAAAATGTAAGTTATGCCCTGGAGATATATAAGGTTCTTATAGTAAGCGTTGTCGTAAAAACTTCAAAAACGGCTCAATTGATGAGAAATCGGAAGGGCTGTTGCCTTTTTAATGGTTGAAAGTAATCGGAAGCATAATCACCCCCTCCCCCCCCCAAAAAAAAAACCCATCATTTCCCCAAGCATTTCTGATCAACATTTTGATAACACCATTTTGTTCAACGTAGTTGAAAGGTCTGGAAATTATGTCTTTGAGGATGACAACCCTTCCTCCATAGGCTCCAGGACAAGGGTCTTAAGTTATGTCCTTGTGGCATATAAGGTTTTTATAGAAAGTTTTGTCGTAGAAGCTTCAAAAAGAACTCACTCGATCGGAAATTGAGAGGATTAGTGCCTTTTTTATTAGTCAAAAGTGATCAGAGGGCAAATGTCCCCCACGCTCATCATTTAACTCAACACTTCCAATGAAAATTTTGATATAGCCATTTTGTTCAGCGTATTTGAAAGGTCCTGAAATTATATCTTTGAGGAGAAAAAATTCCCCCAGCCCACAGGGCAAGGGTTGTAAGTTATGCCCTGGTGGCATATGTGGTTTTTATAGAAAGCATGTTCATATAAACTTCAGAGGGGGCTCATTGGATTGGTAATCAGACGCTCTAGTGCTCTTTTTAAGAGTCAAAGTGATGGGAGGGCAGCTACCCCTCACCCACACACACACACGTCTTACTGTCCCGAAATGCATCTAATCGAAATTTTGAGATAGCCATTCTATTCAAAATAGCCTAATATCATATAGCAAGACTTTTGGGTTGTAACAAACCCCAGAGATTAGGGGCAAAGGTTTGAAGTTATGCCCAGGCGTTATTTAAGGTTTTCATGGAAGGGATGGTTGTTAATTTTAGAAGCTCAGGCTTTTTCCCTGAAAAAGACTATGTCAATATAAAACGAACCGAGATTAATTAAAAACAGCTTTTTCTACAAAATAGGTCTTTCAAAAAAAGTAAAGAACTCCATTAAACAAAAAATTAACAAAAATAGAATCAAATAATCTACCAAGCATACAACTACCACAAATCAGTATCAATAAATAAATTAAACCCAAATAAAAACAGAAATTAAAATAAATAACAGAGTCAAACTCAAAACGAGCACAAATTTATATGAGTAGGGTTCTAAACCCCTATTCTTTGTAAAAGCTAGAATATAATTTGTACTTTACTGAAAAAATTCGTTTAAATGTTTTCATTTTAATAACTTTAATAAATCAAAATTTATTAAGATTTTAAGGAATAAATATCAGCAAATGTATATTAAACTGACAATGTACATTTTTTTCAATAAATTCATTTGAATTTTTTCATTAAAGTACAAATTGTACTCTGACTTTTAGAAAGCATAGGAGTTTAGAAGCCTACTCATATTAATTTCTGCTCGTTTTGAGTTTGACTCTGTTATTTATATCAATTTCGGTTTGTTCTGGGTTTCATTAATTTATTGATACTGATTTGTGATAGTTGTATGCTTGGTAGATTATTTGATTCTATTTTTGTTTATCTTTTGTTTAATAGAGTTCTTTACTTTTTTAAAAAGGGTTATATTGGGGAAAAAGTTTTATTAATTAATTTATTTAAAAATTCAAGGTTGAAGGACTACTTTAACAGTTAAAAAAATTTGAAGCTAGGATAAAACAGTATCCAGGCAATTACACCATATTTTTTTTTTGGGGGGGGGGGGCTAAGGCAGGGAGAATGGAACCTCTTAGATTTTGGTGGGTTTTTTTGCGCCTTCATTAAAGATACTCGATTTTCAGTGTTTTCATTTGAAAGAATCGAAAAGAACAAAATCACCCCCTCTAAGCAAATTTGATATTTAAAGACATTCAGATGGTATAAGGAAAGGTAATATAAGTTAAGAACATTTCTTCTGCATATTAAATAAAAAAAACAAGGTTTTTCAACTGAGAGTAAGGAGCAACATTAAAAATCGAAATGAACAGAAATTATTCCGTATATGAAGCGATTCACACCCTCCTTGCTCTTCAAACTGAAGTTTTAAGGACTTTTAAAAAAGCTTCCTACTCGTATTGTACGGCCCTTGTGTTTCAGGAGTCGTTCTGAAAAATTGGGGCAAATAGTCAAACTTTAACGTAAAAAGCAAGGTATTGAGGAGGGAGCAACCCCTTCATATGCGAAATAATTTCTGTTCGTATTTAGTTTTAACGCTGCTCCTTACTCTCAGTTACAAAATGTGTTTTTTTTAATCTAGTTTCTGATAATTTTTCAAATATTGCCGGTGAATTTGGTTCACCCTGTACGAAAAATTTACTTGTGTGAAAATTTCCTCCTACGATAAGTACACTCCCTCTTTTAAATTTCTTCCGAACAATTCCATGCCTGCGAAAAATACCCTCCTGTCCCTCCGTAAAAGTTCTTGTTGTTGATTTGGCCTGAAAAATTATCCTTAGCATGCTTTCATTTGAAAAAAAAAGACTTTAAGCTCTAATTGATTTTCTGGAACTGTGTCAAAATTTCCCTGGAAAGATCACCTTCGGATATTTTTCTCAATTACAAAATCTCCCCCCCTCACTGAAAGATTTATGTATTTTTTCGAACAACAAATACTATGCGCAAACAACGGGCTAATTTTAAAACTTAAAGACCTTCCAACTATGCTGAAAAAAATAACTATCTCAAAATTTTAATAAAAATCTCACAATTTTTTGGGGAAAAAGGTACGTTGGAATTTGAGCTAGTTGCCCTCCAATATTTTTGGTCACTTAAAAAGAGTCCTAGAAATTTTATTTTCCGTTCAAATGAGGCCTCTTCCAGTGTTCTAGGACGATTGTCTCGGTGTGATCACCCCTGGAAAAAAAATAAATACTCATCCGTGATCTTTTTTCTGAAAAAAAAATAATTGAAAATTCTGCATTTTTCAGGTGATGAGCTTGAAACTTTTACAGTAGGGTTCTGTGATACGCTTAACCTGGTGGTGTGATTTTAATAAAAATTATTTATCTTTTAAGGAGTGATTCCCCCTTTTTTCGGAAATGGGGAAAATTTTCTTAGTCTCACTAGGCTTAAGGTGACACTAAGCTTAATGAATCTTAAATATTTGGAATCAGCCTAATAAGTTGATCCTTTTGATATATCTATTTTTATCACAATTCTATTCTTTAGAGTTTTGGTTACTATTGAGCTTTGTCGCTCCTTACTTACAGCTCGCCACCACGAACTGTTTGATAATTAAAATTCTATTCCTGAACATATCTCAAAAGCAAGAAGTTTTCTTCTTGCTAGTTATATTTTTTACATTTCTTCGTGTTCAAAAAGCTTCCTATTCGAATTAAACAGCCCTTGTGTTTTAGGAGACGTTCTTAAAAAATTGGGAGACATAGGCAAACTTTAGCGTAAAGAGCAAGGTATTAAGGATGGGGTAACCCCTTCATATACAGAATAATTTCTGTTCATTTTTAGTTTGAAAATTCACCACCCTCAGGAACATAAGCAAATGCCAAGGGAGAGAGAGAGAGTGTGTATAAGGTATCCATAGAGAGTAAACAAGACTTATTGGATTAGTTTCGGAAAGAGTTTTTTTTGGAAACAGGGGACACCGCAAAAAAGTAATTCATATAGTAGTTTGATCCACCTATTACGTACCCAAGGTTATTGAGTGACTTTTGAGCTAACTGCCTGTAAATATATGACAGTTTAATAAAACGTAAAAAAAGCAAGGTAACTTGCGCCCAGTGAAAAACTGTATAAATATTCGGTTTCCTCCATTTTTCACATTTTCTTGTCTCACCAACGTGATCTTTAGCACAGGGTAACAAAAAAAAAAAATTTTGAAAATCGTCCAGGGTTTTCCAGCTGAATTAGACTAATTTTGATGCTCTGAGTCTGAAAATGACCTTGGTTTTTCTCAGTCAGGTCAGAATTTTTACTACAGAAATTAAAAAAAATTCCTTTTTTTGTACAAAAACAAATTTCAGTGGATCATCAGCTGAGAAACACCTTACGATTCTTTCCGTTTTCCTCAAGAAATAACCGTCAGCACATTCAAATTTAATTTTTATTTACTCCATAAAAATTGTAAGCATAATTCATAATAGTAATAAAAGAATGAGCGTTACGTGACATAAAATTTTAGAGTTCCCAGCATAAATCGGTGTTCTTTGATTCCCGTGTGTGAGCAGCTGCTGGGTTGTCTATCTTCAGCGACCAGCAGTAGTCAACCATCATGACTGCATCCCATCTTCCCAGGTACCTCTCCTTCATTTGGCGCATTTCCTGGTGGAACCTTTCTCCCTGCTCGTCGCTCATCACCCCAAGGTTTCAGGAAACCTCTATGTCTGAGAACAGTAGAATCTTTCTACTGATCAAACACCCGAGTTTTAGGAAGGCCTCTATCATGCATCTGACAAGTATGGCATGGTTTACTGCCTTCGTATTCCCCAATAAGTTGTTCACCATCTGTACAACCGATTTCCACCTACCGCACTTTAGCGTTTTCATTGAGTTTTCGAACTTTGTGCCCTATGCTGCCGTATCTGTGGGCCATCTAAAATACCGGCCTTCAGCTTCTCAATGGTCAGTCAAGGAAAGGCTCAGCACAGGTAGATGAAGCACCTGCCATCCTTGTCCAAAGCGCGTATGAACTGATTTATTAATCCAAGCTTCAGATGTAGTTTTGGGAACAATATATTCTCCCAGTCAACAAGAGGTTTGTCTATGATGTTTCTCGCCCCAGTTACTAACTGCTCTGGTGCCAGTCACCCTTTCTTTACATAGTGCTGGGATCTGTCTCGGCTGTTCCACATACATATAAAGCATGGTTACTTCGTGAACCCGTACTGCTGACCCAATAGAAAGTTCATCGTCTTGAAGTCGACACAGATGATCCATTGGTGATGCTCATATTGGATTTTGTCGAGCACGTACTTCCCTGATTCATATTTTTATTTGAGAGTTATGGAGTGCACAATAAGGATTGAGGCGAATTGGTTCCCGTTGTGGAGGAGCACACACTTCAAAGAGCGCTTGTTGCTCTCAATAAAGAGTTGCCAGTCCCATGGATCATATTGAGGAGCGACGAGTTTACCGAGAAGACTGGTGATATCTCGGTAGTACACAAGTTCTTACTCGTGGCAGAAGAACGTCATGTAGTCCTCATACCTTCTACGACAGAAATTGATATATGCGTCTTCACCAAATAGATTTTCTTTTTGAGTCTGGAGGCCAACAGCTCTGAGGAAGTCTTCGACAAGTTGAGATACCGAACCAAATCATTAAGCTCACATTGTGAAAAGGGCTCCAGACTATCTTGTGCCTTATACTCCTCTTCTATAGATCCTCCTTCACTTGCACTGGTGGCCTTGTTGTCACTGTCGGGAAGCTCTGTGAACGCTGGTATAGGAATGTTTTGGAATGAGCAATTGGAAAGTGAGCAGATGGAAGGTCGGAGTACTGGAGGCTGTGTTAATTCTTCCGGGTGATGCGAGTAGTACTGATGTCATAGAAGCTACAACCCGGTGCATGGTCCAATGGCTCCCTTCAAACCATTGGAATCCCAACCTTCAGTGAAGTTTTCGCGCCATTTCTCCGCTGTTGAAGGTATTCCAAACACGTCTTACACATCATGTCCGGTACCCATTACTTATCTTGGTCACCCAGTTTGACTTCCAAGTAAGCATCTTAGGTACGCTTTACAAATCCTATGATGTTTCTCCTGTCCACTGACAGCCTGTAATCTATGCAGATGTAGCAGAAAACATCAGTATCATTCCTGCATGACCGTCGCGCCGAAGCCATATTGATCAAGTGAAAGAAATAGAAAAATGCAGGTTAATGTCAGGCAGTGAAATTTAGAATCAATTTGATTGGCTAAGCATAAAAATTAAATTGCTAATTAAATTACTTAATTGCTAAGCAATTAAATAGCCTTGCAATCCCGCATACACGAATGCAGATACCTTAGAGAAATAAACTAATGTTGTAATTCGATATATTCTACAAGCAAAATATGATTGAACTCGAAACCACTTATATTAGCATATGTATAGCACGTCAGGTAAGCCTATGGCTGTATCTCAAAAAGTTGACTTGATAGAGCAAAATCAATGTGATATTCGGACTCAGAACACCAAAATTAGTCTAAATCAGATGAAAAAAACCCGGCGATTTTTTGGCTGTTACCCAGTGTAATTATTTACGACAAGCTTACAGAGAGCAAGTTACCAAGACTGCTCAAAGTTGTTTTGATATATCTAAAGAAACGTAATAGCCTAATTATTGAAAAAGTTAAAACAAATGTAGTTCACCTCGTTATGTATTGGAGCAGTAGGAAAATTTGTATTCAAGGCAATGTTAAATAAAGTGTATAATTTACTTAGTATTAGTTTGTTTAGGTTTTTCTGTGTATGATTCTTATAAGAGTTTTTCATCGCTTTATATCGTGATTATTTAAATTGTCTAGCTTTACTTTAAAGATTTTAGACGATCAATGGAGATAAAAGCTTAAATTTGATTTTGCTGTTTTCTCGGTAAACTAAATATAGAAACGCATACACTTTTGGCGGGTATAATCCTTAATCAGAAAAATGAATCGAATAAACTAAAAAATCTCAAATATTGTGGCTTGACATTTGTAAACCTTTACCACAATAAGAAAATAATACTGAGTTAAACATGTAAAATACACAGGAAAACATAAGCCAAACAGTCCCAGTATATTATTTGTTACATTATTTTGTCACAAAAAAATACTATATAACAGCTATAGTCATAAGAACTATTATATAACAACTATTATGTCAAGAATAACCTAAACGATTAATAAAAAAATAAATAAAAAATGTATCATAAACATATTTTGTATAAAAAGAAACAATAAAATCCAATTTGAAAACGACAATAGTTGTTTCTGCTATCACACGAAGGATTTATTAAGAATTCTTGCTGAAGAATTATAATAGTCTTATAGGTCATGGTCTATTTATTTTTTTGTTGTTATTTTTTCTCTTTCTTCCTTGTAGTTAGTGCGTTGATTCTGTATAACTTGCTCCTTTTCTATTTGTTGTTGAGCTGGTTTTATTTTACTTTTTTCCATTGGTAAAGATTTTTGATGTAAAGCCGAAATGTCTGGGCTTTTTTATATTCACTATCTTGATTAGATATTTTTCGTTGCCTATATTTTTCACTTTTCTTTCTTTATAAGTGAAAAGCCAGTAAGGTCTAATTTCTTTTTTTCAGAATTTGTCTCTACCCGATACGCCAGCCTTTCAAATCTGCCTTTATAAAATCGAGAAATAATTTGAAAACCTTTAAAGACGTTCATTCAGATAATATCCACACTCCAAATAAACTCCAGCAATTTTATAGAATTATCTGAATTTATTGATAACATGGTTAGTCATTTACTCCAGACTTTTTTTTATTAAATATACCATCTTGTAGAAAAAAAAATGATACAAAAGAAAACAACGCCGTGAAAATTCCTTTTGTCGTATGCTAAGATCCGTGACTAATCTCCTTTTCTACTTATAGGTAACTTCACTTGTCTTGAAGTGGTTTTCGTGCTTAAGAGACGATTGGGCTATTATCTCTTTCATACATATATACCAACCTGCCTCATAGTTATTATGTCAGTAAGTGTTTTATCGCTTTTCTAGGACACAAATTAGGTCACAGAAAAGGCAGGGCAAATGAATTTTGAGCTGATTTTCTTCGTTAAACTTGTAATAAAGGGTTCAAATAGATACAGTGACATCAGTCAATGAATCACTTCTCTGTTTGTCATTAATAAACTGCAAACTACGCTTATAATTATTATGATTCAGGCGCTTCTGAATTACTAGTCTGAGAGTTGAAATTTATAAGTCCTTTTATAGAAATCATATTTCATGATCTTTTTGCATTTTATCTCAAACTTGGGAGCCACCTCGTTCATTATGCTATGAGCACTCAAGTCTTCATTATTTTTTAATCCTTTCCGTACCGACTATAACTCCTTTTTCCCGAACAAATCTTGCTTTACTTCCAAATTGTCAAAACAAAACCGTTCTTTCCTATATCGTTTCCTGCAGTTTTATCACCATTTAACACATTCTCAAAAAACCTCGTTTCTTAAAGCTTGTTTCTTCCCATGAAAAGTTAGAAAACTAAATATAAAAATTTGAGCATGTTCTCGCTGCAAAGTGAAAAAAGAATTCTGCAGATTTTTTTTCTTCAACTTTCATGGCGCCAGATCGCTAAAAATTTAGAACATGGTATGCCACGAGTCAACGATTCTCCTAGGTTTTCTCTGTAGAACTGTGTCTGTTGAACTTCTTTAAAAGGAATCAAAAGAAGGATTTCGGAGATAAAATTCTTAGGTAGAACAGAGCGGACAGTGTTGCAGCGTTTTAAGTCGTCTCTTCCCTATGGCTTTTTCGGCCAAAGTCGCCCGTTGGTTTTTACTATTTTTGGCAACTTCAGCCTTTTTCAGCTGGTGAAGTATCTATTGAATTCTAACAGCCATATAGCAATCTCTATGTTATTTGCGTACGCCTCTACACCTTTTCAAAGAGATTCAGAACTCCCTCACATGGCCTTATACTTCCGGTCCATCCTGTGCTAGTTGGGTTATTGACTTACCAAGGCCAACCAGACAGGTTTCTGGTGGGTATAGTCTGGTTTGGTGGGTATAGTCTGGTTTGGTGGGTATAGTTTGGTTTTGTGGGTATATTCTTGTTCGGTGGGTATAATCTGGTTTGGTGGGTATAGTCTAGTTTGGTGAGTATAGTCTGGTTTGATGGGTATAGTCTGGTTTGATGGGTATAGTCTGGTTCGGTTTTTCAAAGAGAGTGAGTATTACACTTTACTTTTTTTTTGTTTTTGTTTGATTTTGTTTTTTTTTAAATTGAAAACTAGAGATTGTCAAATTGAGTATTTAGGAATTGTTTTGATTGACATTTTTGCCCAAAGGGATAAGGAATTCGCAAATTGGAAACTATGAACGATATTAATTAATGTTTTGAATAATAGGAGTGTGAATGATTCTAATTAATGATTGGATTGTATGAAGGTGGAGAAAAAAAAAGGATTAAACTGATTAGCAGTTAAGGTAACCCCGAAGGGGTTGTTAACTCAGGTAATTTGTTATAAATTTGAAACAACATCAGTCTATGAGTAGAATGGGGGGTACCAGCCCCACGAGAACAATACCCCTTCGAATCCCGATCCGGACACTTTTTTTAAAAACTCCCACGTGGTTAATGGTCCTAATATGGGCATAGAGTCATCAGGGAGAACACGTTGTTAATGGGGTCAATGACCTGTTTTTCCAAGGTCGATGTTGTTGTTGCCAAGGCAATTGTCAAGGTCAATGTTGTTGTTGTTGTAAGTGCCGGCTCACAGCGAATGTAAAGATTCAGAAATAGTATTTGTTATTGTTATTGTTTTGGACATGTAAATGCTCGAGGTGAATGTCATGGTGTCCAGAAATAGTATTTGTTGTTGTTGCTCGAGCCAAATGTTATGAGTTTCCCGGAAACAGATAGATCACGTGTTTCCTTCTCAGCCAATCAGTGAGTCGGTTACATCCCCCTTCTCAGCCAATCAGAGGGCTTGTTACATATGGTTTTCCCCGTTACATAACAATTCGCCCTTGAGATTTCGTATATAACGGACATGCAATGTGATTCAAATATCAGAAAGTATTTTGACACCGTGTAAACAACTACAATGGATAATATTGATGAATTAGAAGCGTTGGCAACTTCAATTTACCATGCAAGTTCTGTTTTAGTACATTTTCAAATAAAATTATTTTCCTTGGACATCCTCCAGTATATTCAGCTAAAACGTAAATATATTCCTTTACCCCCCCCCCCCACATACAATACAAACATCACTTTACAATCTTTATACTCACTAGGAAAACATAAAATATATTCTTTTACCCTCAAAACCTAACCCCATCCCCCATTGTTTTACAACCAAAATTCCAGCAAAAAGAAATAATTTTCTTTCGAAAAATTATAGCCTTTCTCTATTGTGATATAAAGTGTCTACTGACTTCCGTCACTGTTGTTATTAATCCGCTCTGGTTTGACACAAGGCTCTCCGGCGCGAGGCATATAATTAGCTCTGACCCTTTTTAAAGCATTTCCTGCTCATTAGCAGTTTAGTTTCCAAAGATTTCACAGATTCAAACGGACACGACTAAAAACATGTTTTTATTTATTGTATAACTGAAAAAGAATCATAGCTTAGATCAATGCTTCGATGTTTGACTAAATATACACATTTTCAACGTTTAGTATTAGGGGGGGGGGATTTTCTTCAAACAAACTAGGCAGGCTTTTGAACGGCTCAGTGAGCCATAATTCTCAGATTCAAAAAAGGATGCAATTAGTATATTTCACGAAATTTTTTACGTTGTGCTTTCTTAGTGATAAACTAAACAAAATTATATGGATGAGGGTACTAACTTTCTTTCTGTAAAAAAGGGTCAAATTATTTTGAAACTAATTTTTTCTCTTATTTTTAAGACAAATTATGAAGAATGTATGGCGCCACCGCCCGCTAAGAAAGTGAGAGTGGACGAGACACGACCATCCATTATTAAGTACGCTGGCTCGACCCAAAAACATGTGCAATCATCTGTACAAGAATGTAATGCCGCCGGCCCGTCCACCTTCCATCATACGTTGCCTGGGCCTTCAAGAGCTACCCCACTTATGCAAGGTCAGGAATTGGCCCTCTAGCATGCACTACCTGGTCCTTCGGGTACCCAAGTGCAGCCGGGATATGCAAAGGTAAGCATTTTTTACTACCTATCTCTTTCTTCCAATGTTTTTTTCTTTTTCAATCCCAAATATAAACATATCTCAGCGGGATATTAACCCCTCACCCCCAACCATTGTTTTAATTTTCTCTCCCTTGGAGATATCTAAAGGTAATTTTTTGCAAAGAAACCGCTCTTTTCTAATCTTTGCTATCGCTTTGATATCTCATAAGCGAATATTTTTAGGTAATTTCTATTAATAATCACTGCCTTTGAAACTCAAAATGCAATTTTTTCTAATCTTTGCTATTTTCTATGCATTCTCTCTCTCTCATCGCCGATATCTCATAAGTGAATATTTTTCATGGGTAATTTCTAGTCAATTAATGCTCACCATTTGAAACTCTAAATCCCCTATTTTTTACAATTGATTATCACAAAGTTTTATGAGAAGGAACTGCGAGATTATTCATATTTATCTATTTGTCACATATGGATCCCGTAATTTGTGCAAGGATATTTTAAAATAGCCTTCAATCTTACAAACCCTTGCCAATATTTTAGTGATGGGGAAACATTGTTGACGATATACTGAGTTAACGGTTTACAGCATTTAAGTGTACTGTTTTCTCGTCTGAAGTTCGGTCTTGGAAATCGGAACACTCACGCGGCGGCTTACAATAATTGTGAGTTAATGAAGAGTTCACCGAACTTGTAGAACGGAATTAGAGAGAAACTTGGACTTATGCAGTCTAAGCGAATATTTCAACTTTTTGCGGGCATTATGTAAACGGCTGGGAGCCGCGGAGCCCGGAATGCGCCAGTTGGTCCGGGAAGCGCCGGGGGGGGCATGGTTAGGGAAGCGCCGGGGGATGCGCCACGGGTCAGGGAAGTGTCACAGGGATGCGCCACGAGTCCGGGGAGCGTGGGGGGAAGCGCCGCGGGTCAGGGATGCGCTGTGGCTCCGAAAAGCGCCGAAAAAAAAAAAAAAACAGCATGGTTGATTTGAACACTGAAAATAAGCTATTTTTTTCACAAAATCAAATTACAGCCTTCCATGTAAAAGCGACGTTTTAGTTTGTAAATATCTTATATTAAGTTGGAAATTGACTGCTTTCAGAATATCGATAGTTGTGGGGGGAACAGTGAATTAACCAAATGCTACTATGTGCATACTGCTACTACTACTAAGCGCTGACTTTAAATAATAATCCAAATTTTAACTGTAGGGATGATTTGAACACTTTGAAAATAAGCTATTTTTTCATTTGTAGGTTGTCCTGGTTCCATACTCGCCATCTCCCCCCTGCTCGTCAGTTGGAGAAGGAGAGGATGCACACGTGGAGTCCCCCAACAATTTAACATGGGACGATAACATTGAAGTACCTTTTAATATTGACGAGTTTTTAGATGATTTTCTTTTTAATTTAGATAGTAGCACAGTTGAACTGGGGGACTTGAGCAAAAATACCTTGCAAATTTTAGACGATTTTACCCGGGAATTAACCGGGAACCTCCTCCTCCAGCCTCCGATACCCTAACGACTCCACTTCGAACAACTGAAGTGGAGCATTCGCCAGATATTGTTGAACACCTTGGGGGAGGGGGTAATATACAAGAGGGGGAGGGGGGTACACCATTTCCCGATTTTCAGCTGTCCAACAGAATTTTAAATAATATAGTTGTTTTCACTGCAACGTTTGGGGATCCTTTTAATACACTTATGGGGGGAAAATTTGTTTTTGACCCTGTAGAAAT